>NW_028253457.1:0-472426 GCF_964263255.1 Lissotriton vulgaris | reverse complement strand
AGTGCACGTCGTTTCAGGAAGCTGTGCACACGTGATCAGGACAACTGGTTTCACCCACGGTGCAAGACCGTTTATGAATGAAGTGGGCTGACCCACTGAACCATGCTGTGTGCTGTGGTGAGCAGGAACAAAATGTGACTCACATTTGAACATATGTTTATATATTTTTTATTTAATTTTTGGGGAAAACCTGAGACCAAGATAATGATATCCTGCACAAGCAATCTGCAACGGTCGGACTCGAATGCTGCTACACTTCACTTTAAAAGTTACTTGGGTCTCATAATGGCCACATCTACTTTGGCAGCTCTAAAAGGGCAGTGCGGCTGAAGCACTCATCAATAGAGATTCTAAGGGGCAGCTGCTCTGCCGTTCTCCTGCATTCCCAATGGCTGCAGCCACGATGCGCTCGAAAGTAACTGAAAAGTTACAGGCAGCACAGTTTAAAATTCCAAATACCCCCCCCCCCCCCCCCCCCAAAAATCATAAGAAAGAAAGAAAATAAGTCCATATCACCAGTTTTCATATTGAGGAAACAAACAGTGCAACATTGCGGTAACTACCGGAAATAAGCGTGGGCGGAAGAAACGAGTCTCTGACAGTGAAAGGCAGGAATGCCGATTCAGGGTATTTTGTTTACAACAGAAGGGGCCATTTTAAATTCTAAACTACGGAATTAGCTCCTGCGGGGAAAGTGTTGGAAAAACAGGATGTGAATATTGCTGGCAGGAATCGCGCCAGGGCAGACAGTTTTATTCTTCCTAATCCAACGTCATCCACACTACATTTACTCACTAGTGAACTGTACTAAGACCCTTTCAGATACACGACTGCAAAAGTATTCTTTTAATCACTTTAGCTGAAATCCTATTTCGAAGGTCACCAGAGAAAAATAGGCACATTCACACACTGAACAAGCAACGCCAGGCACTCGCGACCCGCCCGCCCCAGCTCCCTGAAAAAATGGCAGCCAAAAACATCACGAACGAAGCCACGGACAACAATACACAGAGACGAGACGGCAGCCACGCACGACGGTAAAGGACACAAAGACAACAGCCACGCACGACGGTACAAGACAAAAGACAACAGACAAGCAGTACGGTACACAGAAACGACAAGACGGAAAGAAGCCACGGACAACAATACACAGAGTCGACAAAAACGGAAAGACGTACAAAGTTAAAATAAAATTAGAAGAAAATGCTGCTTACCTGCTCGCAAACATCCCGGCAACATAAATCGCGCAGCCCACTCCCGCAAAAGCCACGATGAACTGAACACAACATGCCGTCCCCCCCCAAAAAAATATAATCCGCCCACCACTGGAATGGCGTTCACAAAGGGGCGGAGAGAGAAAAAAAAAATCACCGGAACGCCCCGAATCTGCTCCGTGAATTACGGACAGATCTCTCTACCAATGGCTAGCCTCCATTTATGGATCTAGCCAATGGAAGAGAGAGGCGGGTGAAAGCCCCGTAATGAAAAACAAAAGATTTCGCCTGCGCGAACACTGCTGCGCAGTGGACGCCAGGCGAAACCTAAAAAGGAAACAAGTGAAGGATGGAGGGAGCCTGGGTGCCAGCAACAAGCTAGATAACAACAGAGGTTGGAGGACGCGAGAGGTAAGCCGCAACACAGAGAACAATGGATTTTGTGTTGTAATGCTTTATTAAGAACAATGGATTTTGGGCTAGCAACACAGACGAGAGAAGACAGGTGAGGCAAGCAACACAAATGAGGGAATGAGGAAGGGAGGGCAGTCAGGTTGAGGCAAGCTACACTGAGGAGGGAGGAACATAGAGGGGGAAAAATAGAAGATGGAGTCAGCTTAAAAAGGATGCACTCTAGTAGAGTATTTAAACAGAAAGAAAAAATAGCGCACCTAATGAGCAGTGACAGGTAAAAAATAATGCATCCGTGTTCAAGGGGAGGGTCAAACGCGCAGAGGAAGGAAGCTACTGGCAGTCATGGCTGTTCTGGCAACCACAACCGGCCCTGGCAAAGTGCTCGGCCGGCCCCCCTCCCCACTCGGGGGGGTTGGAGGTGCCGCCGATCTCTTTGCCAGGGCCAGTTTTCAGCCGATTTTGGTACAGGTCCGATTTTGCAGCTATGCTGCAAAAACGGCCCTGTAACAAAAACCGCCCCCAGGGGCCCAAAACCGGACCTCACCCGTGCGGCCCACCGGGGGATTGCCCGGTGCCCGTTATGGCCAGTCCGGCCCTGCTGGCAGTTGACCAAATAGAAGCAAGCATATGAAAGTGACGATGAAGGCAACCAATAGTAATCAATGGGAGGCCTTTAAACCCACTGTTAGCAAACAAAGATCTTAAAAAAACAGAAGAAAGTCAACAAAATGTGGGGCAAAGGCAGACAGAAGTGGAAGAATATCCGAAAGAAGTCATTTATATGAAAAACATATAAAGGTACTCAGTCCAAATGGAGTAACAAGGCACGGGCAAAAAACAGAAGTGAACTGCCATTTCTAGGTCTAGCCTACAGACAGCTTTAATTTTTTACTGTTGAAGACCTGGTCTACAAAAAAAACACAGAGTGTGCTTTAGGTCAGCTTTTGCTCTATATTAGTTATTTGTTCCTAATTTGAAACCTTTCCTCCCTGTTTTTTTGCTTGCCCCAACTCTACAGAATTTCTTCTTTTTCATGTTTCAGACTGGATGAGTTGCATGTTTTCACCGCTAATATCAGAGAATTGCTGTTGCATTTGGGTGTCTGCATTTCATGGTCTCTCTACCATCCACTCTTTCTTCCTCACTTGCCACACTGTTTTATGGCTTCTCACAAAACCTTATTCCCTGCTCCCTCGTCCCAGCCCATACCATGTACTTATTTCTCTTCTTTTAAAAAAAAAAAAATGAAATTGCTTTGAAGAGGGCAATCAACTGAACCACCTACCAGGTCTTCCCCTCATGTCTTCTGAACACAGCACCATTGCATACTTTTCTTTCTTTAATTTAACATTTTAAGATGGCCCTCTGTCATCTTGAAATGGTATATAAAGTTGTTTTCAAAAATGGCTGCAGGAGTCTTATTAGCAAAAAAAAATCAATTCTATTAAAGATAAGGCAGGAATCGGGGCTCGGGGAAGAGGCTCATCCTGGATCCAATTTGGTTCCAGGACTACAGGGGGGACCGCAGATAAGTTTGACCACGGAGGACACATCACAACCAAATTGGATCCAGGATGAGCCTCTTCCCCGAGCCCCGATTCCTGCCTTATCTTTAATAGCATTGATTTTTTTGCTAATTCAAAGTGTCTGTGAGTACGCCGACATTTTTCTGAATCACACACCTTAGCGAGTGTGTAGGTATAACACTGTCTTTTTCACATGGCTTCACTCACCTTTCGCCACTCACTTTTGCACAGTCCTGGTCCTGAAGAAAGCCCCGTTAATTACACAACGGGGGCTGAAACATGTAGACCGCCACACATAACCCAACTCATAGGTAATTACTCATTTAGTAGTTGCACCGCACATATTTTTAACGATACACGTGGAGAACTGTGGCTCAATGGTTAGAGCGGCAGACCCTGATGCAGAGGTCTAGCCCGGGACCAGGGTTCAATTCCCCGCCTCGGAGGGTCTTGGGCTCAAAAATTCCACGGACCTGATAATTCTCGCCTCGGTGCCTATTCCAATCATGGAGTCCCACTCTGCAACTCTGGGCAATAGCTTGCTTAATCTCCACAACGCCCCCACAACGCTAAGGCTGCCTGGCCTCCACCTTGGGGGTGCCCAGGAGTGGACGCCTCACAGGGAAAGCCATTATTCGTACAAGCGCCTTGAGACCCTTGCGGGTGAGTAGTGCGCTATACAAGTATCATTTTACATTTTACATTTTACCCTGGGCCGCCAACATCAAAGTAGATAGGTAAGGATTCCAAGAAGTATTTTTAACTGTAATGTATCACATCACATCACATTTCTGCACCCACACCAGCTCCGCTGTAATCAGGCGTCGTAGCACAACCAGGTGGCACTCGGCCACCTGGTTGGAACCCCAATGATGAAGCATGGGTCTTTTAAAAGTACCTAATGGGTCCATACTCAGGCCACAAACAGTGACTTAAGTTTAGTGGCCTGTTTTTAGTATAGGCAACTACAGGAAACACACGCTCTGTGATGATAACCTTTATACTAGGTGCTCTTCTAGTGGACATAAAAAACAATCAACGGCAGGTCAGAAATCATATAAACAAGTGTCTCGAGTTAGAAAAAAAATCTGCTTATATTAAGGGTGAAACATGCCATCCAATTACTGCACGACGCAGAAAGAACGCTTGGATTATCACTGCCGACAGCAGAAAAACACAGCTGCATAGATTTTGCTAAAATGATGTATTGCTCCACTCCCAACTCTCAACCAAGAGACAAAACTAATAGGGTATAATTTGGACCATGGCGCGAGACTGCGTGCCGAATGAAAGAGAGGAAGGACAGCCACCGCAGAAGAGCAGCCAAGGAGAGAAGAGGGATGCTGCTGACCGCAGAGGGCAGGACATGCCAGTGCTGCCTGAGAGCTTCTGGCGGGAACAGAATTATAACAATATTAGGCAGATTTAACGCGAAGAATACGAAAGCGTCGAATCACAAGAGCCACCAGAGATAACACATCAGATTTACATGCAAATAGGGTGTGTATGAAAGCTGCGTTGGAAGCAGAGCAACACTTTTGTATTAAAACTTGACAACCGGCCACTGTTGCAGTTTTACTTTTAACAAGATACACTTAATATGCAAGTTCTATTTACAGCGACCAACGCCTATCAACTGTACTGTTTAGTACTATAAAAAGTATAAAAGGAAATTTAACAACATGTATACATTAGCATAACTTAAGTTTCTATTTGTGACATGCGTGAAATTTACTTCAAATTGGTTACATGAATCCTAAAATCTGGGCTTCTAACTTGGCTGTGTATATATATATATATATATATATATATATATATATATATATATATATATATATATATATATATACACACACACACACACACACACACACACACACACACACACACACATACATTTTTTAAATTAAGCATTATCAAAAGCACTTTGAAAAGAAATGCCCTACATAGCAACAATTACATGGAACACAAACAGTTGTCATTAGGAAGCATAGAGAGGAGGTAACTGAGTAGACAGGTGACCGTGACAATCCAGTTCAAACACGACTCATAAGCATACTGACATATTTACAGTACAGATCGTGCATATTATACAAAACAGATTTGGACATTTACTAAAGTGAGTAACAGTCTAGGATATGTCATCTATTATTGTTTGGTTTATCTGATAATTCAGCTCACATTTACCATTACATCACCAATGTATAACTAGTTTTAAATAATACTCCATCTTAGTTAGGGATTACTAAAAACAAAAACACACACACACATTAACCGAGCCAGAATGTATTTATTTTGGTGTTTTATGTAGAACTGAGTTCATGATGGTGTCAGGACATTAGGCAGGCGTTACAGGGAGAGACTAGGCATACTTGAGCTAGAATGTTGACAAGATAAATTAAATTTCACAGTAGAAAAAAATACATCTGCCCCATTAGCCGAACGGCAATATATGAACAAGAAACCGGTAGTACACTTGTCCTGGAGATACGGCCACGACAAGGACCTGAAAACGCTGGCAATGCAACTACAAGTATTTGATGGTGGGACGCCTACTTGGCGTGGAAAAGGTGCTACAAACTTTGCAGTGGGTCTCTGGCAATGGATGAGGAGGGGTGCAGTGATATGAAGAAGACCAGGCCAGATGAGAGCACAAAAAGGACAGCATACATTGGAGTCCGTCAAGAAGGAAGCCTCAGACACCAAGGCCATCAGCCTAAATAAGTTAGGGAAGAGAGGGCAAACTATAAGGGCCCGATGTAGGTCACCAAATACCGGTCGGTAACGGCCGAATTCGGCCGTTACCGACCTGTATTTGGTGATTGAGATGTAGGGGGCATTATTTTACAGAATCGGTAAATTTACCTAATAGGTAAATTTACAGATTCTGTAAAATACTGAATCGGTAATTTTACCGATTCAGTAAATCCCAGATGTAGGTAGCACTGTTTACAGTGCTACAGGCCTTCAGAATTCGGTATTTTACCACCCAATACAATTGGGTGGTACAATACCGAATTCAGGTGTGCATGCACATCTGTGCATGTACACCTGTGCCATGTGACACACAGGCATGCCCTTAGGGCATGTATGTGTGCCACATGGCACACAAGCCTGTACTTGGGGTGCTAGAGGGTGTCAAAGAGACACCCCCTGCACCCTTGCAGGATTCGGTATTTACTGATTCGGTAAATACCAAATCGGTATTTTCCATTGATTCCTATGGGCTTCATGGCCCATAGGAACCTATGGGCAATACCGATTCGGTATTTACCGAATCGGTAAATACCGAATAATACAGATTCGGTAATTCTTAAATTAGAATTACCTACATCTGCCCCCTTCCTATTTACCTACTCTTAAATACCGAATCGGTATGATTCGCTATTTAAGAGTAGGTAAATAGGAATTACCTACATCGGGCCCTAAATGCGTAGGAAAATAAACACATAGCAACAACTGGAAGCCGGTGCGCTGGGTGACCTATAGCTGATACGCCATGGGCATTGAAAATGATGTTTTTAAGGGGGAAAAGTAATATCAGGAGAAGGATGATACAAATAAACAATGTGTACGAAGATACCAGCACAAAAGTGACTTGCATAATGAAGCACAGGAGAAAAGAAAGCCATTAGGATTTCAGCCTATGGAGGAAGCGGTTATATGGGTAAGAACAAATACAGTTGGGCATAGAGGCTGATAACCAACTTGAAGCCACTCAAAGGCGTGGGGATAGGCATGAGAAAGGAGAATGAAGGGGTAAGGAAGTGAGTACAACCAAGTTCAGAGATTTTCCAAGGAGCGGAGGAGACAGCATATGGTGGTAACTAAATAACCAATCTTAAGGTTTGCAATAATGTAGTTAGTCAACTAGAATAGTACTTATGAACGAGGGGCTTCTTAGAGAGTGGCACATTTCATTTTTTTCTGAAATATGTTGAGGGTAGAGGCTTAACGACTCATGAGGAAAGCCTCACATCTTGAAGAACTGCCTGAAGCTACCTGAAGATCTTTTCATTTGGGATTGCAAAGGTTTTTTATGCTACAGATATCCCCTCAGTCACCCAAATGATGGCTTTATCAGCAACATACTCTAGATTGTTAGTGGTAACTCTTGCATGTGAAGAAAGTCAGCAAGAACATATCAGTCAGGAGTCCATATGTTCATAAGGAGTCCATGGAAAAGAGTAACTTATCTGAAGTGAAGAGGCCGGAGTGGCATGTGCTAGCAGTCTTGTGTGCTGAGGTGTGTGGTGAAGCCTTCACTGGTACCAAGCGGCTTTTTGGAAGACCAGTTAGGAGGACTTTCCCACTGTAGAGTCTGGAGGTAGTTAAGGCCTAGAGCACAGGGTGCAAGTTTGAGACTAAGTTTACATATTTAGTGCTCTGCAGTACATGAAGTTGGAAGTTTGTGACTCTCACCATATGTTTTCATGAAGAAATCAATTTACAACCTCAAGCCACGACAAAACGTAGCAGTATTGCATTAGTGACGGCGATTCCTTGCTCCTGACGAGTCAACATCCATTTCTAAGTAAAGAAGGTAGAAGGTAAGAAGATGATGAATAGGATTTGCAACTTTCGAAAATCAGGTTTCAGACAATCATGCCACATCCAACTTTTGGTTTAAACTAAGTGTCAGCAAAGTGGATGTCACCTTAAGGGAAAGCGGAGTGGTGTCAGCTATTTTGTGGACAGTTAGATTTGTCTTTTACCAGTTCACCTACAGGACGTATATGTGTACTGAACAATGACGATGATTGAAAAAGTCTTGGATCGGGTTATCATCAAAACATGGCTACTAGGTTGGACCAACATACTGAACTATTTCAAAATAGTTCCATCAATGCAAAATTGTGACTTTGTGGTTTAAAGAAGAATGTTGTAATCTGCTGTGAAGGACTCTAATGAGAGGCTTGAGAGGAGTAGGCACTGGATTGCAGTTGTATTTATATAGCGCTTTATCCCCCACATGCATCAATGTAAGGTTTTGCGATTCCTTATTTGCGAAAATTAGGGAATCGCAAATAAGGAATGGCAAAACGGGATGCAATAATTAATTCGCATAATTTTTGCGATTAGGTAAAAATCGCAATTTTTACCGAATCGCAAATATTATGCGAATTCTAAATTGCGATTTCGCAATTCCCATTGATTCTTATGGGCCAAAAGGCCCATAGGAATCAATGGGAAGGCATTGACATTTTGCGAATTTCTATTAGCGATTCGCAAAATGTTAATGCATTCCATGGGTGCAGGGGGGGTCCAAATGACCCCCCCTGCACCCCTGAAATGGAAATGTAAGTGCATGTTACACACACACACATGTCCTAAGGACATTTAAGTCTGTAACATTACAGTGTTTAAAATGCAATTTTGTGCATTTTAAAACTTTTTCGCAAATTACCACGAGGTTCACCCTCGTGGTAATTTGCACCCCCTAATTGCGAATTCGCAATTTCAAAAGCAATCATGCATTGCTTTTAAGGAATCGCAAATTTGCGAATCCTTAAAAGCAATCGCATTTTTGGAATTCGCAAAAAATAGCGATTTTTCCAAAAATGTTTGATGCATACTAAAAAGATATTTAGGAATCGCAAACGGCCGATTTTACCGAATCGCACCGTTTGAGACTCCTAAATACCTTGATGCATGTGGCCGTATATCCTTTAAAACCTTTTCAGACATGATGTACGTTACTTCGTGTCAGTTCTTGGTTGGAAGACTTTGGGGCCCACATCCTAGTCGGAGGCTTTACGACCGAGATTGCCAGTTTCACTTCCGACAGGCTATTTACAATACAAAGCTGGTTAGAATCAAAACCAGACGGTCATTCTGGTTGGCTTCCGATTGGCTCAAGGAGCCCGTCGACCAATTGGAACCAGCGCATAATCCATATGGACAGTGTATTACGTCATCCAGATTACAATGCACGGTTTCTGGCAGGCTTTCCATGCCGGGCTTTCAGACATTGAGAGGCTGTCAGAAAGCGTGTTTGGGGGCCCCCTGCTGGTGCCCCTTTTTTTTGCAGCCTCCGGTTGGGGGCCCAAAGGTCACCTATGGTGCCCCCCTGTAAATCCCTGCACCTTGTGGCAGGCATCTTGCCTGCCACAGGGTGCAGGGATTAACACAATCTCCAATTTCTCTACAGGAGATTGTCTTATGACTGGTTCATGGCCATAACACATGCTCCCATATGGAAATGTGGTAATGCGACCACACCATGTGCGGTCGCATTGTAGTTAGGTGGTCAGTACTGTTACCCCCACAGTGTCAGTCGGTGGAAACTCCGACCTATATCGTAATACTCCCTTTGTGTCTGCTATATGGCCACTTTGAGTAGTGTTTTGAGGATGTGTGTGAGAACCAGAATTGTACTCTTACTGTGTGTTTTTGTCGGGGCTGGACTGTCCATTTATTCCATCGGGCATTTCCCCGGTAGGCTGGAGCAATTATAGGCCATTTTTAAAGGCTAATGGCGCATACCCTAGTCACTCTCTCAGATTCAGACAGGCAAGTGCAGCAGGCGGAGAGGGGTTTGAGTTGAGAGAGAGAATAGAATGAGTGAATTAGAAAGGATGGATGGATGAAAAGGGGCCAGCAAAGGAATCGAACATGGTTGGTTTAAACAGTTTTGCCAGAGCTGCTTTAGAGTTCCAGTCAGGCCCTCTATCACTGTGGCTCAGCATTTAGTGAAGCCAAAGGAGGGAGAACCCGGGACGCTTAGGCTTATGAGATTCTAGTGTATGGATGGCATACATGAGAAGTGTCTTGGTACTCTGCGTGTATGACAAAACCAATTCACGCTGGGTCTCTGCGACGGTATAGCTGTCCTTAAGAATTGATTAGGTCAAGAGAGAGAGGCATGTGCTCGAGTCTACCACCCTTTGAGAAATGTATTAGAATTTCATGTGGGTATGATCCAGAGATCAGTGTTGCACATCCCTCCTAGTTGCGGCAATCAGGGTTGTCTGCTCATCTTGGAATTATAACAGAAAGAGGCAAGTCTTTGCAGCCTTCCTGAATCCCAGATGGTTTTGGGAGTTGCGTTTTTTTGCAGGAAGAAAACTTCAAGTTTTTTCTTTTGTCAAAAATGCCACTGTATCAAAAACTAAAATGAGGATAGCAGTTTTATTGCTGCATCCAAATTTCAAATGCAAAAACCAGTTGATGGACAGAATGCAGAACAATGTCATACATTCACCCTAAAAGTGCAAAAAAACGATGGATTTAGGCCCAGATCTCTGTACTGGGGTGAATGTATGACATTGTTCTGCATTCTGTCCATCAACTGTGGTTTTTGCATTTATCACCCCGAGTGGGATGGGTATGCTCAAACGTGAGTCCCATGCTAAAGACGGTCACCCAGGCCCTCGTCACCAGCCGTCTGGACTACGGCAACTCCCTCTACGCCGGAACCACCGCCAAACTCCAGAAAAGACTTCAGCGGATCCAGAACGCCTCAGCACGACTCATCCTGGACATCCCCCGTCGCAGCCACATCTCCGGACACCTGAGAGACCTGCACTGGCTCCCCGTCAGCAAGAGAATCACCTTCCGACTCCTCACCCACGCACACAAAGCCCTACACAACCAAGGCCCAGGATACCTCAACAGCCGCCTCAACTTCTACGCTCCTAAACGCCAGCTTCGATCAACCGGCCACGCCCTCGCCACCATCCTCCGCATCCGAAGAACCACCACAGGGGGACGGTCCTTCTCCTACCTCGCCGCCAAGACATGGAACTCCCTCCCGACCCACCTCCGCCTGACCCAGGACCACCTCGCCTTCAGGAAGCAACTCAAGACCTGGCTGTTCGAGCAGTAGCGGACCCCCCTCCCCTAGCGCCTTGAGACCCTCTGGGTGAGTAGTGCGCTATATAAATGCTTTGATTGATTGATTGATTGATGCTCGCCACACCACTGGATTCAAGCAAGCTGGGCTGAAGACGGCTGGAATGCCAGAAACCGGTCCTCGGAAGCTTGTTTCTGGTCCAGGGAAGGCATGGCTTGGCAGTTCGGGCTGGACTGTTCCCATGAGGCACAGGGTCGGACTGATTTGCATATGGCCATGTCTGAACTGGGGTGGTGTGGAGTGCAAAAAAACGATGGATTTAGGCCCAGATCTCTGCACTGGGGTGAATGTATGACATTGTTCTGCATTCTGTCGATCAACTGTGGTTTTTGCATCCAAATTTCAGGCCGATAGGTTTGCCCTTAGCATGTTGTTACTGGTGAGAGATTTAAGTGGAGTGCCAGGCTGCTCTTAGCAGTTTTTGGCAGCAATGAAATACCAGTGACTGACCTGCAGTTATTCCATGCAAAGGATTCATCAGATGGCTTTTTAACAGACGAGTAACCCATCCAAAATCACAATATGAGGGTTTTTTCCCAGCATCAAGCTACAATTACAACGTAGAGCGAACAAAACCGTAGGCTTCTGAAAGTTTCTTTCGCTACGTTACTGAGTATTGGGCCCCTAAATAACAAGTTGGTGCAGAAAGCGCTTATTTCAAAGGTTTCCAGTGATAGATAATGTATGCAGCTCTTTGCTAATTTGAATCCAGGTGGCAAAATCAGGTTAAGAGTGAGGAAATCTGAAAAGTCCAGACAGATTTTGAAGATTATGTAGCAAAACCCACATATTGTAAGCATTTTTCAGGTAAGTGTGGGAATTATGTTAGGAATGAGGCATTTTTTCCAACAGCAAAGACCTCCCGTGGTAATTATTTTGACAAGATGACTTGCCCTTTGAGATAGGGTTGCTTTGGCCTCAGTGATTTTTGTTGTTGCATTCCTTCCTGGCCCTTCACAGCCATGGAAGGCTTTTCATTTTTTTTTTAAAACATGCAAGCATTTTCTCTCAATTGTAGGGCCATAGACAGCAGTATGGGAGAGTGCCTTGATCCCATATTTTAGACTGAAGGGGGCCAATGCATCAACTAAGCAATTTGCTGTGGTAGGAAGTCCTAAGATTGTCTTTGATTTACTCTATTGAACCAACTCCTGATGGTACAAGTTGATCAAACTTGTTCACTTCCATGTCATTTGTGGCTCTAATTCAGATTTTCAACTTTACATGTTGGCCAGCACAACTCATTTCTGAATAAGCATTGACAAATCCTACAGAGGTGGCTGTGATAAGCTGATGCAATGATTTTTTTTTTAAAAAACGTATCGCAAGCATATGTGACAAAAGGTAAAACACGAAAAAATTATGCCACCTCCTAAATGCGCCAGCCATAAACAGAATGAACTAAGCCGCTGCTGTCTTAGGTTTGAGAGGGTCACACATCTACATTTTGCAAATGTCTGATATACCATGTTAGCAGAAAATGTCTTCAAGTGACATGCCAGCCGCAACTCTAGCACAGCATTAAATGTATTTGCAGTGCACTGTTCTAGCAACCTTTCCAGGCGCAACGCAATTCAAACACAGCACTGAAGAGCTATGCAGTGCTTTGTACTAGCCCAGCAACTAAGATCAATGCAGTGAACTCCAATACCAGAGAATGTTAAATCTTTGCAATGTACCCTTCTAGCACAGTGTTAAAGATCTACACAGTGCACAGTAGAAAAGACAGAAACACTGCCTTATGCAGTGCACTGTTCTACTGAAGTACTGACATTTAGTGGAGAAGTGTGGCTCACTGGTTAGAGGAGGCAGACCTGGAAGCAGAGGTCAGCCCGGGACCAGGGTTCAATTCCCGGCTCGGCGGGGTCTTGAGTCCTAAAATGTCCATGGACTCGACAATTCTCGTTCCGGTGCCTACTTGATTCACAGGTTCACACTCTGCGACTCTGGGCAATAGCTTGCTTAATCTCCACAACGGCCTCTCGCGGCGGGATGCCTGGCTTTCACCTTGCGGATACCCTGCCGGGGTTATCTCACAGGGGAATACCAGGGCGGGTTCCCTAAGCAAGCGCTTAGAAACCGCTCGGTGATTTGCGCTATATAAATTCCTGTACATTTACATTTACATGTACATTTCATGCGGTACACTTTATTAAGGGTGCAGTGGGCACTATACAGTGCACCGCAGATCTGTGCAATACATTAAAGATATGTGCAGTAGACTACACTGGGGGGGGGCACTGACTTTTTGCAGTGCATGGCAACAACGGAGGCCTATACAGTGCCCAGTAGTAGTAAATTACAGTGTACTAGGACAACATTTAGGATGTATGCAGTACACTGTCACAGTGGAGTCACTCATTCACTAAGTTATGAGTAAACTTAATTTTAGGACATTTGGCCTGATGACCCGTACACCTGGATTTTTATTGGATATGCATGAACGTACATTTTGCTACGTGTGTGTGTGTTTAGCCGTGGCAGATGGCACCTCATGATCCAACGTGCAAATACCCACATGCAGCACAATAAAGAGTTCACTGCCGACATTTCAGCACCTCTTCGCCCATATCTCCTTGCGGAAGTGCATTTAATCTTCTTGGCATTCGAGGGTGGACGAGACATACATCATTGCACCGTAAATCTCCGACACACTGACTGCATGAATTCTCACACAATATTGCAAAATGAAACCCCAACGATACACCAGCCTTTGAAAAAAACTGGTATTAAAAACGCTCAAATTGATGTAGCGCTTTTTTTTTTACATACAGAATGACAACTTCGACCGCTTTATGCACGAAACACCATGCTTTAAAGAACAACCACAGAGCAGGATTAAAAACACGAAAATACGCAGGTTTATATTCTTACTGCTTTTTAGGAAAAGCTAGAGCAGTAGAAATCAAACAGTCGCACAGGAGTGGAATATATATTTATACACACACGTAAATACTGTTGCCAAGACATGAGTGAACGTGCCCCCTAGGCAAGGACATAGCAAACATCGGCTCTCATGGCATCATGTTATAGCAAGTTCCCAGCAGTGCTTTTATCTCTAGTTTTCTGCTAACACGTAGGGGGCTAGGAGTCACAGAGGGTGAGTGAACACAATGTGTGTATCCTGTAAACAACTGAAGAGATAGCGCAAGTGGAAAAGTGTGTTTTCCCTTATTCATTCGTTAACACGATGATTTAAGAGGAACAACTAAAACTCTCCTGTCGAGAATTCCCGTCGCATCGTTAAACGTAATAGTTGTTTTAAATTGAATATGTTCTACTATCTGTAGCTTTTCCCCTCCTTCGTTAAGTAGCAACTAAATTCCAATTAGCCCAACAACCATATGCCTTGCAACTCAACACAGCAGACATCACCTGGCCAACTGGAATGCCAGGCAGGGCGTTAAAAGCAAACTTATCATCCGACTTTAAAAAAAGCTAGCGTGAAAATCGCGCGCACAAACTTGTTTCCAGTAAACTAAGCGCCTAGAAAGAACCTGTGCCCACTCGGCCTGCAGGCACAGAAAGTGGGCGGGGCCGCCTTGGGGGCTGACAGGTCAGGCAACTTTGTTCCAGTAACAATAACACTGCACTGGGAGGCAACTGCGGGGGGTCAGCTGCCCCAAGTGATTAAACAGGGAGAGGGGGGCGGCCTATCCCCCACAGGATGAATACTGAGGACAGACTGAAGGAAGTTGACGTCATCCAGCGGGGCCAGGAGCTGTGAGAGAGGCTCTGCCACTGATGACCCCCAGCACCAGGCAGGGCCCGGGCGAGCAGGCCGGCACACAAGGAGGTGCTCCCCCCCCCCGCCTCCCCCCACGCGGCACGTACCAGGCTTGCTCTCCTCCCGGTCGGATTTCATGGTGCAGGTGCTGGCTCGGTTCCGAGAGCCTGCAGACGGATCCGGCCCTCTCCCCGGCTCCTCCCTGAGCAGCTGCAGGAAGTGCCGCTCGCTTTTACCTGCGCCGCCAGGAATTTGACCCGAGCACAGGTTGCTGAGTGTGCGCTGGTGATGCAACTAGGAGGAGCCGGGAGGTGTGGCTGCAGCAGTGTTGGCTCTGCACAAGGGAAGTAGGGAAAACAGGTCAGTGGTCATACGCAGGCCCTGTAATGCGCAGATAGCAGAGACGGGTTAAGGCAGGGGCAAAATGGGGGATTGCCCAGGGCCCCCAACTTCCTAGGGGTCCACCCACAAAGTTAACTTCCTCTCTACCTCGCTTTTCTGTATATTTGTATCTTTACCTTTAACATACACATCTGTATTGTTTGGCAACATGGGTCTGGGATTAGCAGAAACATTGGTAATACATTTAATCAGGGGCCGTCAGAATATTTCTTGCCAGGGGCCCCCCAAAATCCTTTAAAGGATACTGTTCACAAGCCCTACAAAGCCCATGCAATGCGCATTACTCATTCCCTGTAAGCAGCAACCAGCCAATGTATTGTGAAGTCAGCATACCACATATACATTGCACAGCTGACTAAAATGCATACAAAAACTTTACACATTGTTCTGCATGCGTCCCGTGATATGCACACAGAACATCGAGAAATAGATAAAAGTGATGGGTGGAAGGCCTGAATTAATCTCCACAAATTGTCCGCGGTTGCATTCCAGTCCATTGTGGCGCGACTTTAAACTTAGAACGCTTTTTATGAATAATGGTTTTACCTTAATTGTGATGGGTAGTAGGATTACTTCTCCCAAGGTTGTATCGAAGGTGCTTTTACTGCAATGGTGTGAAGTACTGGTGCAAAGAATTTAATGAAAATATAAAATACAAATACAAACTTCAAACAGGAATCAGCCACATGCAATAAGCCTTGGCCCTGCCAAAAGGAACAAGCATATTCTAGTTGCCAGGCCAGGTCCCCTCCAAACATCACACGTACAACGTAATATGTATCAAAGCACCCTAAGCTTCACTGAGTCCAGGTGACCTGTTTGGGAAACTACACTTCACAAGAGTGTACATGCAATCTCTTGTGATGGGAATTGAAAAGGTACATTCCCCAGGACCTTAATAAGATAACCGCTTGGATAGTTCCCTTAAAAAGGACACCATTGATATGACAGTTCATATACCAGACCGGATCTGCCCCTGTACTGTTCAGAGGCAATTTACAGATTGCGGAGCTCATTGCTATGGGATAGGGCCTAAGTAATTACTAGTGACTGAGATTAGTTTAGGAAGACCACCCACCTCCATATCACCAGAGACACTGATTCCAGTCCTGTACGTTTTACCTACAAATCATAGCTCTCTGGTATGCCAGTCTAATGACTGCAAAAGAAAAAAAACAAGCTAATACACCCACAAAGCATTAGGCTAACAAAGTCCATTTTAATGTGCATAGGACCTAAACATCTCATATGGTCACCCACCCTCCCTTTAATATGCATAAATATATTATCACTGACACAAAACTGAAGTATCTCATATGATTACTCACACAGACCCATGCTCTCCCGCAATGGATAACATGTTTAAAGCCAGCCACCCACAATGTCCCAATGCTCTATCTAGTGAGATAGTAGTATTTTTGGCAACTTCTCCATATACAAAGCTCCTCCCCATTCGTCTATCTTGTTCCCTCCTATTATCTCTCCACAATCCTGTTTAGGTTGAATACTTCCAGACATCACAGCTGCCTGCTTTGCAAAGATTTCTTAGGGACATTCAGAAAGCTTAATTGGGAATACAGTCATCCCATTGCTTACCATTGGGTTTGTGTTTTGTATGTCACAGTTGCTTGATTTGAATTTGCTGGCTTAATTTGTTTTACGCTGTCCAGTATGACTTTGTTCCTCATGTGGAGCATAGCCTGTTTACTGTATTCTTCCATGAGTGCTCAGTGTCTGTAAACAGGCCTTTACATTTATCTAGTCACATGTGCTGTGCATTCAAAGATAGTGGTCAAATGTCGGCCTCTGTCTTTCAATGGGGCTTGGTGTTGACTTTTCTTTCTCCGACTTAAAAGTGAGAGGATTTGTGTGACAATCATGCTGGGTACTAGGGGTGTGCTGGAGGAAGGCTGTACGGTGATACGTTTTCTAGCACACAACAACATTTACATGTCTGTAAATACACTATGCAAATATTTCAGAATATATTAGAATTAGGAAAGCACTAATGAAGTATATGTTTAGTACTTCTGTGGTGTGGTGAAAGCAAGTATTTTGATATGATGAAAACAAATGTGTACACAAGGTGATACCACTTTCACACATCATCATTTTTGTGCTCTATAATGTTATCAGTAAAATTGGAGATCTGTGCAAATGTAATGGTCATTTCAATTGAAAATGTGTTGTCTGTAATACCAGTGTGCTACCACACCCTCTACTTCACGACACTCTACTCCCCTCTATGCTGGCCACTGTGCTCTAGGCTACTCCTCTCTACTGTATGCCACTCTACTCAACTCTATGTTACTCCCCTCTAGGCCACTCTACTTCATTGCACTCCACTCTGTGCTACTCTAGGACACTTTATGTCACTTAATGAAAGGCCTCTCTACTCCACGCCATCCTAAGACTCTGCGTGACACTCTACATGACTCCACTCGACAATATACTCCACGATACTCCACTCCATGACACTACTCCATTCCACTCTATGACACTACTTCACTCTGTGCCAATCTACATCACTACAAGATACTATATGCCACTTCACTAAAGGCCACTGTACGCCACTCCATCACACGCGACTCTACACCACTGCACTATACGACACTCCAACTATGCCATTCTACTACAGTCTATGTCACTCCACTCTACGTCATTGCAAACCACTCTGTGCTACTCTAGGCCACTCCAGGACACTTTATGCCACTTAAAGAAAGGGCTCTCTACTCCACTCCATCCTAAAACTCTGCGTGACACTCTACATGACTCCACTCGACACTACACTCCACTATATGACACTACTCCATTCCACTATGACACTATTTCACTCTGTGCCATTCTACATCACTTCACAATACTATATGCCACTTCACTAAAGGCCACTGTATGCCACTCCATCACATGCCACTCTACGCCACTGCAATATACGACACTCCAACTATGCCACTCAATGACATTCTACGCCACTTTACTCCACTCTATGCCCTTCCAGGCTACCCACCTCCCCTCTGACACTTTTCTCCACTTTGCACTTCGCCACTCAACTCCACTCCACTCCACTCTACAACACTTTAGTCCACTCTAGGCCCCTCGGAGCCACTCTGTGCCTCTCCACTCCACGACACTCCACTCCACTCTACACCACTGCCCTGTATGGCACTCCACTCTATGAATGACCACTCTACGCCACTCTACCTCTTCCCCAACGCATGCAACACTTTTCCTCGTGTTTTCAGAAAATCATTCCATATGAAATCCCGCACACGACCCACCCCAACCATTCGCGAAGTTATTCACTTGAAAATCGAGACACCAAAACAAGCATGTCAGATAAACATGCCTTTTACTTCCAGACTAAACAAGAATATTCAATGCCGACCCAAATTCATCTCATCATTATCCCAGACTCTACTGTCCTCGAACCCTGCATCAATTTGCTTCGTATGCCATCAAACATCAATTTATCCTAAGTCAGGTGTGAGATGTGCGGTCAGTGCTTGTTGTTCCATTTCTAAAGGGATCATCACCAGAGGGCAGAGTGACGCGAGCTAACACATACGGACAGATTGCGTATCTCACACCGGATAGCTGGAGACACGGCCGGACTGGGAACCAAAAGCGGCCTTGGCAAAGTGCTTGGCCGCACCCCCGGGGTGGGGGTTGGGGGTGCGGCCAAGCTGTTGGCCAGGGCCAGTTTCGGCCGATTTTGTTACAGAGGCTGATATTGCATCTATGCTGCAAAAGCAGCCCTTTAACAAATATAGCCCCCCAGGGGCCCACAAACGCGTCCCACCGGGGAAATGTCCAGTGCCCTCTAAGGCCAGTCTGGCCCTGATCGGCTCCACAAGATGCCTGTCCGGAGCTCTGAAGGGGCCAGCAGCACCTACATCTGTATGTTGAAGGTGATGTAAGCATTTACGTTTTGTAGCATTTAAAGTCGGCCTTGTGCGAGTGCATAAGGAAGCAAAGTCTACCTAGGTCTAGGGTTGTGGTATGGCTTCACCAGTAGCTTGTTCGTAACTAACTGCCAGTGTCCCATTTTTATAACTGCATTCTGGGCATTGCGGCTTCACTTTAGTTTAAACCCTGTAAGTGTGGCGTAAAAGCAGAGCACGCAAAGCGCTTCTGGCCAAGCTAGCAAAGCGCTGTCAGTGTCAACCTTGACTCGTTTCTCAACAAAAAAGAAACATTATCGGGCAGATGCCTGAGCAGTCGGACAAAAGTGTAAGCTTGCGAGTGTGTTCCCTCTGCCATGACAGATTTTCGTGAAACGTGTTTAGTCAGTTCCAGGCGACCTTGAGATGCTTTTCAGAGAACAACAGAAAGGAACTTGGCGCATGCGAGGGTTTTCAGTGGAACACGGCTCTTCCTTTTCCTCCTTTCTACAAACAAAATAAAACAATCGGAGCTATTTGTACACGTGTATATATCTCTTCCGAGTCCGCCGCAACAGCGCCCGCGCCTCACGTGTACGAGACGTGACGAAACCCAGACGCGGATTTTACGAGTATATTTATTTAAGGCACTCTTAATAGCGCCAACAAGCCGTCTGCGCTACTCCCCGGGGCGGTGGCCCAGGAGCCACTTTCTCCACGGCACGGTGCCTGGCAGACCGTGGTAGGAAAAGAAAACACCATGTTACACAATCTTGTCGTTTAACTGGTTCTTCTTAACGCAGTGAAAATATACTTGGCCCTTACTCCACCCTTAACCTATAGAAGACCTTCCTAGCACAGGTAATCAGGGCCACTGGAACTGGGCAGCAATCGATGACCAAATTATGGGGTAAGGTTGACAAAATTATGTGTCAAGAAAAGACAATACAACACAATCAGTGGTATCCTTTCGTTATTTTGCATTTTAAAATATTAATACAGTCTAGGCAAACCCACTAATGATTTTTGTATTTCAGAACTTTCAAAAAGTCTTCTTTAATTGTGTGAGATTGTGTGTACGTGTGTGTTTTTTTATAGAGCAATGTCGCAACTTCCAGGAACGGTATCATACATACAGCGCATTTTCCTTGTCTGCGCCAGGTGCACCTTTTAAAAGGTGCTCCCGTCGCAAACAAGAATAATGCACTGTATTAGGATGGATGCAGTGCCCAAGCGGAGCCGTGAACGCAGCGCATTCATGTGAAAAACGAAGCGGCAACTTTGAAGCCACTCCGTGTTTTACAGTGCAGGCGGCAACCCACCTGTAGTTTTAAGGAGGATTAGAGGTCCCCTTGCAGGCGGTTGCAGCGAATGACTGCACCCGCTTGCAAGGGGATGTCTGGGTGGGGTCCGTGGAACCTCCTTTCCCTCCTCCAGAGGGCTGCCATCATAGGGTCCGCTGAAAGTGTGCCACCTTTTAGGTGGCACAATGTCAGTGCGCCTCCGGACAGCTTCTTAGCCTCTGTGCCCACATCTGTTATATGTCGTGGGCGCAGAAGTAGCAGGATTCTATTCCCTCATTTGCATAGGACCATATCCCCATGCAAATAAGGGAACGCCCTACTGTTTGATCTGCGATCTGCCATTTACCACTGGCTCTGAATTGTGCACAATATACAATACTCGCTCAGGAATTACAGATGCCTGCCCTTATGATGGCCGCCCCCCGGGGCTGATCTCGGAAGGATGACCCATGACGCCTTATCTCGCTCTGATCCAAGGATGCCTACCCCTGACTCCGAGCACCCCAACGCGCCGAGGAATCTCTCTATCTCCCTGCTCCAGTGTCTTGCCATCATATGCCAACCGCCTGAGATCTACAATGAGCAAATCCCTACTAGCTTTACTCTGAACATTCGTAATGAACAGGGGCAGCTGAAATTCCAGGAGCCTAGTCCCAGCAGCTCAACGACTTCGGAGGGCTGGAAGAGGTCCCCCGCTACACGGCGGAGGAGGGCACTGGACATCGAATGCTGTCTCATACTATGTGACCTATTGTTCGACTACACCTCCCCGCCCGAACTTTCTCACCCAACCTTTCAGTACTGTTATTAATTGCACATCACAGGGGCAGCTGAAATTCCAGGAGCCTAGTCCCGACAGCTCGACGACTTCGGAGGGCTGGAAGTGGTCCCCCGCTACACGGCGGAGGAGGGCACTGGACATCGAATGCTGTCTCATACTATGTGATCTATTGTTCCACCTGTCTGTCTATGCTCCCCCAGGTACTTCTCTTGTAAAGCGCTCTGATATCCGCAAGGATCTTGTCCGCGCTATATAAAACTTTCTAAATAAATAAATAAATAAATAAAATAAATGATAGCGCTGGTGCTTTATGTGCATCAGCGCTATCGGTATTACAGATGAGGACACACAATTTTTGCTCTATTCAATGTGTGTATACATTGGGATTGACTGCAAGATGATGTTGAGATGAATTCATGTACATGAAGTAATGTACTCAAAGAAGAAAATACCAGAAAGAAAATTGTCATTAAAAAAGATGACGTCTTGAATCATTTGAACTTGTGTTTTGGTGGCAACAATTGAGAGTTGCATGGACAATAAGTTTGGAAAACATATTTTGATTCACAAAGGTGTATACACACATTGAATAGAGCAAAAATGGTGTTATACTAGGAGCATCCCTCGGGGGCTTGTGAATAGTGCGCCGCTCCCAAACAGTCTCTATTTGTTTATTTTATGCCTTTAGGACTGCCACTTGTTTATCTGTTTACCTTAGGGTGAGGCTTTAGCATCTACTGACACCACCCTGCTCCCACAGGGTTGACACTAAGATAACGATATTCTTTAGCATTTTAGCGAAAGATCTAACACTTCAATTTCACTTTTCAATCAACAGTTGATTTGCGGACGTGCGATATGGACAAGGTAAGGTTAAGAATCATGCCACTGGTGCAATTAATGCATTGTGCAACCCCTACACTACAATAATACAGTATGACATGCAAATTTACTTCCCCAAATCTTGTATTTGTTTTTCTTCTTCACAGCTATGCTCGTTTTCTTGCAGCTTATAGCTGCCATCTGTGGAAACACGTAGCTTAACCATTAAATAGGTCTGAAAACGATCGAATTAAATACACGCTCACAAAGCAGATGCTTTACAAGACCAGATGACATTTATAGAGAGGAATGCCGGGAGACACGGTGATGTCAGACTGGGTGTGGCGCAGGCCCCGCACGTGCAGTGTAGGCACAGGCCCGGCGCGCTACACAGCACGTTTACAAAAAACCGACCCAGCCCTATAGTTTTGAGGTCAGTCATCTCTGGCAGCGTAGCAAGAATGCTGAATAAAGTCGGAGAGAAGATTCTGGAAAGTATGTCTAATTACCACACACTAGTCCCACTATATTCAACAGCGCAAGGTCACGCGCGCACACACATTGTGTCTCTCCAGCCTCTTTGCAAGGAATTCGGAGCACTGGCAGATTGCCCCCTTTATTTTAGTGGCTCGCCAGGTCCAATTAGTCCCTAATAAGAGCCTGTCGCCGGCCAGCTGTCTGGAGAGCAGTGAAAGGCCAGCAGTTGACCTGGTCAGCCACACTGGAGAAGTGTGGCTCACTGGTTAGAGGAGGCAGACCTGGAAGCAGAGGTCAGCCCGGGACCAGGGTTCAATTCCAAGCTCGGCGGGGTCTTGAGTCCTAAAATGTCCATGGACTCGACAATTCTCGCTCCGGTGCCTACTCGATTTACGGGTTCACACTCTGCGACTCTGGGCAATAGCTTGCTTAATCTCCACAACGCCCCTCGCGGCAGGATGCCTGGCTTTCACCTTGCGGATACCCTGCCGGGGTTATCTCACAGGGGAATACCAGGACGGGTTCCCTAAGCAAGCGCTTAGAAACCGCTTGGTGATTTGCGCTATGTAAAGTCCTGTACATTTAAATTTACATTCTACATCAGAGTGGTAGTCTACTGTTGTCAACGCAGGTCATTTTATCCGAACATTATGCATGGTCAAGTACTTAAAATGAAACCTAAAGACATGCTGAGACAATATTCAAACTCCTATGTGAATATTTCATAGACAAGCAGAGCCAAACTATCCCATGTGCTCTTGGGTGGAGCTGTACAGACAGCTCCCATTCTCTCCACGGGGATCCCGAGCAGGGCGTGGGAAATAATCCCTAAGAATTCAAACACATGGTCATACAATATATTTTATAGCGCAATTTATTTGGTAGCACAATATTCCATCTGCATTGCCTGGAAACGCTCTGGTTCTACAGGCAGTCCCGAAGATAAACTCAGGAATACTCAAGTTCTTCAGGGCCTGGCATAGTACCCAGGGACATTAGATAGGCACTGCAAAAAATCATATATGGAGTGGAGTGGAGAGGTGTGGTGCAGCGGCCAGGGCAGCTGACTTCGGAGCATAGGGTTCACGGTTCGATTCCCGGCTCCGGCGGGCTCAGCTCAGCACCATGTGACTCTGGGCAATAGCTCACTTCAGGCGCGCAACACCCATTGGGCTCACGGGGCTTCAGCCCACCCCCATCGTGTGTGTCAGCCCGGGCTGACACGTCTTCCCGGGCTGGCGAGCATTTAATTGCAGCCGCACCCGACTACTTAACAGGTCTTTAAAAGACCATTAATTGTAAATGAGGCTTTTGTTGTGTTCACCCATTCTTATAGCCACTCTGTCTGTGGTTGGAAAAATTACCCCCACTGAAATATTTTTCAGCCCCCGCCCCCTTCCCCCCCACCCCGAAAATTGGCTCTAGTTGCCTGCCTGGCTCACTTAATACCCACGACGGCCCCCAGCGCCTTGAGACCCGTAAGGGTGAGTAGTTCGGGTTTTAAAAATACAGATTTACATTTATATATATATATGTCTAAAAGAAGATGGTGTGTTGCTCCCTCAGGGCCACTGGCAAGACTGTATGCACTGATTATGTCTCAAGCTGCCCACGGCACTACCCCACGCAGTTTGTGGGGTAGGAGTAACATGGGATAACTTATCTGTGCCCTGTATGGAAATCTAGCCCTGAGCAGAAGATGTCTAATAATAGTGTCGGCAGTGGTCGAAGTGCATTAAATAAAATATGGGAACTGTGCTGCTGCGCGCAATGAGGCGGGCGAGTAACCGTGGGGGAGTGGTCAAAAGAGTGCCAAAAAAAGAAAATATTCTGTAACTTTTTTCAGTCGTTCATCTTCAGGTATCTGCATATAAACTATCACACAGCTTAAATGAAAATTAAATGCAAGTTATGTTAATGGGTGGGAAACGCACTGTCGTACATTATGAAACCTCTATTAGTTAATGCACTGCACCTGAGCGCCACATAATTGAATCTTTTTTGGTGCTCTGGAGCCAATACCAGTTTCCACGCACCCTTTACATGTGCAGATTGACCAGTTGTACATTTGCATTTCTTTCAGGGAGAGGTGTGGTGCAGCGGCCAGGGCAGCTGACTTCGGAGCACAGGGCTCATGGTTCGATCCCCGGCTCAGGTGGCAGCTCAGCACCATGACTTCGGAGCACAGAGCTCACGGTTCGATCCCCGGCTCCGGTGGCAGCTCAGCACCATGTGACTCTGGGCAATAGCTCACTTAATTTCTACAACGGCCCCCAGCGCCTTGAGACCCGTAAGGGTGAGTAGCTTTACAAATACCGGATTTAGATTTAGATTTCAGAGAAGCAGAAACCCTGGTGAGAAGGCTTGTTTATCTGTCTGCTCCTCCCTTGGCCTGACAGCACTGGAGACTCCCTGCCTTACACTTTTATTTTATTTATTTATTTGCGGGTTTATAACGCGCTTGAATCGACTCTTTACCAGAGTATCTCTGCAGCTGAAGCACTTCAACAGTCGGAACTAAGCGTCTGGGACGGCAGTCTTTTCGCTCAAAGTAGGGGAACTGTTTTTCTGAAATAAAAAAAAAGTATGGGTACCTCCTGCCCCTCAGATCCCCCGCCCACTGCCTGTGAGTGAGTATGAAACTCAACCCAGAGAGCTAAGCAAAAGCTGCTGGGATTAGTGTGGACCGACAAGTTCAAATCACAGCTTGGCGACTCAGTCTATAAGCCTTCTGAGGTCATGAAGATGAGGACCATTAAGTTGGATAAAACTTGGGTAGCGCCTGTTATTAAAGTTGCTACAAAACTACAAACATGACGGTAGCAAATACTGTAAAAACGAATTATTATTATTATACTGGAAGCATGCACTAGCTCAGCATGAGAAAATATAAATGAGAACTTTGAGGGCTGTGGTTTAATTAAAGAGGAAACAGGCAATGAAATAGAGGGCATCCTAAAAGACAAGCCTAGCAAATAACCAAGTAAAAAACATAAGAGTCAGGGCCCAAAATGTTTTTCAGGTGGGGTCCACACATTTCAGTACTGTCTCAAACTGCCAGCATGGGCGTGGGCAGCTGGGGAGAGAGCAAAGCAACTGGAGCGTATTTCACCATAATGCCCACAGAAGAGTACAGCACAGGCATCAACAGTGGATGCTTCACTCACACAAAACAGGTACAAAGCAGCAGCATCATTCAAAGGCTTACTGACACAGCCATAATGTACAAAAGAGGACACAGACAGTGGCATCTAGCTTAAAAAGAAAATGGTGATGCAAAAAGGCGCATTTGGGAGCAGGAGCACGACCTGTCCACGAGCAGCAAAAGGAAGGTCTTCCTTCCTGCTTGTAGAACGCAACTCCAACCAATCCTGGAGCTGTTCTCATGTTGTGAAAGTAGCTCCAGGATTAGTGGGAGCAGGCTCGCCCAGCGTTCATTCTGAGGCTAGGGGCCTATGCCAGCAATCCTCAGGCTGTTTCACTTTGGATTGCTGGGTCTACTGTGTGCATGTCGGGCTGGTCGTCACAAGACAGTTAGACAATCAGACATGCGCATTGTGGGCCAGTGCGGTCATCCTGCATTTGCAGGATTCAACCTCACCCCCACCCTCGTTCTGTACACTGCACAAGTCGGTGCAGTGGCAAAAAAAAAATGCCATTGACATGCCATTTAATTTATTTGTGTTTGCCTGCTACTCTCGGGGCATGCGGGGCGACACTCCTCCACTCCAGAGGAGGAGCCGCCGAATCTGCAGTTGGCCTGTGTCACAGACAGACGAGATGGCGCAAAGGCAGTAGAACCGCAAGCATCTCTGATGCATAGAATGCATGCACCACCCAAACACAGTAGGCAGCAGTGACTGGCTCCACTCACACATGCAGGTAAAGAATAACCAGCAACCGAACAGATTCCACCACACACATAAGTGCTCACACCGCAAGGGGTATCAGTCGCCAGAAGTGCAATCCTTCCTCCAGGCTCATCCGACGTTAGTGCGATGCTCAGGGTCAAAACTGCAAATGGAGACCTCTGGATGCTTTTCCTCTTATCTAGGCACCATAATCAATCAATCAATCAATCAGCAGCATTTATAGAGCGCACAACTACTCAAATAGAGTGTCCCGCGCAAGAGAACTGTGAATGCTGATGGAAGTGGGGCGGCTTAAAATGCTGAATTAAAAATCCAGGTTTTCAAATTACGTTTAAAAGATCCTGCATCTAAGCACCGTTTCTTGGTATGAAAAATGAACTCCAGGTAAAGCATTATGATATACTTTTGGTGCCCATGTCATATTAAAAAATGTGGGGGCCCTGGGCAAGACCTAGGTTGGGGCCCTTGTCTGGAAAACTTTAAATTTTATTACCCATTTTTGCTAATTCGAGCCCCAGGATGCCAAACAATACAGAATAATATATTAAAGGTTGAGAAGGAGAAATAGATGGCTGTGAGATACGAATAAAGTTCACTTTCCCAGTCTGGGCCCTTAGAAGATGGGGCCCTGCACAATTGCCCACTTTGCTCATTCCTTAAATTTAATTTAATTTAATAATGTGGTCTTCCCCTGCCGCATAATGTTAATAATGTTAATGTTTGAGCTTGTAAAGCACACTGCTACCCGTAGGTTTCGTGGCGCTGTATAACGCTGGGGAACCCATCCTGGCTTTCCCTGTGGGATGGTCCCTGCTCGAAGTCCCCAAGGTAGAGCCAGGCATCCCCGGCGTTGATGGGGCCGTTGTGGAGATTAGGCAAGCTAATGCCAAGAGTTGCCGAGTGGGACCCCTGATTAGAGTAGGCACCGAAGCGAGAATTATCGAGTCCGCTGACCCAAGTCCACGACCCTGCCGCATTGGGAATTGAACCCTGGTCCCGGCCGACTTCTGCTCCCGGGTCTGCCGCCTCTAACCAGTGAGCCACACCACTCCACAATTCCACTGCATAATTCCAGTGGTCCTGACCTTACTCCACCAACACATAAACCAGTCTGGAGTATGGTGCGCCCAGATTGCAGCATTTTGAATTAGGGCAATGAGATGGATCAGAACGCTGCTTTGCATCATGTCCTTTGCAGAGCAGGCCAAACACAACAAGATGATGGATGGAGTGCTGAAACTTTAAATTTCAACAAATCACCCCGCAGTCAATAGATGTGGGTTTAATCCATCGTTCTTTTGCTTACTTTGCCACCCCAGTATGACCCAGCCATATGCAGAGCAGACCTATTGAAATGGGAAAGACCCTTTTGATCACCATGGCAGAATCAATAAGCCAAACGGGCAGAACATTCCTCTCAAAAGCTCTTAACATTAAAACACAGCAGTAGAGCTCCTGTTATTTGACATCAGTGTGTAAATTCATGGATATTTCATAGTACTCATAATGGAAATCATTCTGTGCATAATAATCATTCTGTGCATAATGTGTCAGTGACACATTGAAGAACTGATATTATGCTGTACACAATGTCTATAATTGGTCGCGTATCAATCAAATGCACCTACATTTATTGTGCCCAAGTTAACATTGGTAACAATTTCCTGGTACTTCTTGAATTATGTTTTGAGGTAGTGAAATAAGTTAGACAGTTTTTAACCCAACAATGGTCCTGTCTTCATCTGAAAGCATAGGCAGCTCCTCTGGAGCGCCGCCCCACTGCTCTTAACACAATGTTATTAGCATTTTATTTTTTTGTACTGAGGCCGTTTTGTTTACCTTATGGGACAAGGCAAGGCTATTGTCACAGGCAGCAGGGGGAGGAGTAGTTGGTGCACTTAAGTGCCCATGACGGTTTGACCAGTCATCTTGGGCCTGCCAAACAGACATGCGCATTTAGCATTTCTCCCCCTGGCTGTATTGCACAGCCGGGTGGTGAACATGCACAGACTCCCAATCCTGTTCGGGGGCCGAACCAGGCCACTCAGACCAATCATGCCGCTGCTGTCATGCTGGTGACAGCAGCGTTGTGATGGGCTTAAGGGGAGTCTGGGAGCCTGTGTGCGTCCGTGCGTCAACAGAAGAGGATGGACGAAAGGTGGCGGCTGGCAGCCATGTAGGTGAAATGTTTTTTATTTTTACCCCCCTGCCCTCCCCTCGCCCGCCCCGCATACTGTAAGTTGTGTGATGCCTGTGTGTTGGTTTAAAAGTAATACTTTACTTCAACTACTTCTCCATCTGCTCCTTGGTGGTCTTCCAGCAATATTTATGTTTTCGTTTAAAGGAGAACTCTGAGGAGACGCACAGGCAGGGCCAGACTTCTCTTTTATTCCATCGGGCATTTCCACAGTGGGCTGGGGCTCTTAGAGGTCGGTTTTTAAAGTCTAGGGCCACTTCTTGAGCCTCATTCACTTTCTCCAGCTTCGGAGGTTACTTACAGCAGGCACTGGAGGCTTTCAAAGAGTGAGTGGGAAGGAAGCGAGAAAGCAATCAGTGAAGGAGAAGAGGGAGTGTAGAGAAGAAAAGGGAGAATAATTGAATGGAAACAAAGAGATAGCAGAAGGAGATGAATAGAGAAGGGATGGTTTGAACATTTTTGCCAGGGCTGCTTTTGGTTCCCCAGTCCTGTCCCAGACACAGCAGTTACCCCAGCACACCGTGTGCTCCATAGGACTCCTTTTAGAAAAAGAGTGATCGACTTAATCAATTCATTTGATGTCCAAGTTCTAATCTTGCTTTTTCTACCTGAAGAAAATGAGTTTGGTCAAATACCCCTATTCCACTTAACTCTGTTCCCCTATCAGCAAGCACTGGGACTGCACAGGAATAGTCAAAGGTTAGTGCTTTGTACAAATCTAGAAGTTTACTCAGACCTTCACTTTCTTTCTATACTCGTCCTTGGATTTGCCTACATGTCTGGTGTTACATGATGTCCACAGAAATCAGCTGCTTTATGACGCCATCTTAACTGGCTAAAAGAGACCGAGGAGATTGCAATGGGACCATGTTGCTGACTTGCAGGAAACTCCCAAACAGCAACACCCACACTGCATGCTGGATGTCTGAAACATGTAATGTCAGCTGCAGCAGAGGTAAAGCTGGAGAGTTTCAAAAGTTACACTACAGGGGTGGTTTGGGGCACACAAAACTGCATCATTGAATAATAAAGGGCACAGAGTGGGCAAGAGCAGTAAGGCTGCCTAGCCTACACCATTTCCCTAAGACCTGATCACCCACCTTTCCCAGCCTGCTCTGCACCACAAAAGCCTGCACTGTGAGGGTAGCACACCGTGGACCACTGTATTTTGAACAAACTGGTGAAGTGGACTGCAGTGATAATTTGTCCTGCCATGAAGGAAACATGGCAAGCACCTGAGCTCAGAGTATGTTCCCTGTACTGGGATTTTGTGCTGGAGCGGGGACTCTTAACTGCGCCCCTCTTTCATCCTTTGCCTCCAAAGTTGGGACTTGAGAGTTTAGTTCGGTTATTTGTAGGGGCTCCCCTGATGGGGTCTATGTTGGTGCTTGTAGCTGAACAATTCCATCTTTGGGGGGAGCGTGACAGGCAATTGCTGATGGATTCATTTCTTATACTAGGGAGCAACTTCTCTTCTGGGATTTAATATTTAAGGTTGACAAGAGCATCACTCAAAGTCTCATACATAATACCAATTAATTTCGTACAGGTGTGCACTACTAATTTGAAAATGACCAACATAACCATAGTCAGAAATACAGAACAATCAACTGCGTTCACATGACCAAAATGCAGCCCAAACTATTCTCCTTCTATTGTTTGAAATTCAGGAGGGAAAGCTCCAGCAGTTTCACCTAGACTTGGATCTGCATTTTCCAATGACAGTGCCAAAGGCGCTGAGACAATCTCATAAATTCTGAAACTGTAGAACAGTAGGTAAGGAAAAGTAGCTAAATCCAGTGTTGCATGGAGAGACAGTGAATTGATGAGCTGACAGACTGACTATACTTCATGCTGGGAGGCAATTAAATGCCAGGAGGAGGTTCTCAAAGTTGCTACTAGAACCCCAATGCACTAGCCTGATTTTTGTACCAATATAATTGTAGTACTTTGGGACCCTGGAAAACTTGTTTGATTCAGAGGTTTTCCCATTCTTTCCTTACTTAGATTAAGATTTTATAAACTCATTTTGATGGTGGCTTTCAACATGTGGTTTTTGTCCTGATGATGACCTAACGAACGATTAAGGTTGAAGCGCCGTTGACGCCTTCCTTTGGCAAATTAAGAGGAATCCTACACTGTATTGTGTCTCTGTCACTTGACAAACCTATTTCTGTATTATTTTCCCTCTGCCACTGTCTTTAGTTTACACTGTAATTTGTACTATAATACTTTGCAATAACAAATGATTCTTTCAAATAATTGCTGTGTGTACCTTATTAATCTTTTTGTTTTATTTGTATTGAGTGATTGTATCACAGTATCATTCCTTTGGATTTGTATTGTGTTTTTTGTTTAAATTATTTCCCTGAACCATTGTTGCTGTCACATAATCCAGGAGATAAGCAATACAGAGCAGAATTCTGAAACTTTTGTTCTTCTGCAGCCACTGTGTGTTGGACTGCAATATATGTTTCTCCCAATCCAGAGCCAGATGTAACTGCTTCGGGCTATGTGGAGTCGTCCTTACTCGTTGTCGAAACTTGTGTAACACCAGTCCAAATTAACAAAATACATTCTCAGAACATCCGATACCACAATAAGGGAAATGGAGGAAAAAAACAATGTTTCTCAGAGAAGGAAATGGAGTCACTAGAATGGGTAGGACAGCAGTTTCTTAAAAAAGATTAACACTTGAATTGTGTTTAAGAGGGCCTGGCTGCAGTATTTGTCTGTGTGGGTATACATCTGATAATAGTAATTATAATGATCAGGTCAGTGGATTGATCAGCTATTGGCACAAGGTGGGGAGAGGATGCAGCCTTACGGCTAGAGCGGTCAATGTCGAAGCTGGGGAACAGGGTTCGAGTCTCTGCAACGACACTCAACATCCTGTGATTTTGGGCAAATCACGTAATCTCCCCATGCCTAACAAAAAAAGTGAATGTGTCCTTGTGTAACGAAACCGGTGCTATGTAAGGCGCTCTGATACCCAATATCTTCGGGTCTAGTTCGCGCTATATAAAACTCACAAAAAAAAAGTGATCACAATAAAGAAATTCAAACCTGGACTGGAAACCAAAAATCAGCCTTGGCAAAAATGCTCAAATCAGCCCCATACTACAGAAGGCCACAACTGGAATGGGGACACGAGGATAATTGGTGGGTGGTGGCAGCCTAACCAGCTTTGACAGCAGCCCCTTGCCAAGCAGCCGACCAGAAAACTGCAAGAGTGGATGAATGGCCAGTCCGGACTTATGGGAATGAATATTGAACATGGCAAATGTGCGGATTATTCTGTTGCAGATGTTCAGTGACATTTCATGTGAGTTTTTCTCCTTCAGATTAGTGTGCAGTGCCTAATTTGAACAGGTGGTTGCACATGGGCCCCACCAGCACTCATTTTTGGGTACTATCGAAAACTTTGATCCAGAGCAAGAGAGAGAAAAAAACACAAAACGGGCAAAGAAAGAGGAAGAGAAAAACAGAAAACCAGTGACAGAGGGAGAAACAGGGATGTAAAAGAAGGATAAAATAAAGAGGCAGGGAGTGTCTGTTGGTAGATAATAAGGGTTGAAGTGGATTCTAAACTACACAGCCTGTGTGGGGGGTGGGGGCGGAGAGAGCAGGGGAGAGAGAGAGAAATAAATCGGCATATCAACACAAAGTTATAGTGACAGGAACGAGAACCTACACAGGTATGTCTCAAGTGATCTCTTCAGAAGGTTATTCTGAAATGGAGAAGTAAATTGTGATTGGTGGTCTTTAAGCAAAAGGGATGTTGTGTTTGAGTGCCTTGCCCTTTGTTTGAAGCAAATCACGCTGAATTCCCTATGCGGTTTAATAACTAGATAATGTCACAACGCCTGTTCAGAGCCACGGGAACCCGACTGAACACAAGTCAAGAGCTGATCTTTGGAAGTAAAATTAACCACCCAGGGGTGAGTATACTGGCACCTTGTCTAATAACTGGACGAGGAAACACAGCGTTGGCAGGATATTATGAATCATGTTTGTGCCAATCTAAATCATTTGTGATACCTTCCCGTGGCGGCGGCTGCCTCCTCCTCCACACGTCTCTCCTACGTCTTCTTCCCGGCTGCTGCCTGCTGCCTGCACTGGAAGCACCCAGTCTTCCAGAATCTGTCAGCCAATCACAATGCTGCAGGAGGAACGTCAGGATTGGTCTGAGTGGCCTCTTTGGCCGCTCAAGCAGTGCCTGGAGAGCTGGGCTTGTTCTCCGCGGGGCTGTGCAACACAGCCCAATGGAGAACATGCCAACTGCGCATGACTGTTTGGTCGGCCCCAGAGGGCCAGTCAAAAAGTCATGCAGGTAGAGGGAGCAAATCACCCCGCCCAGAGTCGCAAAGGAAAATAAAATGATAATAACTTCTTGTTATTATCATTTTATTTTTATTTGGGTGATGCTCCTCCGCCTTAGTAGAGACGCCGCCACTGATACCTTCTTTGCTGCAGTTTTGATGCGATGACCAACACCAGAAGTTTACACCGTGCTTAATTTGAGCTGGCGGGGCCCACTGGCACTCATTTTTGGGGACTGCACTTATTTTTAAAAATCAGACTTTAACCCAGAGCAAGAGAGAAAGGTTTAAAAGGGGGAGGGGTAAGGAGGAGGAAACGGATGGAAAAAGGGTGACAAAGAAATTAACAAGCATTTACAATGCAATGGTCTCGGTATTGTTAAAGTTAGAGCTATTGGCATTGCACATGGCATTATTTTTATTTATGTTTTTGTTTTTAAAACATAAATAAATGACATTGTCATTTACAATGCCAATAGCTCAATCGCTCGCAAATGCGAGACCTACTGCATTTGCACCCACACAGAGCCACACACACAAAGCCACCCACACACACATATAGAGCCACCCACACAGTCATTCACACAGAGCCACCCACACACACAGAGCCACCCCACACACACACAGCTACCTACACACACACAGAGCCACCCACACATAAAGCCACCTACAAAAAAAGCTACACACACAGACAGAGGCACACACAGACAGAGCCCAACAGACAGAGCCCAACAGACACAGAACCCAACACACACATAGAGCCCAACACACACACACCCAGAGCCTAATACACACACACCCAGAGCCTAACACACACACAGAGCCCAACACACACACAGAGCCCAACACACACACAGAGCCCAACACACACACAGAGCCCAACACACACACAGAGCCCAACACACACACACCCAGAGCCTAACACACACACACACCCAGAGCCCAACACACACACAGAGCCCAACACACACACAGAGCCCAACACACACACAGAGCCCAACACACACACAGAGCCCAACACACACACAGAGCCCAACACACACACAGAGCCCAACACACACACAGAGCCCAACACACACACAGAGCCCAACACACACACAAAGCCCAACACACACACAGAGCCCAACACACACACAGAGCCCAACACACAGAGCCACACAGACAGAGCCACACACACAGAGCCACACACACAAGAGAGAAAAGCAGCACAATCAGGGGGCAGAAGGCAAGAAAAACGGCCCAATCAGGGGGCAGAGGAAAGAAAAACGGCACAATCAGGGGGGCAGAGGCAAGAAAAACTGCACAATCAGTGGAACAGAGGCAAGAAAAACGGCACAATCAGGGGAACAGGGGCAGGAAAAACGGCACCATCAGGGGGGCAGAAGCAAGAAAACGGCGCAATCACGGGGCAGAAGGCAAGAAAAGCGGCACAATCAGGGGGTAGAAGGCAAGAAAAACGGCACAATAAGGGGAACAGTGGCAAGAAAAACTGCACAATCAGGGGGCAGAAGACAAGAAAAACGGCATAATCAGGGGGGCAGAAGGCAAGAAAAACGGCACAATCAGGGGGCAGAAGTCGAATAAAGCGGCACAATCGGGGGCAGAAGGCAAGAAAAACTGCACAATCAGGGGGCAGAAGGTAAGAAAAGCGGCGCAATCAGGGGGCAGAAGGCAAGAAAAGCGGCACAATCAGGGGGCAGAAGGCAAGAAAAACTGCAAATCAGGGGGTAGAAGGCAAGAAAAACGGCACAATCAGGGGAACAGAGGCAAGAAAAATGGCACAATCAGGGGGGCAGAGGCAAGAAAAACGGCACAATCGGGGCAGAAGGCAAGAAAAACGGCACAATCAGGGGGCAGAAGGCAAGAAAAACGGCACAATCAGGGGGCACAGGCAAGAAAAACGGCACAATCAGGTGGCAGAAAGCAAGAAAAACGTCACAATCAGGGGGCAGAAGGCAAGAAAAGTGGCACAATCAGGGAGCAGAAGGCAAGAAAAACTGCACAATCCGGGGGCAGAAGGCAAGAAAAACTGCACAATCAGGGGGCACCTCTTTACACCACACAAGACTCAACCTACAGCTGCTGCCTCTACACATACTGTAGGAATGGACTACTGACATCATGCTTCACACATGTGAAGCTGCACCTTGCACAACCTTGTAGGTAACACGCACGACTCAAACCCTGCCTGGCTACCTCTGTATATGTCACACACACACAGTTCAATGCCTAGTTGGTGCCTCTGTACATATTTAACACGTGAATCGAGGTTATGCAGTTACGTATCTCACACACACGAATGAATGAGCTGCTGCTGCCTTTGTACATTTCACCCACGAATCACAGCCCAGCAGCCACACCTGGCCACATCACACATGGGAAGCAATGTCCTAGATCCACCTGATCATATCACACACATGCAACAATGCCCCTGAGCTGTAGCACACATGTGAAGAAACGTACTAGTGTCTCTGAACACAGCACTGATGTGGCAAGACCCTCTTACTACCCCTGTACATATCTCACACTCACTGATCAATGAACTATCCATGCCACTTTACATATTACACATGTGCATCAATGCAATGCTGCAGCCTCTCACACACACTGAAATGCCCTGCTGCTGCCTCCTTCGATTTCACACACATGAATCTATGGCCCATCACTGCCTCGTTACATGCAACACGCATGACTCCCGGAAAAATGCATTGCTACAGCCCCTGCACATATTACTAACATGCATCGATGCCATGTGGCTGCTTCTGCGGGTCACACGAATGCACCCGTGCCCTGCTGCTGCCCCTGTATATGAGAAACACAAACATGAATGCATTTGTTGCTCTCTCTGTACATGCTACATGCAAGCATTGATGCGCAACGAATTCTGCACATTTCAAAATAGTGCCTTCTACTGTGCCAGACGTGGGTGTTAAGTCCGCACATAAAAGGTGTTTTCGCTTCGGATACATTTCACCCACACCATACCAAGGGTTTGCTCATCTGGGCTGTCCTCTCCCCACCCACCACTTTCACTATTACCCAAACTGCCTCCCTCCCTCCCTCCCTCCTTCCCGCCCCTGGACTCCGACAGACAGACATTTTGGCAAACAGCCCAGAAGCCCAGTGGACAGAAAGAAAGGAAAACAAGCGTCAACTTTCTCATGCATCACACAGGGAGACAACACCAACACCTGACTCGTTTGAATTAATGGCGCCACTTCTTCCATGCACAGCCCATATATATATATATAGATAGGAGTAAGCTTGCATTTTAATAAAATAGCATTTCATTCATCGAGAGAGGTGTTAAACGGTGTGTCTGTCAAGCATACCTGCTCAGGGAACGGTGTGTCTGTGAAGCCTACCTGCTCAGGGGCGCCTGGCGAAGGATCTCTGGGAGCTATCCCGGTGCAAGGCGGCAGGTAGACCTCCTTGTCCTCTCTGCTGGGGGTGTCGCTGGCACAGCTCATCGGGTCTCGGTCCAGATCCACTAATAGGGCGCCCCTACCCTTCCGGGGACCCAGGTGTCTTGAGGGAGGATGCTTTTCTCTCCCTGCAGGACTCTGATCGGCGGCTCCTGGGGCACCCCTTGCCTCTCCTGTGAGATCTGCTGCACTTCTCTCCCTGTATCTGCTGAGGACACCCCTGCCCCTATTGTGATCTGCATCAACTGGTGCAGAGCCCGTCTCCTCTCTCCGCGGTAGGGTGCAGGGCACCACTGCCACCCGCCCTGCGAGCTGCAGCTCCTGGCAGGGTTCCGCTTCGTTAAACACAAAATGAGGGGAGAGGGTCAACCATATCTACAACTCTACCATCCCGAACCCCCTGAGTTACAATTATACACACTTAGAGGGGTGGAGAGACTCAAAATAAACCCCAAAGCAACCCACACAACAAAACAAATATGATTGTTTTGAAAATACTGCCCTCACTCACACACCGAGGTGTGTGACATGCTTCATCATCGGGTCTGCTTACAATACGCCCAAGTGTAGCCACACTCTGGATGGAGCATAGGGGAGGGGTTTGAACATAAAAGACCACTGGACACAATACAAAACCAAACAACATATATACATTAACAGAAATGTGATCAGTGAATGTCACCCAGTGACTGGAACTGAAGTGCAACACGTGCAGTTAATAAGGAAGTGTTAAAACTGGTTTGAGGATACCAAGCAAGACTTTATTAACAGGTTCCGCAACCAGGATTAAAAGAAAAGAAAGGATGGGTAGTGTTTCCAAGAGAAAATAAAGTTCCCAAAACAACCCTCCTAATACCGCTGTTGTCAACATGGTTCGACCGACTTACTGCGCCACGAGGGTCACCCCGGTCTTCTTCAGGACGTGTGTTGCGATCAGTCCTGCTATTGGTCGAACCGTAATTCGGTCAAAATACCATTTAACTGATCACCCAGGATTCCAATTGAATCGACATGCGTGGAGGGGATCCCGACAACACAATAAACATAAGCAAGTTTATTACAGATGTAAACTCGACATGGCGTCCTGCAGGTAGGTCTCCCAAGAACACAACTGTTCCGAGGAAAAACCTCGTCCGATTGCCTGCTCTCGGATCGCCGAGCGTTCCGTTTCGCCCTGTACTCCTCTGTTGACCCGCACCAGCCTCCCTGGGTGGTAATTGCACAACAGTTGAGGCTGTTGACAGCTTCTTGAACCCAGTCCAAAGGCAAGAAAAACTGCACAATCAGGGGAGCAGGAGCACAATCAGGGGGGCAGAGGCAAGAAAAACGGCACAATCAGGGGGCAAAAGGCAAGAAAAGCGGCACAATCAGGGGGCAGAAGGCAAGAAAAGCGAGCACTCACCCGAGGACTCGGCAGCTTCTCGACTTCTTCCAGCAGCGGTCCAGCGCAAATGGCTTCCGAAAAGCGCAGACATTTTCGGATTTGGGGGCGTGGTTTTCTTTCTCTCCTCTTCCCATTGGCTGGAATGTAAACTTCCAGCCAATGGGAAGAGGAGAGAAAGAAAAGAGAAAGAACGTCCAAAACACCCCCCGAATCCGGTCTTGAACGGAGTGATGCCTCTCTCCTCCAATGGCTGGCCTCCGTTTAGGAAGCCAGCCAATGGAGAAGAGGGGCGGGTTCAAGCCCCCATACTGTAAACATTAAATCTCGGCTGCGCGACACTGCTGTGCAGTGTACGCTAGGCCGAGACCTAAAAAGGAATAGAAAAAGAACCTGTCGTAATGAGATAAAGGGCCAGAAAGACTTTGCTGGTGGATAAAAGAGGCATGGGTGGAAACAAGACTACTAGATATTGTTATTTGGCATTCCTGATTTTAGGTAGCACAAGGCGTGGTTTTGGGACCGAAACGTTGGGCCCCAGCACTTATTCTTTTAGAAATTAAGCACCGATTGTTTTTACAATGGAATTTTTCTGTGAACATTTGGAGGCCTTACAAAGATTGATCCTTTTTTATCTGCCCGCTTGCAGATGTATGGCAGAGGGAATATTTTCTCTCTCGCCAAAAAATGTATCATGAGTTCAATGAGTCATCTTGCCTGGACTATGGCAACGTCCTTTTTTTGGGGTCTAACAGGAATGTACTGCGTAAGCTTCAGGTGGTGCAGAATTCTGCAGCCAGACTGCTGTGTGGATTTCCCAGAATGTCCAACACGGTAAATGCCCTGAGAGAATGACATTGGCTTAGGGTGGAACATCGCATAAAATTTAAAGCCCTATGCTATATGTTCAGAATTAAGATCGGCTCTGCTCCTAAATACTTACAAGATCGGGTACGCCCCTACCATCCTTCTCGCCTTCTTCGCTCCTCTTCAGAAGAGCTTTTTGAAATTCACAGGATCAAATTGACGAGAATGGGAGGCCGCTCCTTCTCTCTTCTTGGTACAACTTTGTGGAATTCCTTACCTGATATTATGTGGAAAGAGAAGCTGTACCCCAATTTCCGCAAGCAATTAAAAACTTGGCTTTTCAATCAACATTTCTAATTCAGATTTCCTGAGTCTCTTTTATGGCCTGCGCTGGGAAACCCTGTTGGGTAGCTGTGCGCATTAGAAAAATAAATTAACATAACATTCAGCGTATGTATGGCAAAACTGCAAACGCGAATAGTGCGTAAATTGAAAACAGCCAAATACTTCGGGATTAGTGTCCACTCTCTGCCTAATGTTTCTCACAAGGCTCAACTTACATTTATGCTGAGATAAAGGACCCATAATTGGCAGAGTCATTAGGTCTCACTTTTTAAAACAAGCAGTGCCACAGCCAATGGGTTCAACTTGTAAATAAAATTCCAAGCAAACCTATTGCTTTGGCAAGTCAAATTCAAATTCAAAATAAGCTTTATTCGATATTCACAAAAGATATCATAAAAGCATTCATTACATTTGTTAAAAAGGTAGCTATACAATTAAAAACATGTTCATCTTAAAAGGTAAAGAATAAAAAGCCACTTTCATTTAAAAAGGTTGGGAGAACCAAGATTCAAGAAAAACACTAATATACATAGGTATCTTGGCAAGCAGCAATTTCACATAGGCTATTGTAGCGAGTTCCTAAATTTAAGCAGCAAGTTTAAAAACTGTTCCATAATGCATATGACATCCCTATCCTCCAACTCTTGTAAGCGCTCATAGGCATCTTTACAAGACCTCAGGCCCCATTTCTTCAGTAAAGGTCTCAGTAAAGATTTCCTAGGAATCACATAATAAGTACAAAATAATATGGAATGAATGTTCGATTGAGTAGAGGTGTCATCACATGGACAAGGGCACATATTTCGAGACCAATCATTGCATGAAGGAAATGTTATTAGACTGAAGAAGAAGCCCAGTCTAAATCTAGATAGCAGCATTCTAGTGAAACAAGAAAAATCAGAGGAGAGATACAGTTGAAGCCCCTTATTCAAGGTAATCCTTTGATAGACCTGGATTGTTTTATTTAATTTTTGAATAGCCCACCTCTTGGCTTCCAGGTGATCCAATAGGATCTTTCTCAGGGTTTTCCTTGAAATGTGCTCCAAAGTCATAGGGTCGGTATAAAACTCAGGACGACCAATATCATGAAAAACCTTTTTCACATATGCCAGCCATTTCGTGTGTTTTGCCCCCTCCAGTTTAAGAATATCCAGAATTACTTCTCGATTTAAAGCAGTCTCAGGGGTGGTCCAGATTTTATGCCACAAAAGAAGCGGCACAACTTTAATTAGATCTGAGATAAATGTTCGGCCTAGCTCTATGTGAGTCATATAGACAGATGTTGATTTTGGTGTCGCTAGAAAATACATTAGGAAATTATTTTCTGCTATTTGGATAGATGCAATATTATCAATTCCCCAAAGACCGGCCCCATAAATTGCTGTTGAGACACATTTAGCTTTATATATAATAATGAGCTGTTTAACTGGCCTCCCCCCTATTTTGCTGGCAAAATCTCGGAGCGCCCCAATTGCTCTGACAAAAGCGAGTTTCCTGGCTTTGACGGCAGACTGCCATACCACCTTCCTATGGACACATATACCCAAATACGGGAAATGATCAACTGTCTCTAGTTTTTGGTCTTCAATGAATATGGGACATGGGATTTTCTTTGTTCCCTTACTGCATACCATGGAAAATGTCTTCCCAATATTCACTTTCAAGCCCCTTTTGTGCATAAAATAAGTAAATGCAGTGACCGCTCTTTGCAGCCCCAATCTTGTTTGGGAAAGAATAGCCGCATCGTCGGCATACAACAAGATTGGGATAGCTTGGCCTCCCACTTTCGGATAGTCACAGTCGATGTTTTTCAAGTGTTCACTGATGGCATTTATATAGAGGGAAAAAAGCAGGGGGGCTAAAATGCACCCCTGCCTAACCCCTCTAGTGATGGTGAACCTTGGCGAGCACTCCCCCCTCGGACCAAACCGGACCCTGGCACCCGCATCTCTATAGAGATTTTTGATAAAATTGAGGATAGATGAATCCATCCCTAGGTGCTTGAGAACTTTCCATAACTGTTCATGAACCACGCAGTCGAAAGCTGAGCTTAAATCTATATACGTTACATAAAGGTTACCTTTCTTAACCTCCCCATATTTAGACATAAGGAGATGTAGGTTTAAGCTCTGTTCAACTGTGCCCCTTCCAGTTCGAAAACCATACTGAAGTTTTGAAAGTACGTCCTCCTCCTCAGTCCATTTATGTAAACGTTTTAAAATAATGCGTCCCGCAATCTTCATTAAAGAATCAAGTAAAGAGATAGGCCGATAGCAAGATGGTAAATGCCTATCTCCTTTTTTATATATGGGTACCACAATGGCCTCTGCCCAGGTTGGAATTTGGCCATACTCATTCGCAGAGTTCAAGGCAGAGGTTAAAACTGGGGCCCAGAAATCTATTTCCGCCTTGAAGACATCTGCCGGGATGGCGTCCGGGTCAGGTGCCTTCCCGGACGGGCTCTCCCTTATAGCAAGCACAACCTCCTCACACGTAAAAACAATGTTAGAAGTACATTTTCTCGAGGCCCTTGTGATAGTATATGAGGGAAGGATGCAGTCCGATGTGATGATATTAGATGAAGTGGGTTTACTATATAGTTGTTGAAAATAAGCAGCCCATGTATCTCCATCGATTGCAGAGTCCAAGCTCCTCTCAGGCATTTTTACCCATGGAAGTGGGGTGTTTATGAATTTCCAAAAAGCTTTCACAGGTTGACAACAAAGTCTGCCAAGCTTCCACCTTCAGAGATTTTTTCCTGTTTTTAATAGCTAGACGATATCGAAGTCTAGCCTGACGTATCTCCATGGTTATCTTTGGCGTTGCATGTAGAGCTTTCTTCAGCGATTTTTAAGGCTCTAGTACAGTCTTTATCGAACCACCCTTTAGGGGTAATAGGGCCTGTCTTGAACTGTCGTGTAAGTAGCTTTTTTAAACTATCCTGTATTTTCAAAAAAGCTTCAAGGATAGTTTGAGGCTGTTCAGTCAAAGACAAACATGTGTGTACCTCCTCCCACCTCAGCTTCAATAGATTTTTAAGAAGACTGACTGTATTGATTTTTTCCCATTTAAGGGTATAGCCATTAAGTGCCCCCAGTTTAATAGGTTGTTCATAGTTTGTTTTGGGGTTATCATGGGAATTGGTGGGAAGCGGTACCACAATAGATAAGGTCAGAGGATAATGGTCACCATATAGATGATCAAGAGTATCCCAGCAAGATATTAAGGAGGCATACATCTTTGAAACAAGAATAAAATCAATAGTGGAGTTTGCTGCTCTACCATGAAAAGAACGTTTAAATGGTCTCGGAGGAGAGGATATATCATTTGCAAAGGCTAAATTAAAGGAAAATAAACAAATTTGGAGGATCGATGGGGAATATTTAACGAACATACAATGGTATCATCCCCTTTACCGTAATTATAACCAAGAGATACCAGTAGGTCACAAGGAAATGAAAGTAAACTGTTAAAGAATGTGTTGATTTGGGAACAGTCACCAAGTCCGAACTTAGATAGTACGTGGTGGCCATCAAATGATTCCCATCAGATACCCGTCCTGTGCCGCCCTACATCATTTGGGATCCTTCACCCGAAGGAAAAGATGTTTAACCACTAAGGATTAGGTGAACTGTAACCTAATCAAGTGGAAAGAACTCAAATGACTATCACATTTAAATTAAAGGAAGCCATAAAGTTATTTAGTACCTCCCCTGTTTTTGTGTGTAAGAAATGGTTTGGAATATCATCATCAAACTCTTTTTCTTGTATGGGAGAAAAATCACATAGACCCCTTGAGGCGTTTTGGCAGATATGGCAATTAAAATCGCCCATGAACGCTATCACACACTCGCCCCCGCACATTTCTTTAATCGAAACAACAACATGGAATAAGTCATTTAAGACTTTCTCCAAACCCTCTAAAGGCATATTGTTATAGAAATTAATAATTATTAGGCTCAGGGATGGACCTAATTCCATGACGATTATTTGGTAGGAATCCCTGAGAACCTGTTTCCGAATCCTAAATCCTACTCCAACACTAACATATGTGCACAAACCCCCCCTGTGTCTGCCCTGCTTACTCACTATCGCTGGTGAATGAAAGGTCTGGAAACCCAATAGATGTATCGGGGTTAGCTCCCAGGTCTCCTGGAAGCACAAAACTGAGTAGGGATTTACTACTTCCAGCCATTCCGGTTGAACAATTTTTGAAGAGATGCCAGCCAGATTCCAGCTAAGAATCTGTAGTTTGGAAGATGGTTTACGATTTTCCAAGTAAGTAGAGGAAATATTTATAATATTTTGCTGGTCAGCTGGGGGCAATATGGTTGCTAAATTCATTTTAGTGTCCCCGTTTACCCAGCCCCTTTTCATCTGGCTTTCTGCAGCCCAGGTGGCCCTTTATAGATGGTGCATTCGAAGGTATACTAAGTATCTTCTCCCCCACCCGGTTGTCTACTTTTGCTGGGGAGAGTCATTCGATATCGTCGAGACCACGGAGTGGCTCATAGTGGTTATAGCAGGGAAAATTCCAAGAGGGAGTTATTGGTGGAAAACATGGACCATAACCAGCAGTGTCATATCTAGGAGGTGGGGGAAATATATTTTCCCACATATTGTGTCTAGCGGGATAAGAGTTGTAAGGAGGGAGTATATTTTCCATCATTCCATGCCTAGGAGGGTACAAGTTTTGAGGTGGTCTTCGGTGCTGTTGGAAAGAAAAGTTATCATAATGAGGTTTAGGGCGATAGGGTTTTGAGGGTATTAATGCTTCGGGATAAAAATATGATAGTGCTTTAGGTGTGATTGGGCCTCTGTTAAGGTCTGAAAACCAGTCCCTAATATGTGCAGTGACTCTAGGGTCTTTAAAAGTGATAAGTATTACATCCCCCTCTATGTCTTTGGGACGTAGGCCAACCCAGTTAGTTCTTCTCACCGTGATAATCTCACCATTTAAATGGGGTGGCAGTGGCCTGTTGTTTTTTAGCCAATAAATGACCTTATTTTTAAGGCTAGTATGGTTTTCATATGCTCCTGATGATGGTAATGGCGAGACCCCCGTTAAAACAATGACATTATGCGAAGCAGCTGGGGGGTAAGTCCACATTTCTTTCACGTGGAGGTCTTTTATTTTTGAAATCAGCCTTATTCATGTCCAATGTGGATTTTGTATTCCCCATTCTTGCTGATTCCATAAGGGAATTTATTTGAGCAGACTGTGCCTGCGAATTTAGAGGCAGTTTAGAGGGGGCAACAGAAACTTTGTTAGCTGACCTTAATGTCGCTGAAGATGCTTGTGTAGTGGAAGTTTTTAATCCCTTTAAACTTTTATCCTCTTTGAACGTTTTCTCTCCCTCCTTTGTATTAGAGGAGTTAACTGAGTCCTTGCTAATTGCAATATTTGGGGTAGGACATCCCATGAGAGTATCCAATTGGACACCTAATCTCTTAACTCTCTCTACTATTGGGATTAGTAGAGCTTTCAATAGGTGTTCCATCGCATCAACAAAGTCTTTTATAGAAGGTGGAACCTGGGAGGATAAGGTATTTTTAACTACATTAGGTGCCCCTTCAACTATTTGAAGTAGTTCTTTCCTAAGTGAGTCCTTTAAGGGCATTTGTTTGTGGGCGGAAGTGTCTGTGTAGCCCGGCCCTCTTTTTCTGCATTTTTTCGGGGGTGATCGAATAATTGCCTGTTTCTTTTTTGGAAGGTTAGAGACAGTAGGAGTTTTAGAGGCCGTGTGTTTGGAAGTCACTGGTTGGGGTTGTCTTAGTTGTTCGACCTCCAGAGATCTTGATACCTCTATAATGCTTGAACTTATGTGCTCAGAGGCTTTAACCACATCGATGCTAGTGTTATTTTCCTCCTGTGCTGACATTTTGGATATTCCATTGTTCATGACGAGCTCAGCTCGTCATGAGTGTATGGAGGTGTACACCATGACGAGCTGAGCTCGTCATGAGCGTCCAAGGAGTTAAGTGGTTTAGGGGTAACTAGGTCAATAATAGGGTTACTGCTAGGGAGGGGTAGCTCAAGTTGATAGGTCGTAGGTTTGTCATTTTCTTCATTTTTAGGGGACGAGCTAGCCTGGAATATTAAAGGGATATTATCCGTGTTAAACAGATCAGCATCTATGTTTTCCAGATTCGCGTTATCCGATTGTGAGACAGGGACAACTTTGGGACAAGAGTCTAGTGCAGTATTTTTGAGTTGTTCGATGGAAAGCCGACGAGCAGCTCGGCTCTCTGCCAAGGCCAAGTCTCTGTCTACGTCAGCAATGGCTCTGGAGAAAAAATTGTCCAACGGACCCAGGATGGAGACACCTACCCTAGATGGAAGGTCGTCTGCAACAGGCATAGACATATCTGGGGCTTTTAAACGATCCAAGTGGTGAACCTGGTCCCACGTGTAAGGATGAACACGTTAGAGGGATGGCCGAGCCGAGCCTTGTCTGGCCTTGGAGGGCCGTAGAGGGCCCGCCCTTTGCCCGGGCTTAGCCCCGGGCGTCCCGCTCGCGTCCCGCGACGCTGAGGGCTCGTTGCTTTAGTAGCCCCTCCTGGCGCTTCTACCGCGTCAGGGCAACGCGCCGCCGCAGAGGCTGCCGGGATGTGTAGTCCCGGAGCGGCGGCGCGGTTGGTGGTGGCGGTAGCTGGTGTTTAGCAGTCACGGATCTTCAGGCTGCCCCTCCTCTTGTGCCTCGATCCTGCAAATGCTCCAGGTATGGATTTCAGTCCCCCCCGCTCCACCGAGGGCTCGTTGCTTTAGTAGCCCCTCCTGGCGTGTTTACCGCGTCAGGGCAACGCGCCGCCGCAGAGGCTGCCGGGATGTGTAGTCCCGGAGCGGCGGCGCGGTTGGTGGTGGCGGTAGCTGGTGTTTAGCGGTCACGGATCTTCAGGCTGCCCACTCCTCTTGTGCCTCGATCCTGCAAATGCTCCAGGTATGGATTTCAGTCCATTGCTTTGGCAAGTCATGTTCTGCAGTTTTCACACACTGCACCAGCCAATGACACAAGAGCTAAATAAACAGGAAAAAACACCCAAAAATTCAGACATGTTGCAATTACATGTCCTGCAGTTACTAGATGTGCCTTATGCAGCCCCCTCCTTCTCAAGATGTGAGATCATAATGAACAGAGCAAATGACCATCAATGTCTCCCGTGGTTGAATGTAGAAAGAGGAAATTGTAAAAAAAAAAATCCAGTGAGCTTTTTCTTTCAGTATGCTGGATTATAAGAAGGGCGTGGCTTCAACATATATTTGTATAACTACCCAATGGTTTTTGCTTGATTTCCTTGTCCCAAATAAATAAAGCAATGCTTGGTTATTATGTTGATAATTATTACCAAAGTTCCAAGTGTAACTCTTACATAATCTAGGAGTCACCCATATATTGATAGGCATTATCAGTCACTTTTATGTAGAAAAAAAAAATCGACCAAGTAGGACGAACAGCTCTTTAGATCGTTTTAAGAACATGCTGGTGCAGGGCGCGCAACAGAGCAGTCACCAATGTGTAAGGTCAGGAAACGAAAGTAACCAAAGATAAGTGAGGGAGCAAGGAGATGGGGCAATGATAAGACATTGGAGACAGAAAGCAATGAAGTGACAGGACAGAAATCAGAGTGAGCCAATGAGGAAACAGCAGGAAACGCTCATGGGGAGGAGCTATGGGGATGGGTGACAACGGGAGACAGGGTTGATGGGTGATTGGGATATTCAGAATACAAGCAAGCTAACGGCTTACATATCACACAAAAGAGTACTGTTAATTGCTGAAATCTCAAACTGACATGTGCTTAAAAAAAAGGCGGATGCATTTTTAAAAAAATGTAAACACAAAAATATATATATTTTTCTCAGTTTCCATAGATCACTGGAAATGCTTCAGTACATTTCATGCTTAATTTTAATGCATGAATTCTGAAGAAACCATCTACGATATACTAAACAGCAAGACAGGGTGCCCACTTAGCAATGAAAGTGGACTACTCATACATCGAGAGTCTTTGAAGCAAGGGCGGAGTCTAGTCACTGAGGAAGATGGCCTCTTCTATGTGTGTCTCCGTCAAGCCGCGGGGAGACGAGAGGCCCAGGAAAGGATACAGCAGCATAAGTCTCCTGACTGCTACTGACCTGGATGGGTGAGGTTTGGAGAGTCACAAACGAAGCCCATGGCATGATAGTAGCAGCACGGAGGTTGGTATTCATCCCTGGGTACAGCGGCACAGCAGTCGGAGCATGCTTGTGCCCATACGGTATGACTTTGCCAATCTGCAGAGCGGGAAAACTGGGGGACAGTGAAGATTGCCCTGCACACAGCTGGGATGGATAGCCCTTTGAACCCGATTCCCCATCTGAGTGACCACTGGTCCGCCTGCTGGGACCGCGCATCATGACAGCTAATACCATCCTGAGAGTGAATTCTGGATCACTGAAAAATATTCTGGGGCTGTAGACTGGGCACATAGTACCGCCCTTCTCTGCCACCCCCTTCTATGGGGCACTTAACATTTCAGAAAGTGCCCCAATATCAAGATGCTTGAGACAGCTCTAATGCCATCCACCCCCGCTATAATTGACAGAGCTTGTCCTCATCCGGAGGGCTCACACTATCTATTGCTGGTTCCCCCCCTCCCATTGAATGTTCAAGTGACTGGAGGGACAGCGAGGGACACAGAGGGGCAACAAGCTAGGGGGCAACATATATCCACGGATGCCTGTTCACCTTATGGAGAGAACCAGTATACCTCCCCCGCTGCAACTACAGTTATTCACTCTGTATCACTTTCAAGCAGAGTGGCCTATCAAAGCATGGAAAGAATGCGACGGGGCAGTTACCTGCCACAAGGGAAAGCCCTCCCTGTGCATACAGTGGGCATCACACAATCATGAGGGCTCATATCTTAGGGTATAACAACAGCCCAAACCTGTCTCACATCTTTCTGCCAGTGTTGGGGAAGTTACACTTACTGTGTGCACATGCTGGATCTTTCAAGAATGAAAAAAACAAGTCATGTGAGGCACGTGGAGCTCCGTCCCCTCTCGCATCATGCCACGGAGATCCTAACAAGTCGCAGACTGTCCGCATGCCTATCCCAGCCTGTGAGGGCACTAAAGCATTCAGAAGATGGCTAATGGCAAGTCCTCCAGAACATTACTATTCACAGAGGTGGTAAGCCGCCGACATGGGCAACGTTGACACAAGAGGCAACCATGGAAGCAATTCTCAGGGAAATGCAGCAGTGGGGACAACGCTTGAAAAAATGGATTCTAAAATAATAGCCCTCACCACAGAAATGAAGATAATCCACTCGGAATTCGTGTTTTTCCATGAAAAACTGGAGGGTATAGACAAGAGGGTAATGTCACTGGACACAGACCAGACAATGCAGACATCTGGAATCTCTGAAGAAAAGTCAACTACTTTTTATCATTGATACCCAGGGTACAGAGATGGTCCACCAAATATGGCTTAATCGAGGATGTTGATAGCAAAGGATGCAAAATCAAAGTACGTCGATGGACCCAGGGATTTGTTATACTTCTTGGATGAACTATAGAGCTCAACATGGAAACCATGCTACCTTCCGCAGATAAAAACAGCCTTCTCCCAAGTGAAAACAAATCATTTAATCGCCAAGCCAGACAGCAAGATAGGAGTTTAAAGAAACAAACTGAAAGACAAAGGGTGATAACAACTGTCATAGAAGTAGCCCAAGACATCAATATGGACAAATCCAGATCCCCACTAAAGCCTACCGTAACCACATTGGTGAGATTGGTGTCTAAGCATCCGCTGAATGGCTGGGCGCATGAGTACGTGGAGCAGGTGAGTAAATTATACAGACAAAAGGAACGCATATCTATGTACTCACTGTTACACTGATTGATTGTTAGACTAACTACACTGAAAATGGAGATTCTTAAGGAAATATTTGTCTGCAATTGAGGAATGTGTGTAGATTTTCAGACTTTCATATTGACACCATCAAGCAACTACATTATGTCTGCTACTCAACAGCTCCATTATGGAAACATGTTCAATGTGATCACTATGTTGCATATGCTCAATGTAAATGTTGCTATAGCATTCTTTCCCTGGTTGTACCTCTCTTCTCGCCTCCATACAACAGTTGCCACCCAGACCATCCCATCATTTTATGTTGTCTCTGTGAGCAGTACGTAGCTTTCCAAGGAGTTGTCAGATGATGTTTTAGCCCAAGCACTCGACGCCAAAAATGCATTTGATAAGATTGGATAGCCCTGCCAGTTTTACACCCTTATGAGATTTGGCTTGGGAGAGGAGTTCACTACTAAAGTCAGATGGCTATATGAAGACCTGACCACCCAAGTTAATTGTGAGGGCTTCCTATTAGATGCCTTTCCCATACACATGAGCACGCGCCAGGGATGCCAATGATCTCCCCTGCTGTTTTTACTGGTGATGGCGCCCCCTGGCGAAAGTTATCCATCAATCGCGGGGGTCCCCACACCTGTAGGTCCCTCCAAGATACAGATGATATCCTGATTACGCTCATGGATCTGCACTACTCCCTCCAAGCACCCTTGCCCACTATCGTAGACTTCACTGGCATATCAGGGTTCAAAGTCACCTGGGGAAAAAGTGAGGCCCTACCCATGCCATGAAGAACAGCTGTGGGATCTATAGCTGATTATCGCTTCCAATGGAAATGAAAGAGGCTCCGATACCGAAGAGGACACCTTAATAGAGGATTAAAAAAGGATGGTAGCCGGCAATGTAGATCCATTGATTGCTCATTCCAAATGAGAAAAGCAAAATGTTTAATAAAACGATGCCTGTCCCTGTGGTGTAGGATACAGATGATAACAAACATTGGCACAGCAGAAGGTCTCACCTTTTGGACCTTATAAGTGTGTAGGCATGCAACACATTATCCTGATATTTAATAGAGTACCATCGAGTTGAGTAACAAACATCTCTTATTCAGCGCCAAGATGCCCTTCTGGGTGAACGTGCACTTTACAAATACACGTTATGCTATTTGTGCTGTGGTGCCAGGGATTGAAGAGCTAAACAATTACTACACACAAGTTCATAATGAGTTTGGATAGCGTACTGTAAATAATCACACTACTGCAACAGCTTTATGTGACACCTTCGAATAGTCCTGGCTTTTTAGCCAAAAGAACATTTGGATTCTGAGACTTGTAGATTTGGTTTGCTCATCCCAGGTTTGCCTCCACCTTAAATCCCAGCATGCTGAGTGTTCGCTAAAAAACTGTTGGACTGGCCCACGTGATAGCTTGGCGGCTATGCTGCCTTAGAGCGGTTACGAGTGAGAGTCCCTGGTTTCCGCAAGCGATACGAGGCGACCAATCAGTGGCAGCAAGGGCTATGAATGACAAATAGGAGCAGATTTATAGCGATTGTACCAGCACAGAGCTTGACCAATTTGGAAGCTTCAATAATACTCCATGCAGTACATGGGATCCAGAAGCAGAGAGGTGTGGGCACAGATCCCTTTACACTACTGCAGAGCAGGCAGAGGAGTCCTGATTCATTAAAGTGCTGCAGCCCATCTTAAAAGCATATGTTTGAACCTCAGTATTTTCTTACAGGTTGCACATTGAATCGAGTGGGGGGGCAACAGTGAAGCATGGAAGTATCTGCAGCAGGGTCCCAGACACAGACGAGACTTTCTGCCATCTGCACATTAAAAATACTGCAGCTCTGATGAGAAGTGCTGGTCCAGTTCAGGGAGAATCGTTGGTACTGAGCCACCGAGTCTTGCACTTCTTCTCGGTGCTTTACAAAGATGCATAAACGTATAGGTACTCACTATTCCAGAGTACCGGTTGCGGATACTTTGCAGTTCATTGGAAGAACAGCATCCCAGCTGAGATGTGCTAGTGAGCACTCTAGCAAATAAAATGTGACAGTGCTCAGTATCTGCCCATATTAAGCATGTGCATTGTTGATTGATACCATTACAAGAACTGGTCAGTATAGTCATTAAGTTCTGGTCAATATGTAACCATTATCCCAGCCATCAATATAGTCACCAATTTAAAAACAAAAGCGCCTAGTAGTGCTTTGCAATTTAAAGAACAGCTAAAATATATGTGACCTGAAACTCACTTACCACACACAAGATGGACAAAGGCGAGGGCAAAGATAAGCACTCCTTTGAGTTCGTGTTGTCCTTCAGCGACTCGCTCAGTTGTGCCTCCATGTTGTGTTCTGTCAAGTGTTAGCATGTAATTCACTTTTTTAAAATGTTTTTTCTCCAGTGCTTTACATGTTAACCTGGTCAATGCGGTAGCAAGGATGCAGTACTAGTGTGAAGTGCTCCTGATGAAATAACCAAGCAAGGATGAGGGAGGGGGTAGGGGCATAGAACAGGCACCCTCTGAAAACAGTGTCTGACATTTGTTCTCGGTCTTTGAATGCTATGTGAATGTGATGAGATAAGAACAAGGTTTACAGGCCTGTTTACAAAAGCGGATCAGAGCTCAGAGCAAGAACGCTCTGCAAATGAAAAGGGAAGCGTCACCAAACACAAGCAGGAAATTAAGAAAAAAATAGTGTCCCAAAACTAACAGATAAGCACCAAAATGAAAGTATACCAGTAGTTAGGCGATGCTCAATGGGAGGAAACCAGGGCATTGACTGGGAATGGAAACCGGCCCTGGCAAACTGCTCAGCCGCCCCCCACCCCCCTGCCCCCCCCGTGTGAGGGCGAGTGCAAACGAGCAGTTTGCGAGGCACGGTTTCAGACAATTTTGTTACAGGGGGCCGATATTGCCAACCCCCGGTACCAAAAACGGCCGAAAATCAGCCCCCACCCTAGCCGCCTACCGGGGAAACGCCCAATGCCCACTATTGCCAGTCCGGCACTGGAGGAAACAAATTACAACAAGGAGGTACAAAGTGGAAAGACTAACCACTAGCAAGCAAGCCTTTTAAAGGACAATCAAAGTAACAAGTAAAAAGGCAACGGGCAGGTTGTAAGCCCACAACGTGAATACAATGTCTCAAAGAGACAGCTCAAGCGCTGCCTAGGCTCAACCTAAAAATAGTAGTTTTACCCAGATTTACATATATATTGGCTAGGACACTGCTACTGGTTAACCTGGCCTTACTACGGACCATTGATAAAGCTATTAAAGCTTTTATATGGGGCACCACAAAACCAAGGCTTAAATGTCATGAACTGATGGCCCATAGACGGCAAAGTGGCCTTTGCCTTCCATTTCTGGAACACTACTATACCACCTTACAACTATTACATCTGGCCATGGTACACCCAAACATTAAAAATGTTCCCCAATGTGTCGACATTTAACAACAGCTTACTTCAAGCCAGTCAGGCCTAAATGTACTCTACCAGCATAACACCCCATTCTTCTAGTCACCAAACCTAGTAGTGTGTGCCATGGTGAAATTCTGGCAGCATGCACATAAACGTCTGCAAACCGATGATAAGTTGCATAATATGGCCATCTGTGAGACTTTTGGCAGGTGTTTGGCATTCACACGCTAGACCAGTTCCTATCACAAGGCGATCACAAATCTTTTGAATCTCCACAGGACTAGCTCCACCTACCCATTTACCAGTACCAATGTAGATATGAATGTAAATGTCAAGACATATGACATGACAGGCGTCAAAGTGGCATCAAAGTGTACACTTGACTTTCCTTTATCCTATACAAACAGGGCTACATTGTATTGTACTGTGCTGTATTATGTTATGGTATTCTTCAAATAACCCTGCTACGTTAGCATATTTATTCTATTTGATGTCCACAAAAATGATATTTAGTATAGTATAATCATGTAATACTTGCGTAGTTGTCAATCCGCCATGTTCTTCGTTTTGTCTTATTTTTCTTTCTTTCCTCACTGTACTTCTTTACATTTACCTTACAGTTTCCCTGCCAAGGACCCATAATCTGTGTTATGTGGTAATGCCTAGCCTCAGTTTTATTCATGGCCCTCGTGGTGCTGGTCAAGAACACTATTAAAAATCCTTTGTATACTATGTTTTGTACATTGCAAAAATCTAAATAAACGTAAAAAAATAGTTTTTGTAGCATATTACCTATGATTCCGACACAAAAACAAATGCGCAAAGGGAAGTATTAGACCACCACAAGGAATTTAGCAACCTTGAATTTAGTCTAGTGGCAAAAATATGGAGATCTATCCCACAGTGATTGGAGAAGCAGATCAACTGCAATGTAAATGGCAAAGTGCCTTCAAAATCACAGGCAATTTAGATCAATTTAAGGAAGAACTGAGATGACACAGTAAAACATTTAAGGAACTACATTAAACTTTTGACTTCCTGGAATACCTAACAAAAATGGAAACACAGGCTGCAATTCTACATCGTTTCACATGCCAACATTTGGTAGAAGAATCCCTGAATTATTTTAACGTTTTTCTTAGCGATGAGTCGGATTCACCCACGGTCACACGTCAAGAGGTTTGAAGAGCACATCAGATAAAATTTCCATTTATGAACTAAGCACTCTTCTGCACGAACACAATCTCTTGGATGTCTGCCCTACGTAGATAAAGCCTACACGTGGTTCTGTCCTGTCCAGTCCGGCCCTTCTAGTGTTCAGCAGAAAAGACTTGAAAATTCAGCTCTTAAGATTACACCTTCCAGACCGATCTACATTTTTCTCACACTTCCTGCTTCTGCTCAATACCTGGCATCTAACTGTGAAGCCCTATCTCTACTGTCGCCTAGCTTCCCCTAAATAAAAACCTAAGATTAATATTAATTAGATTCAATTGCTCTGGATGCTAATTCTTCTGAATATTAGGGTGAAAACCCACTCCCTAAGTGATGATGAATATCATTGCTCTTTGGAGCACTTCACAGTAGCTATGCAACGATATGAACTGTCAGGCGATCATATCCATCTTCACCAACGCAAAAGCTAGAGCGACACACCAGAATTAATTTAGGTTGATTGGCTTATTGTTGGTTTAGGTAGTAAATTGGTTTTGGAACATAAGAAATTGCAATGAATAAAAATTACAAATGTTTAAGATGCACATACTGGCCCTCATTACGAATGGCCCAGTGAGATTGATATGTGCGGTAATTACTGCAACCTCACGTTACAACTGTGAACTCCATCCTAAATAGGGCCAGGTTGATCCTGTCGATATTTATCAGAGGAAAATGTCTGACCTGCAATACTGATCCAGCACCGTACAACTGCCCTCTATCTTCCAGTCCTTGACTGGGACCAAAAATGTTCAAACCTTCCCTCACCCTTCCTCCTTTTGTTTTGTTTTTAATCCATCTATGCATTCTCTCTCTATCCTCTCTTTCTCGGATGTCTCTTTCTCTCTCTCTTCCCTCACTTACAAACCTTCTGTGCCGGCTGCAACAAACACAGAGGAGCTTCTTTTTGAAAGCCCAACAGTTGCCTGGTCCTTCATAAACTGACCTCCAATAGAACTAGCTTCCCTACCCATCCTGAAAGGAAATGCTTGAGTTAAATGGCTAGTCAGGCTCCGCAATCAGCCTGTGCAAATGTGATATTCGACAGCAAGCAGTGATGCACAGATCTTAATTCGGTTTAATTGATCCTAGATTACTAATTGCTTTTTAACACTCACTTTTACCCAATGATTTTTAAACCTTTAATTTCAAAATCCAGAGTATATCCTTATTTTATTTATTTATTTTATTTATTTATTTTAAAGGTTTTATATAGCGCTGGCTAGACCCATAGGTATCAGAGCGCTTTACAGAAGTATGAGGAGGAACGGAAATAAAAAACATTTGTTCAATGAAATAGCAATAAGAACCATTAGATCAAACAGAACAGATACATACAAGTGCTATTAACAAAAAAGGTTAAATTATGCCCAAAAGGGCGGTGGGTATTTGGGAAAAGGTAAGGGAAGGGGAAGAAGTATAGGAGGCTTGAGACAGTGGGAGGGCGTGTGAAAGGATAGATGTCGGTCGAACATATAGAGGCTGGGAGGGGGGATTAGGAGGGAGGGGAGAGAGTAGCGTGAGGGTGGAGAGTAAAGAGGGGGGATGGGGAGAGACTGGAGGGCAGTAGAGTGGAACATGACGGATGAGTAGAGTGGGAGTCAGTGTCCGAGGCTAGTATTATGGACCACAATATTTGTTAAGGAGGTGCTTTTTTAGGTCTTTTTTGAAGCTGAAGTAGGAGTAGCAGGTCTTTAGGTATTCCAGATGGTAGGAGCGTTTCCGGACAAGGAGTGAGATTGTGTGCATTTCTTCTTTAACATAGGGGGGACTAGAACAAGGACGTTGGTGCTCCTTGTCGGTCGGGCGCAGCCCGCTTTGTGGAGTTTAACAGAGAGGTACTGCGGGGTGTTTTGGTGAAGGGCTTTGTGCGTGATGCATGCAATCTTGTAGGTGGATCTGGCTTCAACTGGTAGCCATTTGAGGGGAGGGGAGATGTGGTCAAAACTTTTGTAGTCGGAGATAACTCTAGCAGCTAGGTTGAGCACAGATTTGAGGGGTGCTATGTTGACTTACTTCCCTCTATCTTCAGTAACCCAAAGGTTGTCATTGCCACATTTGCCTCAGTTGGTTTCTCGGACGATGCCGAAGAACTTGGTTCCTACTTAGCAGTTCCTACCAGGTGATCCTGTATGAGTCTGCTGGTTTTCTCCTTGATCCCCAGCGGAGATGCAGGACACTCCTGCGCATAGATCCATTTCCAACTACAGACACCACCTTAGCTCCATTTGTTATCCTAGCAGCGACATCAATCTCGGTTCCCAGCATGGAGCTGGTGCAGAAATACAGCTCCATGGCGTACACAGCTGGAGCCTTCTCCTTGGCCAGAGTGTACAATATCATGAAGTAATTTCACTGATCTAATGTAGGAGAATGGCTTTATACATTTTCTGTTACATTGCCATGAAAGTTGAAATTAAAAGTTCTGCTTTTTGTGATTTACAATTTGTTGTACATCGGCATGTTGTCATCATAATAAAATGCAATGATTGAAATATAAAGAAAATTAGAAGATGGAAAATTAGTTTAAGAAAATGTTAGCTAATTCTGTAGTTGTTAAAACAGAAATTACTAAAATAGAACGAATTAGCGATTTTAACTTCATTTCCTATATTTATTTAAATTACACCAGTTTTGCGAAAGGAAAGAAAATGTAGAAAACTCCAAAAATTAAACAATGTTCATTTTGACCTTGTCTAGACCTGAACACAGAATGAAGCTTTCAACATTTTAAAACTACACCACAACTCAAACAAATTTCTAAATTGCATAGCTTTTCAAAATGTATTTAGTGAGGTAGAGTAGTGTCTGGTTTCAGCTCAAAATAGTGTTTTATGTCTCACTACAGAAAGCTTTATCTGTCTGTCAGACCTCATGTTACTAATATTTTAAATAACTTCATCTAAGACATGGGTACTCTCAAACATTTTCCCAGGGGTCACAAAGTATGTTCTGTGGTGTGCCCGATAGCCGCACTGATGCCAGCAGGGTGGGAATGGAGTGCGGTGGGAGGGGTTAAGGTGGGCATTGGGGAAGTGAATTGTGTAGTCTGTGAGTCATGGAGTTCTTTTGATGGTTTCCTTCTATACTGCCCTCTAAATGATGCCCCTAGACGAGTCATAGTTTTGACAATACTGTGTTATGCATTATCCGAATCACTTTTGTACATTTTTTAAGAGACTGTCATATTTTTACAAGTTTGTTCCAAGAAGTCATAAAAATGAATGTGTTCCTAAAGTTAGGTTGTGCAGGATACATTATTTGATTCTTTTCTTTTGCTTCAGTTAGTGTGTTTAATACATGTCTGCCCGTTTATTTAACATCTTTCTGAATGTTAGTACTCCCACCAGTAAATAGCAACCCAGTGCAATGGTTCAGCAGGGAGCCACATGTGTAGGTCAGGAGGGCCGCAAGCGACCCCGGTACGTAATTGGAGTATCACTGATCTAAGAAGTTCACCAGCTAACTTCAGCCTTTGGCTTTCATGGTTAGCAGTTGCTTAGATGAGCACAGATGGTCTCCATCAATGCAAGGGCATTTTGTGGATGATTACATAGTCACACTTTCATTCCCATTAGGTTTAGGTGATGGGCAGAATTTGCTTTTTGTTGGATCACAGAAACAACGCAACATGTAACATGGAGTCAGGTTATGACATTGTAATTTCTGGGTAATGGCTTTTTTCGTTTAGTAAGTGCATCTTGTTTGTCTTTACCACAATCAAAGAGCATTTACTAATCACACTTGCACAGTTCATTTGTTTTACTTTATCATGATAAAATGGTGTTGAATTTACAACTTATTGAGGTATGTACTGAAATTACTAGCCCACTTTCAAAAGTAACTACTATGCAATACTTTGCTGTTTATGCCATTTAAGCTCACCAATTACAACATAAACTTCATCTTCAGACTCTTTCTTTAGAATACTATACTATACAGCTTATATTCGCTAATGCAGTCTGTTCAACAAAGGGGCCAAAACCCAGCTTCCAAATTGTTGCAGCTTTAGAGGTTGCGTCATAACAATATTTTCTTTCAGGGACAACAGAAAGCAACACACACATAGTCACCACAGACGTCTCTTAGCAAAAAGCATATCTGTTGGCTTGACATTGAATGTTTACAAAAGAGACACTATTGGGTTTGCCAGTGTTTGTTTGTTCATGCAAAAGGAAGCTCCCAGAGAGGGCTAGTGGGATTGTACAAGACATATTTATTTCATATTCTCAAACTTATTTTAAAATGAGTAATCTGATTAGTGTGAGCAGACAATTCAGTTAAGACAATTTAATTTACTACAAATGTGTCTAACCTCAAAATGACAAAATTGGTGGGTAGCCTATTTCATCAATGTTGATGTCACTTTTTTGTTTGTAAATACAATGTATTCACCAATTATGGTTGCCAATCTGTGCTTTCGATACTCGTGCCTGTACTGAATGTAGAAGCCTTTTATGTACATTATATATGTTGTGCTAGCGAATGCCAAGTTTGAATGATGCTTACATGATGTGCCAGGCCAGAAGTAAGTGTGATTTTGGGTAAATGCTCAACATGGTAATGGTCTATTTACACTACTAAGGGTTTAGAATGAAGTCAAGCCTCTCATTGTACTAGGGGTGGATGGTTTAAGACAGTCTCTGGGAGTGTATTTGTGACAGTATGCTTGATTAGTACTTGTTTGCTACGGAATGGGGCAGGCGGAGTAAAGAGAGAGTTTGGAGTTGGAGCCTGAAGAGTTCATTTCCCCCCATTGTCTGTGCTCTCCTTGGGGACTCTGGTCTAGTGAAGACCCCAGCTACTCCTCAGGCCCCATTGGTGTCCGAGCGCTGGACAAAGGAGTTTCAGACTGACTTGAGACACTAGCAGTCAGGCTCCCCTCAGCCATCAGAAGAGCCTACCTACATAGTGTGTAATAAAGTGAAAAATCATTGGCTACTAACGTGAAGGAGGATTACTCCAGACTGAGGAGCATTAAGTGAACAATGTGGCAGAGAAACTAATAGTAGTGTCAGTGCCATTGGTGGGCAAAGCAAGAGGGAGTAGCCACAACTCGGTCTCTGAGCAGGGCTAGTAGCACGGGCCATTAACTAGCCTTGACTCGTCAACTGGAAAATTGTGGCTCCCCTGTGGCAGAGATGTCCAATTACCTCATGATGCTTTTTGAAGATGTAATTCATGGTTTTATTAAGCTACGCGCCCTTTGTTTCTCCCTTAAAGTGGAAACACTGTATTCCATGTTTACCTCAAAGGGTAAGGCCAGAGTACAGGGGACCAAAGAATTTTGACGTGCCTTCCACACATGTGATGAAATACCAAAGCGGTCAATCCTTGAGTCTACCGAATGCCTCTCTCTCCTACTACCCTCCATATTTGATGTATTTATCATCGCTGCTTTCCCCCTTTATCACTTTCTCATATTAGTTTTTCTGATCCCAAAAACGGAGAGATGGTGCCCACCACCTGCCAGTATGGTTTGATTTGAATTTGATTTTGATTTGATTTATCGATTTGTATAGCGCAACGTATGCCCGAAAGCGTCTTAGCAGACTTCAAAATGTTGAGTTCCCCATTTCTCACAACTATTCATTGGGATTCGGCTAAATTGGGCCCCTGAAAAGGTTGGGGGCCCCCCTACCCGCAGTGGCGTCTGGGGCCTGCTTTACACCACTGCCACCTCCTTGTGTTGTGCATTTGAACAATTCTCTAAATCACAAACACGTGCAGAAAATTGATGTTACATTTTGGATTTTTGCTCATTACTATAATCTTAATTTTGGTTTCATAAAACGCATCCACAGATGGACGTGCTTGATTTGAGACTTTCCTGAATTTGCCTAGATTGTGGGAAGAGTGCAGCAGCAGAAGGAAAGTCACATCTAGCAACTAAAGTTTACAGCTTCTCATTAATCTATATTAACTTTTACCTACTGCTTGAGTTTTATGTAAGAGTAAAATGTATTTCCTCTTACCTCCACCATAAATTTAACTGGAATTTGTGTGTCTCCTAGTGCTCTTGGCACCTTTGCTAATTATTATTTTGGTTCCTGCAGATGGTTCTCACCAGGAACTGTCGACATGTCATCTCTCTTGATATTTAAAGTGGTAGATTAGTGAAAATGTCACATAGAATGTGCTGGCTGAGGTAGTCCATGTTATGTTCTTCAAATCTTGTTGAACTTAAATTCGATTCTTTGCCTGACATTGTACCTAGGTGTGCTGTACACATATTTGTACTTACTTTTTCTTAGTACATACTCTTGCTCGGCAATTTTTGTTAAGATTTATGTAGCATTTCAAACACGCAGTTTTAAGTATTTTCTTTACCACAGTCATATATTCAGCATGATAAAAGGAAACCTTCCTTGATTGGCGTATAACACACATACTAGGTATATTTTGTAGTATAAAAACAAAACAAATTTGTTAACTAACTAGGGAGAGGTGTGGCGCTCTAGCCAGGGCGACTGACGCTGGAATCTGGGGATCGCGGTTCGATCCCCGGGGCTGCCGGCAGATTAGCCCAGCACCATGTGACACTGGGCAATAGCTTGCTTAATGTTCTCGATGGCCCCCAGCGCTTGGAGACCCTTACTGGTGATTGTTCGCGCTTTACAAATGTGGATTATTATTATTAATATACCAAAGTATAACTTAGTTCTCACTGGAATGTATGTATATTTATTTTGAGACCAGGGAGTCCATGTTTGCTACTGGAGTGGAAATTACATTAGAGAACAAACTCTTGTGAGACACGAAGACTTGCAAGGGCCACCACTACTAGTAGTGTAGTGACCAACGTCAAAAAAGGACACATGGACTATTGGGAAACCAGTTCCATATGAAACTGAATCCAGAAGAGGAGACTTGGAAACAAGAGCCCTTCCTACCAGAGGAAAGGAAACTGGGAGCAGAAGGCAACTCACCCATCAGAAACCTGGAGGGGAACTAGGCAAGGACACAGACTGAAGATATACAGAAAAAGCTGGGACCATAGAGGCATACATTAGTTTGGCCACTTAGGGGCATCTACTACCTAGTTTAAATTATTTTGAGAATTAAAAAATAAAAGCTGGTAGTGTTTGTCTGGATTTAAACCTAACCGGAAATAAATAAGAGCAAAATTAGAATGAGCATTCCTCAGTCGTATTTGAGGGTGAAAAAACACTATCAGAAAAATGGTAACCATCTTAAGGTACCATCATAAAAATAATTTCATTTGAATGCTAATTTACTTTTTGATCTACAAAATGTGAGCAACGTTCCTAGAAGCCCACCAACTGGATCCAACAGAAGATCAAAAATTGATGGATGTTCATGAGGTTTTGTAAAGGCCCATGTTATACATATAGATAAATAGACTGCAGAATGATTGTAAGGGAAACACAAGTACAGTAGCGTAGAGAATATAGTTTCCTTATTATCTTTAATTTGTTCCAATTCTTTTCTTATGATATACAACCAACACATGTTTTGCTTTCTCGTGCCGTGTAGACCAGAGACTTTTTCAAAACAGTGGATGCAGATGGACTTTGATGAGAAGTCTGTCAGCTGGTTAGTATATTCTGGTATGAACTATTTACTTTTCTGTGCACCTATCAAACATCTTGCCAGTAAGCTTTTCTTGTCAAACTATAGCGGTTCAGCATAGCTACTTTTGCACATTTTTCGTTGATAGAGTAATTTATTTGTATATATTTTCACACAGATCGCTAACAGTATAAGATAGGAGTACTCGGGTTCCCTTAACGGACACAGCATAGTTTTATAAGCACAAGTCTACAGTGTTACCAAACAGCAACACGGGCTCTGTAAGAGATTTCACCAGCTTTTATCTTTGAATATGGTAGGAATTTTATCAGCATTTTTTCAGCTAATTAATTTTCACTGAAGATCATTTCACTAGTTTTTTTACATTTATGAACAGTCATTACATCTGCCTGAACACATCATATCTGGCATCCTTATTGCTTACAGAACGTCAATTGTGCAGACTTCCAACCTATAGCACACATTTGAAGTTTACAAATGTTAACCACTGAACACAATGTATTACGTGGTTTACGCACTTGAATACACTTCACATGTAACGTTCAATGGAACACAGTTGAGTACAACAATGGGGATATCCACCCAAAACATTTAAAATTATGAATACTATTTATGATGGTTTCAACTTTAATGATTTCCAATACACATATATGATATAGTACTCACAACAATAATTAGACCCTTAATAGTTTGTTTATTGAATGTTGTCGTTTGATTTGTGGCACATACACATTGATGTGACTTTCATGACAATATGTGATTGTGTGAAGTTTAATATTAGACATGTATATGCATACCATTAAGCAGTGATCTGGTTTAGACATTTAATTTAACACCAATGGGAACATTGCCAATCATAAGAACATGTAATTTTTAAAGATTAAGAAACAAGATGGAATTTTGTGGCTTTATTTTTAAAAAGTATAAATATTTGAACAAAAGCTCTCTTTCGTTTCATAGCATTCAATGACCTCCTGATGAAGGACCAACGGTCCGAAATGCATAGAGGATTATTACTTTTTTGTGTTATATATGAACATTCTTGGATTTGAAATACTACTATCCTTGACCTTGACAAAGGAAGATATAAATTAACAAGCATTGGCATAGCCAATAGGTCTCGCATTTGAGACCTTATAAGTGTTTAGCCATGCAACAGTTGGTGTTGTTGCACCAAGGATATTCTGCTGCATATCATAATACTTATAGGGTCCAAAAAGCGAGACCTATTGGCTATGCCAATGCTTGTTTGTTTTTTGTTGCGGTTTTGTTTAAGTTGTTAGATCTACAATAGCTGAACATGGTTTTTTTCAACAGTTCTTTGCATCAAATGAACTGGTTTTCATTGCTCTGAATGTTGTTTCCATTCTGGTTGTAGGAAGCAGTCATTCCCAGGGGTGTGGGTGCTGCCTAGCTGTGCGCATGCACCAAACTTTGCAAATGAGAAAAAGCCTGGTGCAGGCGCAATTTACAAGTGTGGAGTTTGTGAGCTCTAGGTAACATGACACACTCACACAGGAGTTCATGCACTGCACCTGCATACTCAGCATGGTTTAAGGAAACTCGACCCACTCCTTCCCAGGCATCAAACACATATTTACCAAGAAACTCTGAGAAGAGCCTGCCTGCTGCACTGATGGCTGGTGGTGTGTGTGCTTGGTGAAAGTGTGCACTTGCGGCTTGTGGTGTGTGTGCCTGGTGGAAGTGTGCACTGACGGCTGGTGGTGTGTGTGCCTGGTGGAAGAGTGCACTGACGGCTGGGGGTGTGTGTGCCTGGTGGAAGTGTGCACTGACGGCTGGTGGTGTTTGTGCCTGGTGGAAGAGTGCACTGACGGCTGGTGGTGTTTGTGCCTGGTGGAAGCAGGAGCATTCACAATGATAGAAGACACAAATGAAACTGACAAAGAGGAGGGGGAGAAGGGAGGGGAGTGCGAGCAGACTAGCATGATTCATAGCTAGAAGACACAAATGAAGCTGACCAGGAGGGAGGGGGAAAAGGGGGGGGGGTGTAAGCAGAGGAGCCTGATTACAGCAATAAAAACACAGATGGCAGCTGTGCACGTGCACGAGCTCGTGAATGCAAGCTTTAGGCCAGTAAAAACCTCTGGTGGCACTTTTAAAAGCCACTTACTAAATGTCTCGAAGAGACAACGCATGCGCTGTCTCAGGTGAGACCTAAAAATGAACGATTAGTTGAGGATACGCATTTTGTTATTTTGAAAAAGAGACCAAGATTGATTTAGAATCAAATTTATTCATAAAGATCAAACTAAAGTAGGATCCTTACTTGGAAGTCAAAGGAGTGCATGGGGAGGCACTGCACCAGTTTAGGCACAGTGCATATTTGACCATTTTTAGGCACTCTGAATCAGTGAGTGATACCCCATCAGCACCAAGCCGACAATACTTTCAGATTTATTTTTGATCAAAGGGGAGTGCATAGATAAATTCATCTTGATTTTCTGGTATGGACATACGAAAATTTCAAAATGTAAATGGTTGATATTGTTGAAGGATGCCTGTATTTCCAGCGTGAGTGTTTCATCAAACAGCACTTTACAATAATAGCAATTGTCTCTGTGGTCCATGATGGTCAAGACGGATTGATTCTGTGCTACGAAGGGCTCACATTTATTTGAGCCCCTATTATTTAGTCTGGGCCCAACAGCCGTTGTACTGGTTTCTTCCTTTTTCATCTATTCTTTGATTCTTTCTTCTTTTCTTTCTCACCCTCTTTATCTCTTTCTTTTTTTCCTTGTCTGTTTCCCCTATATATTTCTTTCTAGCCTGTCTTATTCTACTCATTTCTTTCATATTCTCATTTCTGTCTGAGCTTGTTTCTTTCATATTCTCCTTTCATGCCCCTTCTGTACTTCTGCTCTTTCTCACTTTCTCTGGCTGTACCTCTTGTCTTCCTTCCTTATCTGTCATTCGTTCTCTCCGTTTCTCCTCTGTTCTCATTTCTTGCTCTTCCTTTTCTCTCCCCCCTTCACTTGCTTCTTCCTTTCATTCTTTTTTTAAGAGTGCTTAACTTCTTAAAGCAATTCATTCAAGCATTAACATGCATTGCATAACTGTCTGGCCTCTATACCCTGATTCGAAAAATGTATTCTTGTTAATAGTCCTAATTAAGAGTACAATTTATATGTTTAAAAATAACTTTTCGATTTTTGACTTTGAGGACATCAAATAATGGATTTCACAGTGTGTAGACAATTATTCAAATACTTTTGGGCCTTAGCTCATAAAATGAGAGCAGTCCTACCCCATATGTCTTGCATGTCAAAGAGTCAATCAGCTCAGGAGGTGATTCATAAACTAGAAGAAAGGGACAAACTAATCTGTGGTGACCCCATAGGGAAACCTTAAGCAATACAGTTATTGTGCTATCCATGACATATGCTCATTGGATCTTGGCTGGAGAACTCCAGGGGTAGTGTTTAAGCTACTTGGTCTCTATCTACTATAATCTAATCCATATATAACGCAGTGGCTTAGATGGACTTCCATGATCAGAAGTAGCTCTCACTTTTGGAAAGGCTAGAGGCCGTGGGACAAAACTATGGAATTCACTAAAGATATCGGAATTAACCTCAAGTTAGTTCTTTGCTTCTATTCCCATTACATGGTGGAAGCAGAATAAAGGTAACTGTTCATTTTAAATATAACTTTTACAATTTTGAAAAAACAGAAATATGCAGAAAAGAGTGCCTTAAAATATATGATTTCAAAATACAAATTAACCAGTAATTAATTTCCAGAGCGGTTAATAAAACGAGGCAGTTGAAAATGCTAGCAGTAAATATAGGTGACAGCTGTGTATTTGCATAATAGGCTGCTTTACCTTTGCACTGTGTGCTAAATTTCCCAAAATCCCTGTAACATTTAAGTTAGTGGTTTAGCTCCTTGCGGTGTCGATAGGGGGTGTCACTAATATTAACCTCTCCATTGGGTTACCAAACAATCTTAATCCTTTCTTCAAGGCTTCCTTGTCTCCATATGTCAACAGTCCTGCGATCACCTTCTCCCATTATTTAGCGACAAGCTGGGACCAGTTAATCAAGTTCATTTCAGGACAAAGCCCAAAAAACCTGAATGCTAAAAGCATTTAAAAAAATCTCACAATGACTTTTTCCCATCCAAATTCATAACAAAAACACCACTACTCACAGTATTTAAGAACAACATTGGAGAAGCAACTCACAACAAGTATCTATCATCGAAATTCTAAAGCAGACCTCATCAATTCATCCATTATAGTAAAAAAGAAAATTTAGATCACTTTTTAAAAACTCTCTTTGCGATCCACACAGGCAGCCAAAAGCAAGCGATGGCAAATACCACCAATCTTTACATATTGGTTTTAAATAGCACTATGTCATTGTTCACCCTCCTTATAGCTTTAATGTTCAACAATTTCTTAAGTCATTTTATCCTAGCATTGACATATGCTGGGCAAGAAAACAGAAAGTGTGCATTATCTTCTGCGTGGCCCGTGTAAGTATTACAATATTCCGATTGACAATATCCCAGTTATGTATGTAAAATTATTTAAAGGTAAAATTCCAAACCTAAATTTAAGATATATAACTGAAGCCACAAGTGTGTTAGAAAATAATCGACAATCATGAACATCACCGGCGCCATCTTGCCTAACAAGAAGCCACTGTCCGCACGTAAACGGCATCCATTTTAGGTGCCACGGCCATCTTGCGCTTTGCAAGTCACCTGTGATTCACCCTGACCCTGCAACCATCCCCGGTGCCCTGATTCAGCATGACCAAATGCACTAAGGTCATAAAACCTTGTCAGCCTGACAAAGCCCCGGAGCCACTTCCCAGCCTAAAACACATTTGTCCTTTCATCCTCTGCTCATGAGCAAGGCCTTCTGATAACCCCCAACTGCACCTGGCCACTTGATCAGGTCCCAGGCTGTAAACCAAGCCTTGTGGACGTACTTTATTGCCCCCACACAGCAGGACTTGTTACATGAACAGAAATGCTTGATCTTATCACTTACATAACCATCCCACACACTTTTATGTCCTATTGGAATGTCCAGCTGCAAGATGACAATCATCTGTTCGATTTGGGAGGGGGAACGACAGCTGGTGGGTCTGTGTGGGAACCGGCTGGAGGAAGGAATTCCTAGGATGTTTGACCACTAATAAAGTTACTGAAAATGGTATAAAAGGGAGGGCAGCAGAGACATTGTTAGAGCATCTCCCAAAGACATTCTGCCTGTCTGCGTTGACATGTTCTCCTCCAGAGAATTAAACTGATTCTTGCCTTCCAGTTTTCCAGCTCCTGCCTCTTTATTTTGGTAACTATTATTGAAGTGAATTAGAGGAGTCTTGCGCCAAGCAGCCTGGGTATTCATTAGAAATTGGCTGTTTTTCCACAATTGGCGTCCCAACGTGGCGCCCATCAGAGACATGTGGGTCCGGTTAGAGAGGTCCTAACGACGGAGTGAACATCTGCAACGATCGGGAAAGTGCACCTGCCTGAAAGAGACCCTCGTCTGGGCAGCAGATCATCCGAACTTCACTGGTTCCGAACGGACCTCTCTCGAGTGACCTGCGGTCCTGACTGGGATCCCACAGAAGTGCTGCGGTAAAATTGGAGGAAGAGGACGATCGGGCGCTGGAAGGGGAAGTCGAAGAACTGTCCATGCGGTCCGGATAAGGTCGTGCTACACGACATAACTGCTTGATTGATTGATTGTTAGGATACTAGTATTCCGCTCTTAGGCTTATTTGATTGAAATTGAGACATTCCCAACCTGCAAACAATCGTAGGTTAGTAAAGATTCACTCTTTGCAGGTAGCGAAGGGCACGTAGTGCGGACCATTGTCCACGACCAATTGAGACATAAGTGTACGCACGGACGAACATGCTGAACGGGATTTGGAGTACTGGGGACACATGTAGGAAGGGTTGGAATGCCGGACTCCGAATTGGATACCACGTAGAGAACACAACCAAACATCTCTTTGCCACATACAGAGACAAGTGATAGCCCAGACACCCAAGTGCAGGAGAGTCAGATATTGCTAAGTAGTGAGGCTCCTACCCACACCAGTCACATAACCCCGAATGACGGGCAGATGCCCAGTCCAGCGAAATGGATAATTAATGGTTTGGTATCCTCAATGCTTAGAGCGAACTCCGTCACCAGTCACTGCTGTGCAATGTTATAATGTTTTGTTTTTTTCCTTTCTCATACTGTATGATCATTATTATTGTGATTACTGCACAAGGACTGTAAGTATAAATGATGAGTGGTTGTGTAACACTGATACATCACGCACATTTCAATGTAATCCTTGTTGATGCCCCATGGGCCGATTACTAGTAAATGTAGAACGTAATAATTTTTGTGATTAACAATGTAGTATTATAATAAAAGTAAGTATACTTTTTTTTTACATATTTGACCTACATTGGTTAATGGTACTTCTCTTTTCTATCGTGGATGAGTTGGCTGGCCAGGATCTAACCAATGACCTGCATATCACATAGGATATACGTGTGATGAGCTTAACTCACAGAAACATCTGGTCAGCAGATTCCAACAACATGATCAAACAATTAGCCTTGGTTTCAACATCCAAAATAGAGGAGTTGGCAACTTAACCAAAGTCTTCTTCGTGAATTGATAAAAACCTTTGCATTAATGTTTTTCCATATATGGCTTTTGTGAGACTATCCAATATTTTGATTATTACGCCCATTATCCAATAATTTCTGCTGTCTCTTTTTAAATACACTCGGTCACCATTTGGCATAGGATGTGTAAAATAACGAAGGATTGCCTGAGCTTTGTTCCTTTGGTAATCATATTCTAAACTAAAAATATCTGCACAACTTCAATTCTCGGGAAACCTCTTTGGGAAAGAATAAACTTAGGCCATTCATCAGAAGCCATAATAGACTTCCAAGGAAATTAAATTCGTTCAACTCTAGCCTAGACTCAAAAGCATGAAAACTAACATGTGTGGTTTTTCTCTGCCCTTAAATGAAATTTCACTTGCAGTAATTATCCTTCAATATAACCACATTTACTTAACTCAGTGTGCCTAACGTTTAACATTTCTTTGTTTTTATGCGTCAATCTGCATATCTTGATATGAGCAACAGATAATTAAACATTCCATTTAGCACTAGCCCCCCCCCCCGTTTTTAAGATACACCGCAGAACCAACCACTATAAATAACTATTTTCTAATTATATTTCAGCTGGAACGTAGGCCTCCTTTCATTCCAAGTTGTTTTTAAATTATATAGTGAAACATTTGTATTACACGATCTTGAGGGATGGTTCTTTTGTTTAAATGACACTCGTGCACTGTATGCTTGCATTTATGAAACAAAAATGAGGACATCCGCAAACATGAGAAGTTGGAGAGCTCAAGCCATGGTTTAGAGACTGTTGGACAATAATGAAGGACTTGGTTCCACTAGGTTATATTGTCATATTTCACGAGGTTTCATATTTCAAACAGGACAACCATGCCAGTCAATTATCTTTAAACAGAGATTGAAATGTTGGGTACATCCAACAATCTAAGTGCTTCAAATTAAATTTGAAGATTCAGTTTAAACCATGGATCTACTCCTTTGGTATCGGCCACCTCCTATCTGTCTTAGTGAGGCTTTAGGTAGTCTGAAAATGTAGTTTATTATCAAATAAAGTTAGTAATATAACCAACCAGGGGCGATTTGAATATACATTTTGATGATGATTGGACAAAAAGAAATGTTCAGAGATTTGGTATTTCTTTTGAATTTTAGTTTGAATACTGGTTTGAAAAATAAGCCTTTCCGTAAAGATAGTCACACTTTAGATATGGTGACCAATGTATAATTTTCAAATCTTTAGCTATTCCCTGATCAAATCACCACATGATCCCACTTATCAATACAGCAAAGTCTCCACTAGGTTGGCCTCAACAGATTGTGTCTATACAGATGGTAGGGATTTGGAGAACTGGAGATGTAGATAGGATGGCCGCCCAACTACAGGAATGCGTGAATAGCGAACCTGAGAACCCAGACAAGTAACTGAACTTATAAGATGATCATTTAATAAGGCTTGTGGATGACATAGTCCCTTGCCAACCAAAGTCGTGAAATAATAGGAATACTCAATGCTTAGTTTGTTGAAGATTTAATCAAGATGAAGCTCACGCTCCAGAGGTTAGAACGGATCTAGCTTAGAGATTATTGCTCAGCAGCTGAGGCTCAATGGGAGACATTCAATAATCCTATAAAAAAGCATTAAACGAAGAAAGAACTGCTTCTTACTGTCTAAAAATTCTGTCAGTATTGCTATGAGTGATGAAGAATGTGAAAAATTACGTGTCAAGGACTCATCCACAGCCAAAGAAAATATACCAAAAACAGCTGGTGGTTACACATTCGCAAATTATTTTGGATGCCCTATGGAGAAAGCTTTGGTTAATGCCCCTGATAATGGTCTCATTTTTTGCCTCCACGGTGGTCGCTTCTTTGGCAGCAGTAGTCTGCATCTTTCCTTGTATCTAGGTGGCTCAAACCCTCAAACGCCACCCAAACAGTTCAGGATTTAACAATAGCAGCCATAAGGCTCTTCAAAGCAGCAGAGCTAGTGAAAGATGCCACAAGGTGCACCGAAATGCTTACACCCACTATAGCGCAAGGTGCCACCACAGTACTCTCCCAAAACGTGAATAGTCGTTTAGTATTTGTAGAAATACACAATACACCAAGGAGTGCCCCTTGTTGCCCCAGGGCTTCAAAATATGTCACGAGTAGCCCAATGAATTGGCCAATTAATGAAGAGGAACTCACTCAGGCCTCCTGTGGTTTGATTTATGCATAATCCCAAGCTTTCTGTGGACTCTAGATCCTCATTTACAATGGATGATGAGGATCTGCTCAATATGAAATGCAACGATGATGCAGATAAGCAGCTGAAAGGGCTACAACAACCAAATAGTTCTGTAGGGGATCTTCTAGGTTTTCCCTTACTCTCGGATTCTGACAACATCATGAAAGCCATGTGTAGAACAATAGACCCAATTGCCATTGCATTAACATCAAAGTCATCAGCAAACCGGCTCCTTAGATGTCTTGAATTTAGTTACTCTGATTGACCATAGAATTGCTGCAATTGAAGAAGTTATGAAAAGAAAATTAACTAGGGCATCAACATTTAATGAGGCATGTCCCTGATCCTCTTTTGAATAAATTGCTAGAGGTACCGCACAATATAAGTTCTATCTTCGAGGACTCTAAGAAGCAGTTATCCAGGGAAGCCAGCCAGGCATTCAAAAATGCATCATCGGACCAGTCTCCATCAAAGAATGATCCCGGCAATAAAGTCAACCAATCAAACAAGGAACATTTATACAGTGCACAGCTGCCTCAAACCAGAAGTGACCTGCTACTAAAAGCGGAGATTGATCATTGATAACAAGTACATATTATATAGGCTATTCTTTATTGAAAAGAACGGTTTTCAGATCCTTCATGAAGGTGAAAATAGAGGTGACTCTGCAGAGCCTAATGTGGAGCGCATTCCACAGTTCAGATGTGAAAACTGTAAAGGATCTTCCTCCCTGTCTGGTTCTAGAGAATTTTGGTACTTGCAAGAATAGTAGTTTGTTCGACTTAAGTGCTCAGCATTGCTTATGCGGACAAAGTATCTTTCTCACGTAGATGAGGCTCTCCTCGAAAAGGCCATAAATGCAAGAGTAAGGGCTTTGAAATGACTTTGCTTTTTGACAGACAGACAATGAAGTTGTTTCAAATGAGGTGATGCAGACTGCTGGTACGGAACTCTTTGAACCAGTCTACGTGCTTCATTTTGGACCATTTGACGTCTTTCAATTAGGTAGGCATGAATGCCCAGATAAAGATCATTCTTATAGTCCAAATAGGAGGTTATTAGTGAGTGGACCACGGTCTCACATGTATCCTCTGGGATCAAATGCAGACACTTCTTTCGTGATTTGAGTTTGGCGAAGCAGATTGATGACACTTGTTTCATTTGGATGGAGAAAGAGAGGCTTGAATAAACTATTCCCAGGATTCTAGGAATGGAAGCTGGGGTTGGGGATGGATTAATTTCCTCTGGCCACCTTAGACTAGGAGAAAGTCAGTCGCAAGAATCAAAGCAAAGAACATCAGTTATGTCAGAATTCAGTTTGAGAAAATTGGCGTTCATCCAACCAGCGACTCCCTTTAGTCATTCCTTGAGCTTATTGAAGGTGGAGTCCGGATGTTGCTGGAATGACAAAAGTAGTTGGGTGTCATCCTGCACATTCCAGAACTCAATGAACTTGGCCAGTGGTGCCAGGTAATGTCAGGTAAAGTAGGACTCAGAACTGAGCCATGAGGCACACCAAATAGAAGAGGCTTAGAGTGGGATGAGAAAGGATGAAGAGAAAGTGGGTGGGATCTATCCTCCAGACACAACTTTAGGCAAGAAAAGACCGTGCCTTGTATGATAGCCGCACTACGTCTATTCAGAACGGTGGCATATGAGACTGTATTGAATGCTACCAATAGGTTCAACATAACCACCATCAAAGGCTGACCACAGTCCAGATGTTCTTTGACATATTCAGTCACTTGCAACAAGACAGTTTCAGTACTCATACTTTGCCGGAAGCAAGACTGAGTCATGCAGCTGGCCACTAGATTCTAGAAAGGAGGAAGCCATTTTTTACCTCCTTGTGGGAAGGAAGAATTCTTTGTGTTCTTAGAATCCCTTGACTCGCTACGTTCTACCTTGAGACAGGAAAGTGGTACTACCTATTCGTACCCTGGTAACTTGAACAGAAAAACAATACTATGTGGGGATTTGAACATCATCCTTCATCTTGTTTTGTTGGCTTAAGTAGTAATGGAGAAGGACCATGCATGGGGGCTGCCATGTCCCCGCCTGAAGGTTAAAGAACAAGGAAGAAAGGGGAGCAACTGAGCATGATTATTTTAAATGTAGGCCTGAGACCATTAAATGGCAGAACTACATCTAATAATCCCCAAAACCGAATTTTGGAGTAGGAAAGTGAGTTAGTACAATTGAATACATCACAATTAATTTGGAAGCTTGCACATGGTCGTTGAAATGTAGGTCGAAGAAAGAATAGAAAGCGATCACATTCCACTCAATCGTGTGCTTGATTTCTCAGAAACTCAAATTGAGAATTGGTATTAGACACAACCTGTATATGCCTGTAAACTGACTCTGAACATAAATAGAAAACAAATTATCCAGAATTGCCACTACATGGGAATGAGATTTTTTTTCCTAAAATCAGCAGTGGAATGTGTCGTACACATTCCTGAGTGTGGAGGCTGAGGTACCAGAGCCTGAGATGATCTAATCCAAGTTATTGCTCAAAGCTACCAATCAAGTATTACTGGATCATAAACGAAGCGAGGAGATAACATCGCAAGATCCCTATCTTCATTGGTATGATCACGAATGCTTTAAGAAACGACTTATTGCAGCTCTTAAAAATAGAAGGAATATACGGAAGGGTGAGGCATTGCTGCTGGAAGCCAGTAGGGCCTATGAACACATTAGAAAATACAAAAAGAAAAACCAGAGTACCAAGGCTTGGCAAGCCCTACAAGATGCAATTGACCTGATGCACACAAAAAAGTACTGGGATATGATATGCTGGGGCTGTGAAGGCCCTGCTAGACATTTGGAGGCCAACATCAGTCCTGCAAGATGGGTGGAGCACTTTGCCTCATTATATCAAAAGCCTATTGAGGCTGAAAATAGCAACACAGATGGGCCCATATAGAGTCCAAAAGAGTCCAGATGCAGATACAACCCCCTGTGTAACCATAATCATGTAGAAGATGCATTTAATAAGACGGAAGTAGCTCTGGCCATCTAACATCAAAAATTGGGCAAAGCTCCAGGCCCAGATTAGGTGCCAGTCAAAATGTTTAGAACAACTTGGACACGTGTTTAGGTCCCTTGTCAGTGGCTTTCAATGCCATATATTAGCAGAAGGTGTGAATCCAGACTCCTGGAGGTCCTCCATAATAGTGCCAATTCACAAAAAAAAGAAGGATAGATTATCATTCTAGATACCACCTCATATACTTACTGGACAGTGTAGGTCAAATATTCAGAAAGATATTGCTTTCCTGGCTGGAGTCATGGATGGAAGATAACCACATTATATTGCACGTCCAAGCTGGATTATGCAAGGGGCAGAGCACAATCAATCAAATACTGAGATTGTATATGATCTGATTGAAGTATGCAGCTCTGCGACTTTCTTCAATTTTTTTGGTCTTCATAGACTGAAAGACTGCTTTTGATAGTGTTGACTGGTCAATTCTTTGGAGTATTGTGGAGGAACAAGCAGTACCCAATAACCTATTGAGATTGCTAATCATTATACATACTGGCAACACAGCAACAGTGAAACAGGGAAGCAAGGGCATGTGTACGAAAACTTTGACATATACACATGTGTGATGCACAGCTATGTTTTAGCCTCAACGTTATTTAATATATTTATCAATGGTATAGGGAAGTTTCTCAGCGATCATGGCCTTGATGTACACAAGATGGAGAATGAGCATATTCCAATCTTGATGTTTGCAGATGATATCGCTATCAATGAATAAACATAACTTGTCATTGCACCGGCTGTTCAAATGCTTTGAAATATTTTGTAAACATTTTTTTTTAATTATCATTTCAGATATAACACCTTCAGGATATATGGAAAATCAATTGAGCAGGTCAAAACCTATGACTACATGAGCATCTGGATTGACAACCAGCTTTGCTGGGGTGTCCAAGGAGGCAAGTCCAAGGTAATAGTGTCTCAAAAGGCTGGAGCTATACGGATATTTGCAAATAATTGCAAAAAACACTTAATAAAGCACGCACTTACCGCATATAAAACAAAAACTGCTGCGGCAAGCTCTGAGGAAGGTACAATTTGGGGTCATACAAATGTGAAGGTTTTACAAAAACTGGAAAATTCCTTCCTGTGGCGAATACTACATCAAGGACTAGGGATTCCAATGGCAATACTTAGTGCTGAGTTGAGAATTACACCTTTGGAGGACTTTTTTGCTTTTCATTACATAGGTAACTGGATTCAAGTCTGGTCTACTTCAGCCGTGTAGAGTTACAGAAGACTTTGAAGGATCTACTGAAAAGCCATAACTGAAGCAGACTACAGTGGTTTAGACATGTTGAGCACATTAATTTGTCAATAGCCCGCTCAAATTAATGGCGTAATCCAGAAACGATAAATAAAGCCATGCTCCAAAGATGAAAAAGAAATATTGGGCCTTTTACGTGATGTAAGCACGAGGCTAAGAATAGTGGTCTATTGACAAAATATCGGAGTTCGGGAGAACCAAACCCTAAAGGCAGGAGTGAAGTGAGATACGCTCATGGGCGTCCGCATGGGAGGGGAGGGGAGGGCAAGGGGGGCGCCTCCCCCCCCCCGGATCACCGGTCCGTCACTATTGATATTGACAGCCCCCACAGTTGTGTTTGTCTGCAGGGTCGAGTTAACCACATGCGTGCGGGGGTTATTTTTGCGCTACGCGGCTTTTTTGCAAAAGCTGCGTTACATGACGAGCTCAGCTCGTCATCAGCACACGACCACCGTGGCTGATGACGAGCTGAGCTCGTCATCAGCATCGAAGGGGTTAAGGGCAGAGTGGAGCTGCAGGGGCCCTAGGAAGGGGTGAAAACCATCAAAGCTGCATTAGCAAAAGGTCTTTAAAAGACCTGTAAAGTACTCGGGTGCGGCTGTGTGTGTGCCCGGGAACTGTCTCATCCCGGGCTGACACACACAATGGAAGCTCTGTTATAGACTGTTTGTACTGTTAGGAGTTTCTCCCACTTCTCCACAATCCTCTCTCACTTCTCCACAATCTTCTCCCACAGCTCCACACTCGTTGCACCGTCTACTCTTTATTGAATTAGGAACACGGTTTGAACTTTAGAATTAGAAATAGTGCAGCAAAAGGGATTGATAAGGTTTTAGAATACTGTTCATGCCATTAGCAATGCTGTTCCCTATGAGCATCCATCCCCCATTCCATACTAACGAAGGCAGAAGACCCAGCACCGAATTACACATTTCGCCCAGAGATGCAATGGGTGTGTCTGCCTGTTTTTTGCACCATAAGCACTAGTATGACAGAAGGATCTGCAATGAGATGGATTAAAGAGTTTACGTCTTGAGCTCCAAAGGGACAGTCCCTCATGTTCATTGCAGCATCGAGTGTGGGCCCTGGACCACTGTCTGTACTCACTGTCGCCTGACATGATTCCCGAAGGCAAAGCTGTCTCACAGAGACAACTTTTCTCTTCTGAATCATGTACCAACTGCAGCTCAGTGTTGGTATCAGATCAATGGTTTGCTATTGCCATTGCGTTTGAAAACCATTGATACATGTCATTGTAAATTGCAATTTGAAGATAGCATCCTTTTCACTGCCCATCCAAGTTCCAATATGGAGTAAGATGCAGAACCCCTTTTGTCAATCATGAAGGTTATACACAACTCTAAAAAGGGGTTTTGCAGTAGCAACCAGGCCCGGACTAGCCGTTGTGGGCACCGGGCAATCCCCCGGTGCGCCGCAAGGTTGGGGGCCGGTTTTGGGACGTGAGCTCCTGCTCAGTCCCCCTCTCCACATCTGGGAAAAGCTTTTCCTCCTGCTTGATCAGGTGGCTGTCAATATTGGCTGAGGCTGGCCGTCCACTGTTTATTGTGCACTGGAGTATGCAGCTGTCTCAGTACATCTTGACTCAATACTGTGTGAGCACTGTGCGAGTGGTTGTCTCCAGTAATCCGGCGACTAGCAAGCAGTCTGCGCGCGACGTGTGTATGAGGAACAGTAACTACATTAATGTTAATAAAATATCTTTTAGCTTTTCCTGGAGAACAAAGGTCTGTCATTTTTATTTTTGAACTGAGAGTTAACTTATTCAATGCATTTTCATCCAGTCTCAGTGTGGTGTGCCATTCTCATTTCTGCTGGCCTGGCTTAAAAGGTCACTAAGGAAACCTCGATCTGGGAATTTGATTTCTGCCACCAATCCATCTAATAACATCTACATTTTAAAAAAATCTACTCATTGGAAAAAATCTCAGCTGCTTCTTTCGAAATCCTATCCTTATATTCTGACATATTTTCTAAGTAGCAGCAAGGTGCTGGACAATATGGATAATGCTTCTGATGAGGATTTAGTCCATGACGTATAAACAGATCTTTCCTCCTTCCCCATTTGCCTGGGATCACAAGGCGGTCAAATCTGTCATAGTTCACTGTAAGTAAGCACGCTGGACTGCTCTTTCGGTCCCGAAGAAGCAGGGGTTGGTGTGACAGTGTTTACCCAACAACCAATTTTACAGATTCGGGAAGGAAGTGACCTAGGATTGGAGTCTACTGAGTTAGTTGTACCACTAGTCCTGGCACTAAATAATCATATTACATTGAATTCTGTAAGTGGTCTGTTAGAACTTGAGGATTCAAGTTCTGCCACAGAATATCTTATGAATTCCCTGGGGGATGCTGGGAGAAAATTGCTGGTTTTACGAAGCACTGCACATCTTTTGAGGCTAATAATTCCCCTTCATTCCTCTACGTTGACTCAGGTTCTGATGGGGAATCAAGATCTGTTGCGGAGAGAACCGGATCTGAGGAGAAACACGTGTTTTATGGCATGAACGCCAGGATCAGGGGCACAACATAGCCCCTGTGCTTTCATGACATAACTAAAGGGCATACTAGAGCCAGTCACTTCTACATACTGAGTTAGAAGTTGGTTACATTCATTCTTTATGGCACTGAATTGACCCTGAGAAATGTTCCTTGTCGGCTGACTTGAGAGGGGGCGCGCCATATAATAGAACGTCAAAGAATATATGCTTAACACTGGAGGTGTGTTGCATCCTTTCTAGGGTCCACTTGTATTGGATGTGGATGCCCAAAAATGAATGAATTGATACAGGCAATTCTGAATACCAGGATCCCCATTTGGGATGACATTTTACCTTTTAGCTTGGGGTTGACTCTTGACAAAGAGTCAACAATCACGCAAATATAATCCTTGAAGAAGTTACATGAGTAACGAAACAAGTGTTGGCTGCTATCGCCGCATGCTAACTAAGAAGGTTCAAGAATGGGACCTCTACGTGTCGAATTGTAAACAGTATTGCATGATATGAAACAGTTTATGTTATTGGTCTATTTGTACATCGTATATGTCTATACTACTTATTGAGTGAAACACTGTTAATAGGAAATAAATAGGATTTTTTTTGCATAATTGACTCTTCAAATTGATTTTCCTGTGAATTGTCACACTAACTTTGGATAAAGAGATATGTTCTACTATACATTAATGGAAATGTGTAATTTGAGAGTGCCGAGGTACAATCATTTTGGCTGTCGCGGAGAGTGGTAACGGAAAATGGTTTGCAGCAGGGATGCCTGCTGCCGCAGCTACTCTTCTCGCTTTACAATCATGATTTGCCTCGTAGAGTGGGTATAGGAAAGGGAGTGTCACCCAAACTAGGTTTACTGGATGCCTGTTGTTTATTAGATGTGGATGATGTGTTCCTGATCGATCTAACCCCTGTAGGACTCCAAAGGCATCTTTCCATCTCAGAAAAATATGCAGATGAGCATCATTTAAAAATAAATATCTCCAAGAGTAAAGTCTTGAGCTTTAAGAAAAATGGTACCAGCATTAGACAAAATTTCAACTATTTCTTGGGAAAGTTCAGATTCAAACAGTGACATGTTATCCCTATCTGGGTACGATCTTTTCAAGTAACTGTAGTGATCATATACATCATTGTGAAATTAGGACCCTGTCCCAGGCGTCCGCTATTCATAGATTGTATGAGAATTGCGAATGAGGCATTTTGCATATGTTTTATCTGTGTACAAGGTAAAAATTCCACCTTCATTGAGTTATGCATGTGACGTGATGGACATGCATTATTGGTCTTTTTTTAGGTCTCGTCTAGCGTTGCTGCGCACATGCGTAGCACGCTCGGTGAGATTTATTGCTAATGAGGAGTTTTATAAAAGGGCTTGAAGCCCCACCCCTTATATCCATTGGCTGGCTGGTGTCACCGTTTATGCTTAACGGTGCCTGCCATTGGAAATAAGCTTTCTGGGGTGCCTCCTTTTGCTTTTTTTGTCCGGCCCATCCGGACCGGATCGCCTGCTTCACGGCTGTGGTGAAGCAGCTTCTTATCACAAGGAGGAGTGTTATGTAAACAAGCCGTGTGATACAGTCCGGATGGGCCGGACAAAAAATGAGACATGGCTCCGCGTGTTTATTTTTGCATCTCGCTTTAAAGTGAAAGCGCGATGCAAAAATAAACAGCGGCTGCCTGGTGGACGCTTGTGTTTCTTTAGGCTCTGGTGTGTCTCTGTTGAGCGCCCTTTGTCATCCATCCAAAAGAAAACTAGGACAAACCCTGGAATGTGTCCAAAAGCAATCTCGCCTCGGGACACCTCCTCTCTGTCTCTGCGCTTTCCAAAATGCTCTACCTTCCTTTCCCATATCACTTAAATTAGTCGTCCCTGCCCTTCTGGAGGCTCAGCACAGCTCCCTGCAGCGCCCGGAGCAGCATATCTGGTGGCAAATATGTGGAATCCGAGGTAGGGCGCCCACTCTCTGCACCGCTGTGGCGCTCGGTGCATGCGGTGGGTCGTGGCAGTGGCATCACTGGGGTCTCAGTCAGTGTAGCCCAGGTATGTGCTGGCTGGCACACGCTGCACCTATCACTGCGAGTGTGCTCTGGGAGGAGCAGGGTGTGCACGTCCGCAACCCCTGGTGGCTCGGTTCCCTCGCTGGCTCTGCTGGGGGAGTGTGATATGTACAGATGTGGGTATGAAAACGTGGCATTGTCCGCTCAGTCACGGTATGTACATGCAGTGGGATTTACCAAGCTGTCTTGTGACATCTCAGGTGTTACATAGGTGTGGAAGTGGGGGTGGGAGAGGGTGCTGCGGAGTTCCTAGACTCGGGGCTTGTACTTTCTATTAAAAACTGCAGCTTTCCAAGGGTTCCAGGTCCGTATACCTGTGTTTTTAGCAGCGCTCGTCTGAAAGGGGAAAGTACCAATTCTGAAGCCCCAGCACCCCCACACACGCTAGGTTTTCCGACGTGGCACTCATGCATGGTGTGTCTACCTTCACTTATTACCTTTCCGCAGTTACCCGAGTGGGGAAGCTTGTATTGCGTGCGTTGGTGAGTGTACCAGAGTACTGGGGTGGTGCGATGAGTGCGCGCTTGCTTGTGTGTGTGTGTGTGTGTGTGTGTGTGCATGGTATGGCACTGTCTTTGGGTATGTTAAGCAAATGTGTGAGCTGTGTGTTTGGATGTACTACTTATCTTTTTCTAAAGTACTGACTGTATGCTTCTACGTGTGGGTGGGCTTGGGGGCATTGCGAGTGTGTTCATAATGTGGGTACGAGTATGTTTTTGTAGATGTGTACTTGTGATCGTGCGACTGACACTGATTCTGTGGGTAAGGTTCTCATATGGAGGTAAGTGGTATGGATCTCATATGGGGGTGCTCTGAAAAATGTGCTTGTGGGGCTGGTGTCCTTTGGGTGATCTGGGCGTGCTTGGCCCTTGTGCTCTTGGTGTGAGGTGCTTTTAAACCAGGCCATGCGCTATTTTGGGAGATGCTCAAGGGACAATGGTGATGAAGTCTCTACGTCATGGGGTTTCCCTCTGAGTTAGTGGTGGAAGGGACAGGGCTCCACTATGGAGAAGTGCTGAGCGGTGCTTTGCTGGTGATGTTCTAGTAGGGCTCGAGGCGCTTCTTTGTGGGTGAGCTACTTGTAGGGCACGGTCGTTTGTGGAGAAGTTGCTCCTGACAACGGGGTCATCCGTGGGGAAAGTGAGAGAGGGTAAGAGGTACTTGGGTGGGGTTCTCCTTGAAGAAAGTATCCTTGTAAACGGGGCCTTCTGAGGGTCGAGGGGTTGGTTGCAATGCAATAGGTCTTACAGTTACCAGAGTTTAGGCTATTAGCATTGTAAATAACAATGCCTTTTATTTAGGTTTTTAAAAAGAAAACAAAAATAAAAGGCATTGTTATTTGCAATGTCAATAGCTTAAACGCGCGTACCTGCGAGACCTATTGTATTGCAAATGCTTGTTATATTGTTGAGGGGAGTATTTGGCATAAAATTTGTAATTTGAACTATTTGACTTCGACCTATGCTCTTTCTGTTTGAATTTGGGTTACCTTCTATGGTTGTGCTTGTTATAGCAGTAGTTTTGAGGTGGGGGGATAGTCCGTTAGGAAGTGAAAAAGGGACAATTTGAGCAGCATTAAAGTATGGAATCTTCCTTACTTTGAGAGAGAAGCGCTTTTAATCCTCCTTTAAAAAAGCATTGGCAATGTTTGCGATTACACTACGGGCCTGATTACGATGTGGACGGCGGTCCGACCGCATCCTAATCAGGCGGATGGATTCCTTTCCGATCGACCCATTAGGATGGAGTCGGTTGGAAAGGAATGCAACCGGACATTCTGACTGGCTTCTGACGAGCTCGGAGATCCCAAGGGCTGCTCTTTCCGCCTGAGGGATTACAATGTTGGATTCCAACAGCCTTTTTTGTGCTGGCCTTTCTGACACAGAAAGGCTATGGGAATCCCACTTTGGGGGCCCCCATGGGTGCAGAGGCTCCGGATGGCGGCCTAGGGGGCACCTATGGTGCCCACCTGTTGATCCCTGCACCTTTTGGCAGGCACCTTGAGGGTCCTGCCACGGGGTGCAGGGGTAACCTGCACCTCTGCTCTTTGCAATGAGAGCATGCATTTCGTTCGGAATACATGCTCCCATTGTAAAGAATAGGATTGGGACCGAACAGTGTTCGGTTGCATCCTAATTGCTGGTTTGGGACCGCCGACATGAGGTCGGTCCGTCCCACTTCCAGATTGATGTTGGATGGACTCTGGTCCATCCAACATCGTAATCAGGCCCTAAATGGGGATCCTGCATTTCCAAAATCTTTTCTAAAAAGTTTCTTGAAAAAATATGTGTATACAGCTAGCAGGAAAAGGAATATTTACCTTTATACACAGCATGTTAGGAATAAGATTGTAATAGAAAGCAGTGTTTGTAAAAACCCCAAACCTTACTTAATATGGAATCTTCCACATGGTGTTTGGAGAATTATCCTGCTTTTAAGACTTAATTTGCTTCCTTTAAGGGTGATTACAGGAATATGGGAAGATTTACCAAAGAAGGAGACATTATGTGATCTTTGCTTTAAACATATCCAGGATCTAAATCGTCTGGATTTTGTATGTCCCAATCTGCATCTTGTACACCGTCATTTTTTTTTAGACCAATCTTTTTGAATAACAATATAAACTTGGCCTTTGGAGCCCAACAACATTTATTCGCCCCTCCATCAGAACTGATTTGAGCAAGAATTTTTTAATTTTTCAAACGTTTTTTAAATGTGTTCTATTTGTGAAAGATTGATCATTTGCATTCATGCCTCGTTGGAAAAGGAAGTGTTAGCACTTGTGCACTTTATTTTTTAATTAAAAGTATCATTACATTTTATGTGGGGTTTTTCTGTAATTTTATGTGAGGTCAACCAACGATCATAGCAAGCTAGGACATTCAGGAAAACCACTCACTATTATTGCTTTGAACCTCTTGCCTTTAATATCCAAACTGCACCTGCACTTTTAACATGCAATAGCACTGTTGGAGGTTGTTGCATGAATCTATATTTTGAACCATGTGCGTTCTACTTCCGTAGATGCTTTGAATGCATTGAATATGGAAGGTTTTTAACTGCAATGGTAAATTCGTTGACAAAGATTATTTTTGGCTCTATTTAATATGTGAGCGGCTGACAACTATTAAAATATAGTATATTACTGTCTACTCGAATGCCCAAATGCAGCTCAGGCCTATCACTAGTATTTCCAGGCTTTTCGTGAAAGTACTTTAATAGCTATTCACTTAGTTAGATGAGGCCGTTGAAAAGGATTGACATTTTCAAGTCACCTATATCAGAGTTGGCTTATATGATTATTTGATGTAGCACTTTATTAGCTTTTTGCACAGTCAATGATACTACTGACTGTCCTGTTTTTACTTATATAATGGCCAAGTTGCCTCTCCCATTTTCTAGTGGACAGGTTATATCTATCGGCCTAAAGGTAATTCGAGTTTATCTTTGGTGCAGATGTATTACATTTTAGGCCGTACTTGATATGAATTCACCTTAATAGCGATTCGTACGGATGTATGACGTTACAACGCATACTTTTACCACGCATACCTTTACAACGTGGTTTTTACAACGCATACCATTACAACGCATAGCGCTTTGGGGTGCTGGATAGTGAATAGTTTAATTTACTATTCCAACTCCAGTCCCCGTGGACACTAGGGAAGGTGTTGGATAGTAAATTAAACTTATTCCCTATCCTAGAGCGCCCCCCAGCGCAACGCGTTGTAATGGTTTGCGTTGTAATGGTTTGCGTTGTAATGACTGCGTTGTAATGGTAGTGCGTGGTAAAAGATTCGTTGTAAAGGTTGTATACCGATTCGTACAGATAAGGACATTTAGCTGGATTTACATTTTAAGGCCATCAAAATGAGAGTTGGCCTACATGATTATCATATGCAGCACTTTATTAGCTTTTTCAACAGTCACGGATATCAATGATTTTTTTGTTGTATTACTTTTATAATTTTGCGTAATAGTCATAGTTGCTTCCCATATTTTTTAGTAGTACGTTATATCGAAGTGAAGGAGATACATCATTTATCCAAATATAGCTCTACTGCCAGCTTCCTGCCTAGAAATGTTGCAATTAACTTGTCATTGATGGAGGACAATAGCTAAAACAACTTGTTGATCCCTCTTTCAAGCTATACTAGTTGGGAAAGTTAGTTAGATTAACGGTAGTACATTGAGTTTTATCATTTATTCGTTGGGCTGCAATGTATAATTCAGGATTTGTAGGAGGGCGGTAGTTTACTACTAAGGGGAGTGTATAATGAAGGAAACGCTTTTACTTTGAGGTCCGTAGCAAGGGTGAGAGTTTTGTTACTGGCCATTTGGTTTGCTGTTTTGCGGTGGTTCTTTGTGTCCCCCTTCCCCGGGTCTGCGGTGGAGTCTGCATATTGCACAACTATGTGGCCTGGGTCTGGCTTTCTGAGCTAGTGTGACTTCACTTGCATTGGTATGTGAGGATTGGAAAAAGAAAAGAATGGAAATTAAAAAGTATAGATATGAGATGTATTACAGCTGCACCCCCCTCCCTTTGGTCTCCCCTCCCTCCCTCCCCTTCACTAGAGTACGGAAGGTGCCCATCAAGTGCAGGAAGATAGTGGAATACCTAGCAAAATCCAAAAGCGATATAGTCCTGCTACAAGAAACTAAACTAGATGAGGAAGATGCCAAATTAGTCAGAGCAAACTGGATAGCCATGGTAGTGAGCGCCCCAGCAGACAAAAAGAGGAGAGGAGTCCTGACCTTAGTCTCTAAGAGATCCAAGTTAACAATAGACTCACACGCACACGAAAAGTAGGGCAAAATCCTTATAACAGAGATATCAAGGGGGGAGAAACGAATCCACATAGCGAACCTGTATGGCCCCAACACAGACGATCTTACATTCTGGACAGAGGAAGCTGAAACATTAGCTAAAATCCTGCAGAACAAGTTTTCTATTGAAGCTGGGGACTTCAACATGTCACTAGACCCCCTAATAGACAGACAATCCTCCTGCCAAGACAACCCATCCAACTCTCACACAGAATTACAGAATATATGCTCCAGATTTAACCTCAAGTACGCGTGGAGGCTACAGCACCCCAACACGAGAGATTACACCTTCTATCCCAACCCTCACAAATCGTACCCAAGGGTAGACTATATACTAATCTCAGGCAGCCATACACACTTGATCGAAGAGTCGGTGATAGAACCAACGTTAGTCTCTGACCACGCAGCCATCAATCTAAAACTAAGCGGCTGCTATAATAATGCAGACCCCAGAAGATGGCAGTTCAGAAAAGACTCTGGAAAAAATGGGGCGACATCTCGCCCCATTTACGGGCGCACTGCGATGATATATGCATACCAATGATGCGGCAAGTTAGTCCAGACTTCTTCAATATTTATTCAATTTCACCAAGTATTTCGCAATAATCATGGTTTGTCCATTAGTCACATGAGAGGCCTTTTACATTAATCACTGTAACCTCAAAAGCTGCAGAAATGCCAATTTCAAAACGAACAAGACACAACAAGGAAGAATATTTAAATTACTTAGACAGACTGAGATTACCCAAACTGGAACAAGCAGACACGGCCAAACTAGGCGAAGATAGAAATGGCAGTGAAGTCTTTAAAGAAAAAGGCCCCAGGCCGTGACGGATACACCGCCGACTTCTATAAAGCCTTCCTCCCGCAACTAGCACCATGAAAAAGGTTTTTAACCAAACAGCAGCCTCAGGTAGAGTCCCGCTTTCGATGACAGAAGCAACAATAATAGTTATTCCTAAAGAAGGGAAGGACCACCCACTACTGAAAAACTATAGACCCATATCACTCATTAACGTAGATTGCAAAATATATGCCAAAATACTTGCAGTCAGACTCAACAAGGTCCTACACAAACTAATATCCAACAGTCGGGTCAGATTTATGAAAGGCAGAATGGCTAGCAACAACACACAACTATTTTGCCACGTCTTAGAACAATTAGCAAAGAGACAGACCCCAGCAGTTGCCATAGCACTAGATGCAGAGAAGGCCTTCGATAAAGTTTCCTGGGCCTTCCTAGAACAATGCATGCACGCCTTTAACCTAGGAGATGACTACATCAGGATGACAATGGCCCTGTGCCAAACACCGTCAGCTCGCATTACAGTAAATGGTTCAGACCTATTCAAACTCCAACAAGAAACCAGACAAGGATGCCCGCTGTCACCATCACTCTTCTTGCTGGCTCTCGAACCTCTAATCCTAGACATAAAACTTAACGACAACATACAAGGGGTGGACTTTAACCCCTTCCAGGCTCATGACGAGCTGGGCTCGTCATGGTGTAGCCTCCTCGCACGCTGATGACGAGCCCAGCTCGTCATGTAACATGGGTTTTAAAAAAACTCAGCATGGAAGGAGAATTCCACTAGCGCGGATGTGGTTAATGGCACGACAGTGAAACTAGCCGCCTATGCAGACAATATACTAATAATGACACAGCAGCCAAAGACTTCAATTAAGGCGCTAATGGCCACAATAAAGGAATATTCAGATCTCTCAGGATACAAGCTTAACAACGAGAAATCAGAGTGTAAACCTCTAAACGTCCACGGCACCAGAGACATGCTGGGAGACTCAGGACTGGCCTAGCAGAAGGGCCACATCAAATTCTTGGAGAACCTGCTAGCCACCTTACGCCACAACGAGAAAGCCATATTAGGTAAGATAAAAGAGAAACTAGAAGCCTGGTCACCTAAATTCATGTCATGGTGGGGACAAATAAAAACACTAAAAATAATGATTACTCCGCTGATAAACTACATGTCAGGCATGCTCCCAATCTTCCTAACAGACGACTTCCACCACAAAGTAGACAAAATGTTTAGTGTTTACCAAATTCCTGTGGCGAGACAAGAAGGCAAGGATTAGTATTAGGAAACTAAGACTCCCCAAAACAGAAGGTGTCAACCTGGCAGATTTTAGGATCTTCCAACTTGCCTTCTTGGCTACACAAGGTACACACTGGGTGACCCAGACGTCAGGGTTTACTCGGGTGTGGCTGCAGGTGGAGAAAGCCATTCTGAACAATCTAAATCCACTAGCTTTACTGACGTCAAACACACACCCACGCGAGACTAACACAATTCTGAAAAACACCAGGATAGCTCTCCTAAAACTAGACAAGAAAATGGAGGCAAGCATTAAAGCGTCCAAATCTGAAACGCTTTGGGCAAATAACAAGATCAAATACAAGGGAAAAACTCTCAAATTCGAATCATGGATAGAAAAGGGCATCTCACACCCGCACCAACTAAAGAAGGATACACTCCCGATCACATTCTCAGAGCTGAAGGCAATACACCAACTAGAAGACCTAGACCTGTATAGATTTCTAAAGGTCAAAGCAGCCCTATCAAAATCAAAAATAGTTAACACCCAACCCTCTATCTTCCAGTGCGTAACAAACAAACAAAATAGGTCACCAAGTCTCGCAACTATACAAGACACTCCGCCCGCAAATGTCCAAGCTCAACAATAACACCAAAGAATACTGGGACAAAGGAACACCCCCTAAACGAGCAGGCATGGGACAAAGTGTGGGCCTCTGCCACCAAGAATAAGATCACACCAGTCCTGGCCCAGACTAAACTATGGTTGCTATACAAAACATACTGGACCCCAGATCGTCTACACACTCTAGGCATCAGGTACAGCCCAACCTGCTGGAACTGTAACACAGAGAAAGGGGACCAAGAACACCTCATCTTTCAATGCCCAACACTCAGGGATTTCTGGGGCAGGGTGTTTGACTTCATAGACAATGTTTTCAAGGGCAAGACTGTAAGAAACTTTGCTTCACTTACCACAGCTTTTATTCGCGCAGACCTCCCCTCAGAGGGAGAGAGGGCCTAATGTACCTACTCCTTACAGCGGCAATCAAACGGATACTAACAAACTGGAAGGACTCCACCAGTACTAAATACAAAGGCTGGCTCAACTGGGTCACTCATCTCAGGAGAGCTGACAATCCGTCACTGCAATTCTCTCCCTGGAAAGCGACAACCAGAAGTCTGTGGGAAGCACTGGAAAAAAACCATGGTCCCGCAAGCACTGCCATAAAAGAAAAAACTGCCCAACACGTGCCCTGATAGGAAACGCTGCTCACAAGGAGCAAGGGACAAGCCGAGGACTAGTCAATAGCCATGACAAATCAGAATGGTGTATTTGGATGTCTGTCCTATCCTTCTTCTCCGCTTATTAGTGGTGTGGCTCACTGTGGAGTGATGTAGCTCACTGGTTAGAGGCGGCAGACCAGAGAGCAGAGGATGGCCCGGGACCAGGGTTCAATTCCCGACGCGGCAGGGTCGTGGACCAGGGTCAGCGGACTCGATAATCTCATCTCGGTGCCTACTCTAACCAGGGATCATACTCGGCAACTCTGGGCATTAGCTTGCCTCATCTCCACAACGGCCCCCCACATACGCCGGGGATGCCTGGTTTCACCTTGGAGATACCCAGTAGGGACCATCTCACAGGGAAAGCCAGGACGGGTTCTCCAGCGATCTACTGCGCAGAGATACTCCTTAGGGAGTCGATTCTAGCGCATTACAAACCCACAATTAATTAATTAATTAATTCCTATCTTTTCTTCTTCCTTTCCTATCTCAGAACTACCTCTCCACGAATATAACCAACAAAGGGGGACTCGCGCAAAATGTACTGTTTTAAAACCTGCCTTTACCTGCTGCGGGAAACCCATGTAACAATATCTTTTATCTGTATTTTTGTATATAAAACTCATATAAAATCAAAAAAGAAGGAAACGCTTTTACTTTTTGTATTATAGGTAGTTTTGGATGTGTTTATGCACTTTACATACGGAGGAAACGTGTAACTTGTCAATTTTATGATGAATCATTGTATGCCTTTATTTAAGCTGAAACAAGAAATAAATGAAATGATAAAATGGCTGGATGATTTAGGAGTGAAAGACCTTGCACTAGCATGGTTCCAGTTTTTTTTTTTTAAAGATCCACAGAGGCACATTTTAATGCGGGTCTGTTGCAAAGTACAACATTAACAGTATTCCATTCCCCCCCTCTCCTTTTTAATTTGGATATTGCCTACTTGGCTATGCTTATCTTCTGGTTTGGCCTGTCAGTATGTATGCATGCATGCAGACATAACCTACATTATTTTCAAGAATAAACAGAGATGGTAGACTGGAGTTTGCATCGTGTTGAATACCAGATGGCTTGGAACCAGCGGGATTCAAATTGTAAATGTGTTGGTATCAACAAAATTGGATTGCTGAAATTCCAGCCACCCAGAGAGGCCTGCTAAAACTTTATAAAAACTACAATTTGCACAGAACTCGACATCCAGGTTATTTTGAAATAAAAAAAGATTCTGAATATATTTCCCCTGCTTTATCCCAGTTACATTGGCTACCAGTTAGGCAGAGATTTAATTTTTAATTAAGCGTTTAACTGTGGTCGTGAGAAGCCTTGATCTCAAAAGCTTCTGAGGTATGAACCGAATCATTGCTCAAGATCAAGGAAAGCTCATTGGCTCATATTTCCAGATTTGGCACCACACAGGGTGTGAGAGCGTTCTCTGTGGCTGTTGTAAGACTTTGGAACACTCCGCGGTCAGAACGCCTGTTAGCAGTGTTTGGGAAACTTTTTTAAAGACTTGGCTCGTTCCTACTTGTTCGTTTTGGCTGGGACTACTTGTGTGTATTAGCTTGCTTCAAGAACATCTCTTCATAGAAATGTGGTAGGCGCCAAGATACCCATGGCTGGAAGCCCCTCTATATGAATATGCCACTAACCCTTGCAGGTTGCATAGAAGATCAAAGGCAGAGGAGGATCTTTGTGATGGGATCCAGAGAAGATAAACTTGGTGGTTGATTTTACCAATTTACACGCTCCGATGGGCGTGTTGAATATAAATCCAATAAAGGGTGCACCATAAATATAGACGTTGAGGAGAGGCCATGCTGGGCAAGTGTGTTTTGGGATGTGGAAAGCTGAAGCATAGTGGGAGAAAAGTACTATGTAATGCCAGACTGGTGGGTGCTACATTCGATATAGTGCATATTACAACAAACGTGGAATAAAGGAATCATGAGTTTATATGAGGGTTGTAGAAAATGAGCTGCTCTGGCAGAAAATAAAGATGAAAAAGGAGAGGCAGCTGGAGCCCATCTTAAAACAATCTTTATAGGAGATTTCATTGCAGGTTTTCATGTTGAAATCTATATTTTGTAATCATTTTTAAAGTGCATTTTAGTAATAGTCACTTTCACGGTATTCGTTATTACACAAAACATTTTTAATATGATCATTAATCAGCCTGCTCTATGGGCATTTTCTAGGCACAGCCTGCAGTTTTTATTCCTTTTTTCACAATATATTCTACATTAGCATCTCAATTTTTGTGAAGGGTATTGATTTGGCCAGGGATGGTCTAAACTATCTGGCAGTACTTGAAGGGTCAAGAGTGGAGCTGACAGATCAGGAGTATGGGCTATATTTTTGCCTGTTCGTGGGCCAGTTTTATGGAAGGTACCGCAGCTTTTACTATTGATGTCTCTGATATTGCCACCATCATTGTGTGCAACAAGGGGTGGTGATGGACAGAGTTTCTGAATTAAGCAGAATACTCTCACCCAGTCAAGAGATCAGGGCTAGATCCAACACCGTTTTTTAGCTCACTGCACCATCCCAGCTCAGAACCTGGCTATATGCAAATTAGTCTGTTCCTGTCCCAGTGCATGATGGGAACAGGGCAGCCCTGATCTGTTGACTGGGTAGGAGTGTTCTGCTTAATTCAGATGCTCTGTCCATCTCCACCCCCTTTTCTGAATCACCATCATTGTGTGCAGCAAACACAAATGCATAGTCTGTTACACCTTGCAGAACTCCTAGACATCTTGCCTTTACAAGTTTAAAACTGCCCTGATTTGTAAATTTGGGAGAGTTTTTTTTAGCTATCTGATGCGCTAATGGGGTTCTCTTAATTTGGGACCAGCGCCTAGTTTTGTTTAAGTCGGACCATCAATTTGGTCCCCTATTGGAGCACAGGCCAAATATGGCATCCATCTACTAAGGACCAGAGGACCACAATCTACATTTGGTGGATCAGAACTTTCAAATGCGGGTCAATGAAGTGGTAATTGCCTTCTGCCAGACCCTTGTTGCACACCAACCACTCTCTAATGTTGGAGCAGAAAGTCCATACTAGCTACAAGTGACTTCAATAGAGCTCCTAACGGTTCAGTTACTGTCTCTTTGGGCTAAATTTGGGTTACACCAAATCCCTAAAATAAAATTAAGTGAATAAAATAATCAATATGGAGTATGAGCATCTGCGTGCCACATCTCATTCTGGATAGCCAGTGAATCTACTCTGCCTTAAAGAGCCAGCAAGCCAAGAAGTTTATTTCAGGAGACCATCAACGTTTCTGGGACTCCAGGTAATGAAATATTGGATTGGCGCATGTTGTCGGTGATCGAGAGAGCATCAATGTTCAAAATACTCTCATATTTGTTTGTGTAATTTGGAAACTTTTTTTTTCAAACGTTAGGATGTTTTAATTAAATGAACAAATAAAATATTTGAAATTTCGGAATATTAAAAAATAGAAGCGATATTTGCAAATTAACTTAACGTCTCTTACATTGATTATGTGAATAAAATGAAGCCTAATTTGGCACAGGTACAGTATTGTTTTCTGTTTTTGGACGCCAGGAAATAAAACTCCTTGCTTTTTGAATCAGCAGACAGGGCAACTGCTTTGCATTTTCTGAGTATCCTACACGTACATAAACAGAAGCAACATATTTAGCAATTTTTCAGTCTCAATTAACGAAGCCAAAATGCTGACCAATATCACTTGTTTGAATGTTTTAATTTTGCATACAGTAAGGTTAAAATACGATCTAATACGCACAAAACATATTTTTAAAGCTATTATTTTTACAGGGCGCATTCGAATTTAAACACTACTTTTCCAACTTTGACTAGGTTCATACAAAAAAAAGTTAAATAAAGCATTGTAGAGGAGATCCTAAAATATACATTTAAAGCTCCTTCAAGTTAAAAACTGCTTCTAGTAGCGGAAATAAACAAGATAAGTGTTGTGAACAATACCAAACACCCAGCCTCAGCATAACGTCCGGTGATTTCTCATTACTGAATGAAGTGAAGCAAGAACTGGGTATTCTGCAGATCCCCTGCTCAACAATTTACTGTGTGCACTGCTGAAAAAGAAGAGTGATGCAGAAAGGGCCGAACGTTTCATCACCGCCGTTCTTGCTGATGGGTTTGGAAAAGGAACATTCGCTGCTATCATTTAGGTAGCCCACAGCCCCCTGAAGCACTTAATCAAGGTTTGTGCTCCAGAACCGAGACATCAGCACGAAGAAACTGTGGCAAGCTGATTCCATGGGCGGGACAACTACTTGAGAGATGCAATGGTTCCAACAGAAACCTCACAACAGGGGCGGCCTTAGGCATGTGCAAGCTGTGCACCTGCACAGGGCCGCCAAACCCCAGGGGCCGCCACGCCAATATATATCCTTAATATAATAATCCTCTGAGGATGCATGCTTATTTGCGTGGCGGCCCCTGGCAGGGATTTGTCGGCCTCCGGCTCTGTTCCACTTCCAAACACCCTGACCACCCCCCCTCTTTACTGGCCTCAGCGCTCCGCCCTGCCCGGACCCCCTCTTCCGGGGCCCTTACCTACGCTCCCTGCTTAGGGCCACCATGAGCCTAGAGCCGCCCCTGCTCACAATGTTGTCATCTAAAGGCACCATGGCTTCTAAAGGTACTTTACAACTTTTAAAACATGATCAGCAATCGTAAGCATGATTAGTCCTACCGCAACACAAGAAGTGAGTCAAAATGCATCTTTTTTTTTCAAAGAGCTGCTTGCGTATTCTTTGCAAAACTTATGAATATAATGTGAAACGTGCTTGGCGGGTCATCGGCATGACGATTACTTTGTGCGGTATGTCATGACAAACAAAAGTCGCAATAGTCATTCGGCGAGCGCATCACATGCAGCCATGGCGCACATCACTTTTAACCGTTTGTGCCAGACGTTATCGACCTGACCCATTCACCCATAATATTTGAAAAGAATAGGGAAAAATAATTGCACATGCCTAAGTACATGAAACCCAATCATCTATATCACTCAGGCGAAAAAACAAATTATTCAGACCTGAGCAAGGTGTGATATAGTTGATGAGCAGACAAGAGACATTCCTTAGATTCGTTTCAGGATCTTAGAGGCAGCCCTAATTCTGTGCACAGCCTATTTACCCAGCACTAAAAGCTCAAAATGGTGATGCAAGTGGGATGTGGACCTAAAGATATTTTCAGTGCGGTTAGCTCTATTTGCAACCCAATCCTCTCTGAGCTACCACCCAAGCTGCAATGTAAACCCCTCACCCCCGAAAAAAAGGATTTAAAGAGCTGCTTAAATTCAAACATCAATATTAAGCGGAACGATCTATTCCTGGATATAAAACAGGATTCCGACCAGATAGGAGGACATAATCTGTATTAATCAAAATGTTGGATGGCATCGACACTGCAGTGGATTTAATCTTTCTTCCACTCTTGATGCTGTTCATTATTCCAGTTCGCTCCAGAGACGGGACTCGATTGGTGTTAAACGAATCGTCATTCACTGGATTGACACCTTCCAGGCGAACAGATCTCCTATACTGTCCCTCCTGTTTGCTCTGCCCCTTTTTCACTAAATGCAGGAATCCTTCAGGCATATATTTTTTCCCTCTTCCTCTTTAACATATATTCTAGACCTTGGTCGTAGCACGTTGCTTGAAATATGGAGATGGCACACACGATTCTAAAACGTCAAAGCCCAGTCAACCTAGATTACTTTGTCGTTATCCCATTGTCTGCTGGTGCTCATCAATGGATGCAAACAATTACCTCAGACGAAACACATCACACATGTGGGAATTGACGATCTACCATCCTTCCGCCATGCGACCAGAAAACCTTGGCCCACTTTCGTAACAAAAAATACCAAGATAGATATCTAGGTTATGAGCATGGATTCAAACTTCTCCCTAATGCCACCATTGAACCTGAAGATTGATGTTTGCACTACACTTAGTTGACTCAATGGATGATGCACAGAATTGACAGTAGTTAAAGTAATGTGCGCATCAAATGCCAACATGGAGTAGTAGGAATGTGGGGATATCAGAGAGTTTTGGGGAAAATTTAAGTGTATCTCATGCGTTGGTGGGATAGTATATTCATTAACACCCATGGATTGTCTATTAGGAAAAGGAAGAAAAAGACAAACAGACCACACAACATATTGGTTTAAGTCATCCATTAGCCGAAGAAGAATGGATACACATATGAACTAGAGACTCCCTCAAACGATCTCACTAAAACAGAGGAAATTAGACATGATAATTTGATGCCAAGCAGAATGCAAGGTATACCAATCTCCGGGAATGAGTGCAAATGAGTACAAAATTTATGGCGCATTTCCAATGTATTGGACTTTTCATTTACCTAACTAGTATACTCATGTGCTGCTTTATATTGAAGGTACCTGAAAAAAATAGTTACAAATCAATTCTGTGCAATCTGCAATTACTACAATTGCTGTGGATTAACCTACCCGTAGTTGGAAATGTATATTTTAATTTGGTCGCAAGCAATGATGTCAATTTTCATTGCTCAATTACTCAAGAGGTTACCACATGCTGCCTATGTCTTGATTGTTGTGTATATTGTTATATGTGTTGTGTTCTATCAGTTTAAAATGTACAGAAACACACTTGATGAGATGCCTACCTCGATGCATCCCTCACTTTGAATTCCATCAAAGGTACAAGCCACTATAAGCTGTTGAACACGCTTGGTGGGACTATGCCAACAGCATACACTTCAGAGCATCCAGCCATGTGATTAAAGAGCTGCAGCAAACCCAGAATGCCTTAGCACAGCGGATTGCTATGTTAAGGATCCTTCCTCAGCCAAGAGTATGAGTTATTGACAACCATTTGAATTCTGGAGAGGTAGGCTTCACCTAGTGGCAGTGACAAACTAATACAAAAGGTATTTTTGTTTTGATTTTATCCAAAGCACTGAAAATTCTTTCGCGGCAGAGCTATAGAAAAAAACCGAAATAAACATTTATAATAAACATTTCATTCTGAAACAAAGCAAAAGTTGCACATCGAACATTCTAGATCCAGGAATATGCTGAAATTGTCACCTCTGTTTCGCGGTCTCAAAAGCCACCATAAAACATCTGGAATTCATTCAGTTCTTGATTAAGTGTCGGCCTGCAGATATGATGTATGAAGGGTGGTATAAATATAGACATTCTAATTACTCATGCTGACAGGGAATCGCCCGTTAATGGAACTGTCAATCTTACCGTCAGCCCGCATCTATAAAGCCAGAATTCAGCGCTGTTCTAGTTTTGCCACTCCGAGAAAGCTCTGGTGTCACCAGAAAACGAAGGCAGCTCCCTATTCACACCTTGACATGAGTGGTTTGTCAGCCTCCCCAGCGAGAAGGAACAGATTAGCACCAACTTCTAGCTCTTAAATCAATTTTAGGAATAGGAACTATACACCCGGTGGTCTATAATGTCCGGTCTTTGAGCCTGGGTGTTGTCAGGTTCCGAGATTCATTCTTTTTCATTTCTTGTGTTACTCCTCTTTCTCCCACAACAAAAAAAATATTTTCTTTTCTTGGAAGGGTGACAACAATCACTTGCACTATTCATCCATAACCTCCTTATCTCTTTCCTCTTGCCTCCTTCTCCTTCCCCTTTTTTGCCTGTCTTTACCCTCCCTAGTACTTGTCTCTCATACTTTGTTTGTTGCAGTTTCATTGGAGTGCTTTACATGAGCACCAATTACATTACACAAGGACACATTCATTTTCTTGTAGGCACTGGGAGATTAAGTGATTTGCCCAGGATCACAAGATGTTGAGCCAATGCCAAGACTGGAACCGGTTTCCCAGTTCCAAACTCTGCAGCTCTGCACCTTACCCCACATCCTCTACTTGCTCAATTCACCTCTACCTTCCTCACTTCCCACAATGTTGTTTTCCTCTCTGGTCTTACTTCCTTACACAAACCTTCCCTGTATTCCCTCACCCATCTACTCCATGGTGTTCAAGTTTATTGGAAGACAACAGTCACTGTTTTGTTGCTATGTAAAGCACTCCTATACTGTAAAATAAATAAATAGCTGGGTTTTTTAAGTCTCTTACCATAGTCTGTTTTACCATAGTAAATAACCTGTGTTACTATTTCTCGCTTTTATCGTTTTCGACCTCAGAAATATAGAAGGTTGTCTTTTCTTTTCTGTTCTTTTCTTCTTTTTTCTTTTCTTTTCTCTTTTCCTTTCATTCTTTCGGTATCTTCTTTTCTACTATTTTTTATTTTTTAAATTGACAGAATATTTGCTATTCCTACCTCTCCACGTCCATTATATCCTATGTATAATCATATTATTTTCATACCTGTATTATGATTCATTTATCATTTTTTTATTTTATTATCTATTTACATATGTACGCATTTCTGTATTTTCATCTAAAACTTTTAATAAAAATTTCAACACAAAAAAGAAATCTAGAAGGTTGAGTCGGCCTAGCTGGGATTTGAACATGTGACCTTCAATCGCAGCAGATGTCAGTGGAGCATGTTTAACACATTGAATTAATTAAGCCATCATGTCTCCTTTAAAGGGGAACCACCACCAAAAAAGATGCAAAGCTAATCTTCTCCGCCGCATGCGCCCTCCTCGTAATTATTAAGATTATTAAAAGATTTTTGTTTAGTTACCATTTTTTATTTAGAATTTCACTTTAACACATATTTCCAGGATAACGTGTTTTTTCCTCCCTACAAGACGAAAACATGTGAAAATCAGGTACTTTTACCCTATAAACTACTACCAGGGAGACAAACAAAAAAGCTGTATTAAAACTCAAATTTTCAACATTGTCTAAAACAGACCGAGCAACAAGGTCATACCCCAAGAAGGAGATGTTATGAAACTGGGATTCATTTAAAAAACATAGGGCCATCCAACAGATATCTACACTTTGAAAACAATCAACATACGGCTGGATGCGATTGTCCCTATTATCACTCGGGCTTATCCTCAGGAGACATTACAGACAACCGCACACATGCTATAATCTGATTTTATAGAATTCAAAGGTGGAGCATACATTTTACCCCATTATCGGTCCACTTCAGTCACCCTTGTACTCTAAATGCTTTGGGGCCTATGGTATGCTCAACTCTCTGTTCACTTCAAAACCAATAACCTGAGTGACTAATCCAGACTAAAGAATCCCAACTACACTACATACAATTAAGAACATTTCATATTCTCTCATGACCAAAGCCAGATAGACCAGCCCTATCTGCACATTTATCTTACTGGACCTCTTAGCTGACACCATTGACCGTAATGTGTGATTAAATGCTCAGTGGCGGTTCCCCCGTTAAGGAGTCTCGCCCCACCGCTTTAAAAGCAGTGCAAAGGAAAAATAAAATAATAAATAACAGAATAATATTATCATTTTATTTTTAGTATTGAAGTTGCAGCCAAGTTAGGGCGGGGCTGGGCTCCTGTGACCCAGAGAGAGGAGGAGTGGATGGTGCACCGTAAGTGCGCATGACGGTATGGCCAGCCATCTTGGTCCGGCCAAACCGCCATGAGCACTTAGCATATTCTCGACTGGCTGTAATGCACAGCCTGGGTGGACAACATGCACAGCCTCCCGGTCCTTGCCTGAGGGCCGAGCCATGGCGCTCAGACCAATCACGACACTGCCATGGTGACAGCAGCATCGTGATTTGCTAGGGGAGTGTGGGTGTTTCCTGTTCGTCATCTGACAAGAGGCGGAGGCTGGCGACCAGCCACCAGCAGGTGAGTTTACTTTTTAATTCGTTTTTTATACCTCTACCTGCTTGTCCCCCCCCCCACCATTCCGTACCAGCCGCCACTGTAAATGCCTTGCATTTGTTGAAACTGTTGGAGGGGCAGAGCATCCTAATCATTCATCATCAACTTTGTTCTGATCAAAAACTACCAAAGCCAAGTATAGAACTGCTAAATAATCAGCCTTCTTTTCAATCTTCTCTAACCCCTACATTAGCTCTCCAACTAGTAGTGTGGATGCCCATCACATAGGCATTTATAGGTGGAAGATACCAAGATAGTACCAGAAGAGGGATGTACAGAACCAGCTTTAGTGCTGGTGCAGCCCGGTGCGACAATCATTTTTGGTGCCCCCACACCCCATGGCTGCCTCCTCGGATTCTCACGCTACCACCGGACAAAAGTACCCCTCATCTCTCCAATCACAAGTTATTGCTAAGCACAGAGTCCTCCCTGAGGGCAGCGCCCAGTGAGGCCGCACCGGTTGCACTGCCCTAAAGCTGGCCTTGGGGATGGGTACGCCACAACCAAGAAGTACATTTTTCTAAGAAAATCCAAAGTTGGCTGCATCTTACCTGTGTGTGGTTAGAAGACTGAGATTTTGCTCTAGATTCTCATGGACCTCTCACCACTCCCATTTTCCTAGCCGGCCTCCCTGAGTGCTCCACTGGTACAGCTCAAGAATCTGCATAATTTTGTCTTACTTTCCGTTAGAGACAGTGGAGGATGGTGACGTTTGAAAGTGGTGAGGCGTAAAACAATTGTCGTACTTCACTGCGGCGAGCGAGCAAGCCTGAACCTCCTACGAGGGGGTTCGGGGGGAACCCCCAACCGGGAACATTTTGAAAAAATAGTGGGCAAATGGTGCATTTTCAAGCAAATTTGAGGAAGCAGGAAGGTGTCAACCACTCTGAGGTCTGATGAACCCCATCCAGTCCCCGGGCCGGCCCCTCTACAACCCGCACCCCGTGGCATAATGCTACAGATAACTGCGGTGACATATCATGACATAAAATAAACATACCATAAAGTTGCTTGAAATTACTTAGTATACAATAAGAGGAAAGGGTAAGAAGAGAAGGAGGAAGTGAGCAGAGCTGATTAGCACATTGTTTGCTAGAGGGTTTATGGTTTGCAGTCTGTTTTTCGCTTCATGATGTGTCTGCACGCTCAGGCGCGTGAACTATTTGCATTTCGATTTTACTTTGTGGATTTGTGCTTGATTTTGGAACTCCTTTCAGTTAACCTTTGCAAAGCAACTCTTGCAAAATAGTGATTTCAGGGTGAGATGACATGTCCCTTATTTATTTTTGTAGATGTGATGCAGCAGCACTACCACTGACGTATATCTGTCATGTGATTGACTCTAACCTGGGTCTATTTGCATAGCAAGCGAGCCACAGGCACTAAAGCAAGCAACGAAAAGGTCAATCTGCCCCTTGCCGCCCTTTCCCCGATGGGTAGTAGGAGACAGACATACTTTTGTTTGAGCAGTGGCCCCCCTCATACCTGTATGGCCTCGTGCCACAGCACCTGCTGCACTAACGTAGCAATATCGCTGGCCCTACCACCCTTTCAGATCCCCACATCACAGGACAGTCACCAGTGCCCTGCCCACGTATGCAATTAAAGAACCCCTGAAAAAGGTTGCATCACCGGACAAAGATGTACTTCCTGCCAAGAGCCGCTGCTGATAGCTGTCTACACAGCAAGCAAAGCAGACCCGGCTCCAGGAATTTTTATTTGGGTGGGCCAAGGGTGCATTTGGGTGGGCCACTGGGACTCAATTTGTTGCATATATTTCTGGGCAGGCCTGCTTCAGGGCCCTCATTTATCTCTTCTTACTCTTGCAAGGCCCAGTAAAACGCACTCTTTTCCAAATCTCTTTCTAAATGTTATTACTCTCAAAAAGTGCTTTTTCCTTGTAATGTTCCTTTTCTGGGAAGAGGAGGTTTCGGAGGTGGGGGTATCAGGCAAATGACACTTCTCGGGCTCCCTCTGTGCGAGCCTTCAGGGAGAATCCCTCTTCATTACTACCTCCACCTGACCCCGGACTCTGCAACACACTCCCTTACAGGCTTGAATATCCACTACTCCTCTCCAGTGCACCTTATGTCACAATTGACCTTGGGCCCCAGCCCCATATCAGGCACCATCGGGCTCCACTTTCATTTTGCCCGGTAAAAACATTAGAAAAATAACCTTCAAACTTAAAACACTGAATATAGCAGTAAATGTAATTAGCACGCACTTTAAACTATGTTCCACAGTAGCCCTTATGACCCGACTGCTAATTAAATAAACAAAAACAGAAAGGCTGATGCAAAAGTCTTTTTTGGTGCCACACCAATCCTCTTTCTCCGTAAATACCTTTACTACCACCTTTCAACAGTGCCCCTCATCCCTCCATGACCCCCCCTATTGACCTCCTCCTCAGACTCCCTCACTGCCTCACGCCACAAGTGCCCCTCATATCCTCATAGGCCCTCCCCCTCATGACCTCCTCCTTGGAGACCAGTACCCCTTATCTCTTAGTAGCCCCTCCCACTCAAGACCTCCTCGCCTTACTCCCTCACTACCACCCTCCACCAGTGCCCCTCATCCCTCCATGACCCCCCCCCTATTGACCTCCTCCTCAGGACTCCCTCACTACCACCCTCCACCAGTGCCCTTCATCTCTCTCTAGCTCCCCCCTCCTCCCCATGACCTCTTCCTCGGATTCCCTCACTGCCACCCTCCACCAGTGCCCCTCATCGCTCCTTAGCCCCTCCCACTACCTCCTCCTCTGATTCCCTCACTGCCACCCTCCACCAGCACCCCTCACCTTTACGTAGCCCCTCTCTCATATGCATTTCATTTGTTGTATAGCGCTACTCATATCAGTGTAGGTTGTGTCAGTACTTTACATATCACACACATTATACAGAGACAATGAATCATAGAAGTATGTAAATCAGTCTACAGGGATTGTCACATTAGCCAATAAGGATGACAAGGTGTAGAAATCATATGTCATCCATACTGGTGGGCAGTATATTTTAAGAGGGTTTGGTCTGGGGTAACACAACCTTAGGATTTAAAAAGCATTCCATGTGGGTCAGCTTCACTGATAAAAATGTATATCTATCTGTCCAAACATACTAATTTTAGCAACATTAGAATAATGAAAGCCTGGGGAAGTTCTAACTATATCAGAAAACAAAAAAGGGAAGTTCTAAACTATACCATTCATGTTTGTAGACACCTCTTAGATGACAGTTCATAGGTCACTGTCCTATGATACGATTGTAACTTCTAAACTCCAAGTAACACAAGGATCTCTGCGACAAAGGCAGTAACCCACTGAGCTATCCAGATACAATACAGTTCATCTGCATTTAAAAACTACTAACAAAGAAATTATTGCTCTCCAGAAGGATCATTAATCACCAGCGTTATCTGGGCATTTTGTATTGTCTTATTGCTGTCCTGCATCGGCCATGATAAAGATAAAAACTGTTTAAATGAAGCTCACACGAAGTATGTGTCCTGCTAGGCCTGTGCAGATTTTAAAAAGAAAAAAATGTAGTAACACATTCTCTTACGGACTCTATTAGTCAAACTTTGTGTCACAGCCTGATGTGATAAGCCACTGCAAGGGTTAGGAAAGGTGACTAAGAATAAACAAACTTCTTTTCGCCTGAGCTGCATAGAAAAAGAAATATCAACGCAGCAGGACAATAGGCAAAGGTTACCAGTGTCAAAGAAAGGATTTGTCACCTTTTGCTGTGCCAAGATGAAGGGGTGAAAAAAGTAAACAAAGCCTCCTTAACATGTTAATGGTCTTTAGAGACCTGTGAAGTACTCGGGTGATGGGCTGCGATAATCTCTAAATCTGTCTGTGTGTGTGCGCCCAGGAAAGCTGTCTCGGCCGGGTTTACACACACGACCTGCGCGTTGCGCGCCTGCCTTCCAGCCCTCACTGCTGAGGGCCAAGGCTCCTGTTTGGGTGGGCCAGGCTCATATTTGGGTGGGCCTGGCCCACCCGGCCCACCCGCTAGAACCGGGCCTGAAGCAAAGGGGCCGGGTTTTCCTTCGAATTGAACTTCATTGCCACGGGGCTTCCCTTTCAGACACGAGGAGGTGGATAACTGATGCTCGCCCTGTGTCACTGACAGGCAACACTCGAACAAGTGTGTTCGGGGCTCTGGTCAGGAGCTTGCTCTGTGGGCCAACCCCAGGAACGCCACTGGAAGGAGTGAGACCGCAGGGACGAGCTTTTTCGTGGCGCTAGATATTAGAAGTCTTTCCAATACATCACGTTTCAGTTTGCCCACTGTGCTTAATTCTGTTTACTCTATGCGCTCCATGATGGGTTTTTGTATAAAAGACTAGCCATCTTTCCAAATTATTATACTATAAAACAACCTTTGCATTCAAAATGGAGACTGTTTGAGCAGTGCGTGTTAGACATTGTTTATTCATCCATTCGAGGAAGTGCAACTCCGAACTCAGTCGTGGCCAGCAAAACGGGCAGGTTAAGTGGGATGGTAATCTTATCTACATAAGATAAAACATTTACCTTCCTCCGCGACCACATCACGCACCGCCGCCTCAGCTCTTGCTGCTCCTGGTGCATTTTTGGCAGCCTCCCTCCTCCTGCTCCCCTAAGCCAATCAGAGCGCTGTAATGGCTGCGTGGTGATTGGTGGGCGCAGCGGAGAGCACCCCAGCCGGGCCATTTTCCCTATGTAGGGTGCATGCAGCAACCTACATAGAGAAAAAGAGAGAGTGCGCATGACTGGGTTGGACAGCCCTGCGGACGACCAAACAGTCAATACCCACAACAGTGGGCAAGCCACTCCCCCCTGCCCTCGAGCAGGACCGCCCACCCACCCACCCCCAACCAGGCACTTCTGCTTTATAGCAGTGCGAGAAGCAGAAACATAAAATGGTAGTTTTACCATTTTATGTTTCTGCCTTCTTGCACTGCGAGAAAGCAGTGGCGCGACGCCCCTACGCCCAAATGGTGGAGCCAACACTGATTAGACAGCTCTCCTTCACTTACCAAACCATAGCATCACAAAGACTGCTTCCTTCTGTTTTTCCAGCTACACAGGAGACTTCCTCTGCTATTTCTTCCTTACACAAATGTCTTGTAATTTGCAGACTTGGCTACTGCAATCCCATTTGCACTGAGGTTTCACGAAAGGGTCCCCTAAACTTCAAAGAGTACAGAACTATGTGGCTCAGCTCATCTTCAGTCTGTGATACCAGGATCATATCACACTTCCTCTGAAAACCCTTCACCTAATCATCGTATACAGGAGAGGAGGCTGGCCTCCTCAGACTGGCAAGAACTAGATGACATCCATTTATTTGTCATCCATTTTACTGGCCCTCAAGTAACCCCTAAGCTTCTCACCATTACACATTACTGGCTGTTCAGATGCCTTACAGTAGGTATGCCTTTTTTGCCAGTGTACATGGGCGGTTCACTGAAAATTATGGTTCTTGCCTTACAATCTTACCACTTCTGCCAAGGAATAAATAGAGCAAGCATTCATGGCACCATCCAGGCTCTACCTGGACCCATCAGAACCAGATGGTTTACCATCTCACCCAGCATGGTGGCATTTCAAATGAAGGTTCAATTGTATAGTTGATAAGCTAACAAGTACACCGGTTTGTGGGCATTCACAAACCTGATACTGGTAGTTTCCCATCCAGTAAATGTTGAGAGATTCACTCCTGTTAAGGGTGGAAATTGGAATGAAATCTTGAAACGGATAGGGTTAATCTGAAAGGGATTGAGTAGATAAGGTTTTACTTAATATGAAACAAAATAAAAGTCTTATCACTTTAGTGTTTCACTTCTACAAACACAAATGTACACCTGTACATTTACAAGAGCGTACAACTATATACATGCCTGTGCTCCTGAGAATCTGTGATACGTGCAGATTCCCAGGATTTCTCTCACAATTCTGTGTGAAATATATGAAAGTTCTAAATTTAAAATCATACCGTATAAGACGGAACTCTTGATAAAAGAAATCTTGCAGTTGCACTGTGAAATTCCTGAAATATTTCAAAACGTAAAAAAAATTCTGAAATATTTCAAGACATAAAAACAAACGACTCAAATAGTTTAGGTAGGACGTAGGAGTTGACTTATTCCTGACAATTAGATCCAGCAGAAATAATTTTATGTGGATTCAAAGGCTTAGTCCTGCATTAAAAGTCTATTTTTTGAATTCGTGGAAAAAGTAGAGACTCCAGTCATCTGATAACTTTGATCATGGTTATATTTTAGTTCAGAATCGAAATTTGCCTAGCTTACGTAACGGTAAGTTTCAATTCTATTAAGGACACGGAGGCGAGGATTATGCTATATCTTCCTTCGCTTTATTAACATAAAGTCTCCACAGCAGCTTAGGAAAAGATATACAATAATAACCAAAAATGCTTTAAACATAAAGCATTGACGGAATGTTCAACAAATCAAACAACAACTCCCAAGAGTCTCTTTGTATAACGATAGTCCATAGTCCTTCCACTCTGTCCATCACCACTATAAATCCGGACTTCTCATCTTCTTCCTCCTCTTTCTTCGCGCAGATCACGCTTAAGCCTCATTGGTCCTGTTTAGCACCCTCGTTGCCTGTCGAAAAAGAAACAGCATCAGCGAGGTGGTCCAGGAATGTGACAACAAGGCGAGGAGCATTCAGTGACTGTTACAGTACCGACAACGTAAAGGAAAACGCTTTACTTACTGCCATACGGGTGGGAAGAGACACCACTGTAGCCTGGGTGGGATAATCCTCGCCTCCGTGTCCTTAATAGAATTGAAACTTACCGTTACGTAAGCTAGGCAAATTTCGATTCTATGTCAGGACCGGAGGCTTCAGATTATGCTAGTTCAAAGCTTACTTACCACCAACTGGGCCAAATCCACCACCGGCTTAAAATAAAACCTCTTAAAGGTGGAATCCGAGGACCAATCTGCCGCTCGCATCAGGTCCTCCAAACGAGCACCCACCGAGAATGCCTTAGAGGCCATGGCCCCCCTGGCGGAGTGTGCTCCAAAGAGAGAAGTATTGATGCCCGCTTCTAGCATGACCCACCGCACCCACCGAGCAATAGTGGGCGAGGAGACAGCTTTGTGTGGCTTCCGCAGGGCAATCAACAACTGACGCTCGCCCGGAGGGCGTAACTCCAAGGTCAGGTCCTCATATGCTTTGAGGCATTGCACAACACACAACTTAGGAGTGTCAAGAAAAGCTGGATACGAAATGGACCGCGACGACGTTTTAGTGCGCCGGCCCACGGTAAAAGTAACCCCATCCGGGGAAAAAATGCGTGCAGAGACATCCAGCGCGCGCACATCAGAGACGCGTCTACAAGAAACCAAACATAACAACATGGCCAACTTCGCCGACAGCTCCTTAAGAGACAGATAGGAATTGGCCGGCCAGGACAAGAACAAATTCAGCACCAAATTGACGTCCCAAAGGACGGAGTACCTGGGTTCAGGAGGCAACGCGAGGCGGATAGCCCGCAGAAGCCGACAAACAAAAGGGTGTTCCCCTACCGGATGGCCATCGATGTTGTCGTGGCCTGCCGAAATCGCCGATCGGATAGCATTGATCGTTCTATAGGCCAAGCCCTTGTCGGCTAAATGCGCCAGGAAATTCAGCACGGGAACGAGGCCTGCGACCAAGGGATCCAAACCCCTTCGTAAACACCAACGCATCCACTTAAGCCAAGCGGATCTGTAACGCTTCGTCGTACTATCGGCCCATGCTTTGGAGAGCAAGTGCTCAGCCGACCCCGAAAGGCCTGGGAGCGTCCAGCGTCTCCTGAGAGCCTCCACGCCACGAGGCGGAGAGAGTTCTGCGTGACGAGGGGATGAGGTTCCTGATCGGGATTTGTCAGGAGCAGAGGAAACAGGGGGAGTAGGATTGGAAAATCCCAAGAAAGTTCCAGAAGAACCGGAAACCACACTTGAGACCTCCAGAGTGGCGTAACCAACACCAGCTCCGCTCCCTGGCGGCGTATTTGTGCCGCCGCACGCATGATCATGGAGAACGGGGGAAACGCAAACGGCTGTTCCCGACACCAATCCTGCAGAAAGGCGTCCGTGGCCTCCGCTAGAGGGTCCGGCCTCCAGCTGAAAAAACGCGGCAGCTGGTGGTCGAGACGGGACGCAAAGAGATCCACCGAAAAGGGACCCCAGAGAGCTTGCAGCCACCGGAAGACCTCCGGATCCAGTTTCCACTGGCTGGCGTCCCTGAGATGTCCGGAGTGCCAATCCGCCACCTGGTTGGATTGACCCGGCAGATACTCCGCCGTCACCGCAATGTGACGAGACAGGCAATAATCCCAGAAGTCCTTCGCCAGGTCCGCCAATGCGCGGGAACGAGGGCCTCCTAGATGGTTCACATAACGAACCGCCGAAATATTGTCCATCCGTAGCAGGACACAGGCCTTGACCGAATCCTTGGTCCAACAACGAACTGCGAAGGAGCCCGCTAGGAGCTCCAAACAATTGATATGCAATCGTTGTTCTTCTGAAGACCAGGCGCCACCGGTGGAAAAATCCCCGCACCGGGCGCCCCAGCCCGACCTGCTGGCGTCGGACTCTATGATCAGGTCCGGAGCTGAACCGAAGATCGCCCGACCATTCCATGCCTCCATGTGAGACAGCCACCATGACATTTCCTCCTTCACGTCGTCCTTGAGGGGGACCCACTGATCGTAACTCATCCCACGGCGCAGATGTTGCGCCTTCAGACGTTGGAGAGCCCTGTAGTGCAGTGGGCCTGGGAAAATCGCCTGGATGGAGGACGAGAGAAGACCCACCACCTTGGCGATATGTCGCAGGGACGTACGATCCCTCGCGATCGTTTGCCGAAGCAGGTGTCGTCTCTTTGTGACCTTCCGACCCGGCAGGCTCAAGACCGCCTGCACCGAGTCCACCACGAAACCTAAAAAGGTGATCTTCTGAGTGGGAACCAAAACCGACTTGGAGCCGTTGACCACAAACCCCAGTCTTTGGAGCAGACCGACAGCTTGTCGCAGCTGGCCCGCCAACACCTCCGGGCACTGCCCCATGAGGAGGATGTCGTCCAAGTATACTAACATACGGACCCCCTGACTTCTGAGAAACTCCACTACTGGGTGGAGAACCTTCGTGAAGCACCACGGGGCCGATGAAAGACCGAACGGCAGCGCGGTGAACTCGAACACCTTGCCGTCCCACAGGAATTGTAGGAAACGACGATGAGGGGGGTGGATGGGGACGACCAAGTAGGCGTCCTTGAGATCCAGTCTCACCATCCAATCCCGAGGCAGGAGTACGTCTCGAAGGAGGTGGATACCCTCCATTTTGAAATGTCGATAGACCAACCACCCATTGAATTCCTTGAGATTGATCACAGGTCGCTTGCCCCCATCCGTCTTGTCCACTAAAAAGACGTTGCTGAGGAACCCGTGTGGGTGGCGCGTTGATAGGCGGATGGCCCCCTTGCGCAGCAAGTCCGAGACCTCCCCGTCTATCAACTGCGCGTCGGACTCCGAAAAGACCATTGGGCGCGGGGGCCTCGCTTGCGTGGGCTGGTCGTAAAATTCTATGTGGAACCCTCGTACAGTTTGCAAGACCCAAGCGTCGGCAGTGAGCAATTCCCACTCCCCGTAAAAGCTTGCCAGCCGCCCCCCAATAGGAACTTGATCCAAACAAAGGACACTTACCGGGGGCATTTCCCTGTCCGGAGTTCTTCCTGAACCCTCTGCCGCCGAAGCATTGCCCTCTGGTGGGGTAGAAGTTGGTATAGTTGGCAGAGGTCTGGTATTGACCTCTTCCGGAGCCTTGTCCTTTATTGTTGGTCTGCTGGCCACGGCCGATCGCGCGGCCCCTACCGCGACCGGCCCCTCCGGAGAAACGCTGGTGAAACACCCTCTTAATGCTGGACTGGGCCTTATCCAGCGACGTGAACGTGTTCACGAACTTGCCCAGCTCCCTGATGAAGGGTTCGCCGAAGAGGCCCCCCTGGGCCACAGCACCCGCCTCCGACGAGGCCAGGTCCCCCAATTTTGGGTCCAATTTGATCAGGAGCGAACGCCGCCTCTCCGTCGACAGGGCACAGTTGGCGTTGCCCAAGAACACTATCACCCTCTGGGCCCAATTCGAAAGCACCTCCGGGGAAATGACGGTGCCATTCGCCCTAGCCTCCTCCGCCATATCGAGGATCTTCGTGGCGGGCCCAACCGCATCTAACAGTTTGTCCTGGCAGGCCCGCCAGGACCGATCGATACCCTCCCTGGGGTCCTTCATAAATTTCGCCAGGAAGGTGGCCATCTTGGGATCCAATTCCGGGGTCATGGCCACTTTCCCTTCCAAAGTTGGCCGAGGGCACTCCCCACGCAGGCAACCCCTCGCCTCCCTCTCCAAGGGCTTGCGCAGCCTGCCCGCTACAAATTTCGCCACCGTCTCCCCCGGTGTCCAGGCCGCGGAGCGGGGGTGGACGATCTCGTCCGGGTCCAGCATGCCCGACTCATCACGAGGCATCTCCTTGGCAGAGGGTGCCGGAAGCCAAGATCTGGTCGACTCCCCGTCGTCGTCGGTGTCCGGAGAGTCGTAAACCGGAGAGGCGGGGGCCGTAGCCACGTCCCCCGAAGCGCTAGGGTCTACCAAGGGCGCAGGGGGCACCGCCGTTGCCTTTGCCAGGAAGGCGTCCCGAAGACGCTCAAACGCGCCCCTGTCCACACCTTGGGCCTCCGATGACGGCCCCTCCTTACAAGGCCTCTTCGGGGCGGGTGGCAACCCGCCGGACGTCCCCGGGAGATCGGGGATCGGGGGCACATGCGCCGATGCCAGCTTCGCGCATTCCTCCACGATGCGGGCGGAAAGGCGGTCTTCCATGGGGCCTACCACCTCCGTCACGCAGCGGTAAATCGAATTGTCCACCGCCTGGTAGAATTCGTCGTCCTGCAGATAGGGGTAAGGTTCCTCCTCGTATTCCCCTTCCATCCTTGAACCAAGGGCAAATCTGGGGCACCCTGTAGGGCGGCAGTCGAGATAAAACTCGGATATGGGCAGGCCAACCGGCTGCAATCACGTTTTCTGGCCAACTGACGTGGCAGGTGGGCTGCACCAACCCCCCAAGCGCGCAGACCCTCCTCGCCGGGACCGGGTCTTCGCACCCCTCAAGCGCGCTAAGCCACACTTTGAATCAAGAGGTGCACAAAGGACACCCGAAGGCGGATCACGCGGTCAGAGCCGCAATACAGACCCCAACGGGGCGTCAGAAGCAGGAAAGTACAGACCCGGGGCACCAGGTGTCAGAGGGGTACGCGAGGGCTGGCTCCTGCGCAAGCAGACTCCACGGCGCGGCTCCTGGCACTGCGGAGGCGCGCCGAGGGGTCGGCGAGACGACAGGCCGCCCCCTGGCGGTCTACTCACGCACCGCACACAAGTGGGGAAGAAAAAGGTCACGTAGGAACGAAGAACGTTCCCGCGACCGGGGACTCTGTAAGGGAATAAACCATGCAGTGAGTCCCCCAAAGATCGTACACAATACAATCAGCAATATCGAAAAAGGGAAAAAACATGAAAAGCACTTATCTGGCTGCGGGAGCAGCGAAGAAAGAGGAGGAAGAAGATGAGAAGTCCGGATTTATAGTGGTGATGGACAGAGTGGAAGGACTATGGACTATCGTTATACAAAGAGACTCTTGGGAGTTGTTGTTTGATTTGTTGAACATTCCGTCAATGCTTTATGTTTAAAGCATTTTTGGTTATTATTATATATCTTTTCCTAAGCTGCTGTGGAGACTTTATGTTAATAAAGCGAAGGAAGATATAGCATAATCTGAAGCCTCCGGTCCTGACATAGAATTCGACAGATCAAACACTATAAGGAGGGATGTACAAATCCCCTCTGGCTGTTCTCCCTGCTAATACACAACCTTCCCGCCATTTTACAAAGGTTGATGATGATAACCCTCTAAGATTAAATGGCGTGATAGTAAACTTGCTGTCATGTGCAATTATTTAGTCACCTTTGACCGTACACCTTATGGGCTTTACCAGCAGCTTAAAAAACAACTATTGTATGGCAAGTAATCTGGCTATCAATACCACCAAAACAAAGGTGATGCAATTCAATCAACCTAAATTGCAATTTATCTGGAAATCCAACAGCCTATAACTGGATTTAGTGACATTGTATAAACACTTAGGAGTAGGTAATGATAGGCTGGCTGTTAACGATCACATAAAGCAGGCGTCTTCTAGTGCATGGACTGCAATGTATGGTTTTATCTATTTTAGACGTCTGTTTGAAGGATATTAAATAGCCCTTTATTGGAGCCCTTTTTGGCAAAAGGTGCGATCTATGAGTTCCCAGGGCTACTTTAGTGGCTCCACCAGCTTTCCACACCTTTCAGGGTCATGTATTATGCATTGCCCTATGAATGGTCACGGTAATCGGAGTAGATATTTGCACTTTTAAATAATATGGCTTGTATAGAGTTCATATTTTCTTTAGCTAGAGGAGACAGTTCCTTCAGACTGTCTGATTGATTTATTTAAGATTAAAACTAGATGTACCCTCCAAGGATAAGTTACAAATGTAAGATTGTATTGTTCAGACGTGGGATATATTTTGATCCAAAGGCAATCCTATCTGGCCATGTTTTGAGTGCCTACAACAAAATTGGAACATAACTTTGAGGAAGTTTATGACGTATTAAGTTATGATTTTTAATGTAATGCTATTTGATTTGTCTGGTTTTTAACTTTTTTCTAAATACATTTTTTCATGGTTTTTAGTCGGTAATCTGTAATTTTGCTGCTGGTCTGAGGTGCCGCGGAGGCGTGTGATTTCTGCCTGCTGGAGCTGATGTGGGGGCCAGAGGACGTGCCGCTCGATTGCCTAGAGTCATGCTGTGTGGTCACACCATGATGAAAGCGGGGGGCCTCGTCCGGCAGCCCTTGCTGTCCTGGCCGATGCGGTCATGGCATTGGGGAGCCTCGAGGTGAGGAGGCGTGTTGATGGGGGTGCAGGATGGGGTGCATTTTGTTCCTCTGGTGCCCTGCTACCCTCCCCTCCTCTGGATCCTGGGGCTTGTTGGCCCGCTCCTCCAGGCCAGACTCTGAATTCCTGGTGACTACCTGCTGACCTTATAGACCCTGTAGATTGGGAAGCATTTAGCCTCAACAGGGGGAAGGAACTACACCCCCCCAGTTTCAGCCGTTGCAGACGGCACCAACGCCTTGCCCATGCCAGGAGGCGCATTACGTATTGTCTGAGGGGTCGCCCTTTAGCCTCATGCCGAAAGCGTATCAGTCCCAGGGTTACCAAAGGATCTAGTGAAAGTTATCTTTTGTATGTCGCCAGTTGACGGTTTGATGTCAGTTGATTCTCGTACCATCCCTATTGCTAATACCTCAATTATTATTAGATATAGACTGCCGGAAGGGATGGACAAAGAGTCATATAGGCCACCTGGGTCCATTATGAGAAGGGGGACCTCAACTAATACAAGTGGCGCAGAAAGACAGGTATGACTACAGACAGAGGGAATGCGGTCTCAAGATGAATATGTAACCCTCCGTGGTCCAACTGTGACCGGGTCCCAGGCAAAAGTTCCCGTAGGGCTGGCCACAAACATTAAGGCTATCTATGAGCATTTTAATGTGAGCCTAAGGGGCGAGGGGACTGGAAATCTCTCCAATACCGAGGAAGGAGGAGTAACTATTGAGTGTAGCACAGACCATACCTATACTAAATTTTGCCCCTGTCTGGAACGTGGCAGGGATTGCCAAACTGCTAGCAGACCCTGATTGGGGTTCCTTTGTAGACCTATATGATGTGATACTTTTCCTAGAATCGTGGAGTCTGCACTCCCCACATAGAAGAGGGTTCTCTGCCTATGGTTTAAGTGCCACAAGGAACACGATGGGTAGACCATTGGGAGGTTTGGAAATTTGGGTCAAAATTGCTCTTGGTTCAAAAGTTAAGTTGGTCCATGTAGATTCCCTTGATATTTTAGACACAGATTTGGAGTTGTGCAGTGGTCTGAAAATTAGGGTTTTCAATGTCTACATTAGAATTGCTCGGGGTTCTGAGGAAACAATACAATTCGAATTTTAGTTCATGTATTATCTGAACTCACTGATAGTGCCCCTGTTCTGGTAGCAGTGGATTTTAATTGTACCTTTGAACCATTCACCCCGACTGCCCCAGACTTGACTGAAGAGTGGGATTGCGCTTGGCAGGTCCCACAGCTAGATCTTCCCCTAGTTAGATGGACAAAGAGAAGAAGCCAGGTGTTGGCCCTTACACTGCAACATGACCCGAGAGCCACCAACGGGAGAACAAAATCATACGAAAATGGGGACCTAACTTTCAACAGACCTGGTTATGCTAGCAGGATTGATTATTGCTTGGTAGCCAGAAGACTTTGGCCATTGGTTTACAACATGTCAGTGGCCAGTTGATCTGATAGCGATCCTGATTCTCTCTTGAATAAATCAGGTTGATAACGAACCCGATATCAGGGGTAGGACGGACCTGGGTGAACTGTCCATTATGAATAAGATGGGACTGGGTGGAGGAACATCCAGGGGTCCTGGAAGCAGTTAAAGGTAAATTACACTTGGAGGTGGAAGAGATGTCCAAATTCACCAAAGACAAAGTAGCGGAGAAATTGACTACCCAGCATGAAATTCTTTTTAATGAGATTAAGGATCTGTTGGGTAAACTGCGGAGGGAGCAGAAACCTGAACCAGAAAAGACACAGCTAAATCAAGAATCTCAGGCAGTATGGTATAATCAGGACTGTAGGAAAGTAAAGGCTGACCTCGTTCAGGCAGAAAAATCCAATGTTCATTTTGATCTGGTGGCATGTAGAAAAAGATATAGGAAAGCAATAGAGTCAGCCAAGAAGAATTGGGAAAGTTCCCTATGGTCCTCCTTACTAAAGGCATTAATAGTTAAGGATTCTAAGTTCTTTTGGAAACAAGCGGCCTACTGGTTTAATGGTAGAAAGACTAAATTGGAGTTCACAGTCCAGCCAGAAGAGTGGGTGACCTACTTTGGGTGTCTCCATGTGCTAGGTAGTACAGAGGCTAGGGGTTCTATTGAACCGTGGGGGATGTTTTGTGTGGTGCTATGGAAGACTTGGTGTTCTCTTTGGAAGAAACTCAGGTAGCGATTCGCTCCAGCATCCCGGCAAGACCCTCCCGGCCCTGACCAAATTCCAAATGACCTGTACAGAGAGGACTTAATTGTCTGGGCTCCTTGTATCAATATGCTAACTAGCGCCATTTTATCAGGCATGAATATTTCTCCCTCATTGAATATAGCGGAAATAATCCCTATCTAAAAGAAGTGCGATTGGGCTAACCCGGCCAGTTATAGACCAATAGGAACATTTTCTGCAAGCAGGTATGGTCTAGGTTTCAGGATTGGATCTCGGAGAACCACATCCTTATCGATTTTCAAGCAGGCTTTCCTTTTAATATTAGCACATTGGAGCAGGTTTTTTGTTCTCTGTGCATCTATTGGAGGGAGGTTAGTATTATATGGGGTAAGCTATAGGTCGCCTTTGTGGACTTACGCACTACATTTGACCTAGTTCCACAAATTAAGTTATGAAGAGTGGTGGCACAGATGAGCCTACCTCATAATCTTTTAGAAATTTGAATTTGATTGTATTCACTAAACACTGCCCAAGTTAGGTGGGGTTGAGCAATTTCCTATCCAATGTGGAGTGAGACAGGGATTCGGCCTAGCGCTCTCCCTATTTTCTCTCTTTATAAACGGGGTGGTAGATTACCTAGATAGGGATGGGTGTGGCGCCCCGAAAGTTGGTGCGAGAAGAGTAACTGCACTACTCTTCGCCGATGACACCCTATTAATCTCCAAATCCCCCCAAGGTCTTCAACAACTGTTTAATGTTTTAATTAGGTTCTGTAAGGAGCATGGCCTGGTATTAAACGAGGCTAAAGCAAAATACATTATCTTTTCTAAAGGGAATACAAAATCACCTAAAAGATCCATGTATACAGGAAGTAGCCCCCTAGAGCAAGTATTTGCATTTGACTATCTGGGCATCTGCTTAACATCTAATCTAAATTGGCTCCCCATATCGAAAAAGGTCAACTGTCGCTAATCTAGCAGACCACCCATATAAGTAAAATTCATAAAAACATGTTGTCCAGGAAAGTGGCCCCAGCATTGTCTATAATATTAAATCCTTTGGTGGGGGGGCTCTTTATGGGGCTGAATTGTGGGGTAGTGGGAATCCAAATTCTCTAACTATCATTGAAAACCGCTTTTTAAGATCACTTCTAAACCTTCCCATTAGCACCCCCCGGGCTCCAATGTTTTTGGATTTGGGCAAAAAAAACGGGCACTTAAGTTGGACTACAAGCTGATGAGGTTTTGGCATTGATTGTGGTCCATCAAAGATTTCGCCCTCTATCAAGCGGCAACGATCGATCTCCTGAAGCGACCCCAGGTTAATTCCATTCCATGGTTTAGCTCTTTGAGAAATCTACTTAGGAGACTTGGGATGGAGGAGTATTGGTTTATTCTCGAAAGAATGTCCCTTATACCAAAATGTAGGGTTAAAGTGATTTACTGGATAACTATAATGGAGAAGGAGATGGCCAAATCGGTGGGCGCACTCGCTAATTTCCTGTTTAAGTTTCCGAGGGTTGCAAATGTCGTAATTTTCAATACAATTCTTGCAGATTTAGACAATTTCCCTCTTAGATCCATGTTTTAATTCCTGCCAGGCTGTTATTCTGCAAACTGGGACACCAAGGAGTGCCTGGGCATGCTGCAAATAAACACATGGCACAAGTAGAAGAAGAGTTTCCCTGATCTGCCAACAGTTTTCCTGCAACCTTCACGGACACAGAATCTTTTTACCGTGCATGTAGGAGAGCAGGCTCGGTGAAATATGGGATAGTGTTTAATTTGCAAATAAATAAGTGCCAGATCCCTCGTAAGGAGCTTACTGAAGCTTGCACCACCCATTGTCCCTACTGGCGCAACCGGTGACAGTAACATTACAACTGTTAATCATCATATACCTACAAGAGTGGCATTTTAGACTATTCCAGGCCTTCAAAGCTATAAGAATGGCTTGGGTGGCAGGTATTAGTCATTTTAAATATATATTGAATTATTATACTACTGTTGTGCTGATCTCTAAATAAGACAAACATTGCCACCATGTGGCAGATTCTTAAAAGTTCCAGTGTTCACAAATAAATGCCGGTGCTGGGCCCCGGAAGCCACTGGCTCAAATTAAGCACTGAATATTTAGTTAACCTTCCTCCACGCAATGAAACTTGCATCTGGTCGGGAAAGAAAGGACGCAGGCAAAACCCAAAAACAACAAGATTTGTGCTTATCATTTGCACCCCTTATTCTCTGTGCAGATAATTAAACTAGTTCCGGGTGAGTGTATGGATTTTATCAGAGTTTTGTAAAATACGGATTTTAGATGTTTGAAGTTGAGCTCCTGATGAAGACCATGTGTGGTGATTAAAGTGGAGGCCCTCAGTAGCACTTTGTCGAGAGTTTTACACCCTTTAGTGAATGCTCATGCAACCTCATGGGTGAGTAGCGTACTTTAAACCCCCTGATTGATTGATAAGATTGATTGATGCACAACCAACATTTTTAGCTTCAATGTTTCGAAGCACAGATCAGAATACTGGCACAGTCAAAAAGGCAATTGCAGTTTATAAGCAGTGTTCACAGTCAATTGTTAAATGCATTTAATTTGTCACTCAAAGGTGCTCATTACCTTTGATAAAATATATTTGATATCCCAACGCTGGTAGCTTCCTTGTGGAAAGGATCTTGGTTTTTTAGAGTTCTAAAAGGACTGATGTGGCTTTTTTAGAAGGCCTGTTTTAGGGACACTTAAAAGCCCTACATCAATACTAAAAAAGAGCAGAAAAGAAGTCTGTGGTGATTTTAGACTTCCACGCAGAGTCCAATGGTGGAAAAAATGGGTTGGCACCGCATAACTTTTCAAGTAATACAACAGGTTTATTTCTAAAAGTGATGGCAATAAAGGTGAGAGGAGAGGAAGGGTGTATGAGTACGGGTCATTTGGGAGGAGCTCAGGCAGCAGGAGATAGGAAATTGTAGTTTGGGAAGCATAGCTTGCACTTTGGCTGCCCGTGGCGGTCCCTGTATTTGCCGCACCGCAGCAGCCACATCAAAGAGCAGGGCTTGTGGGGGGGCTTCTGGCACATTTTTTCCCATTTGCCGGGCCTCGGCGGGTGATTAAAGGGGTGGGGGGGAATGTTGCCAGCAGGTAAGAGCGGTGGGAGGCAGACGCCCCCAAAACTCAGCAGACCGACCCTACTGACCCCCGCTATGCCACTGAGAACAAACATGTTGCAATCTCAAACCTTTCTGGAAAAATGCTGCAAGAAATGTACTAGTAGGGCAGCACACATACTTTAGTTACTACATTATGGGGAAATTCAACGAAAAAGGAGCACATAATTTTCCAGCAATTTGCTATAAAATCATATACTGACAGAGAAGTACATGAGTTTCTTTTATTTGGACCTAATTTAGATATTTCTCATTCAATGCTAGTCTCATCTTGATAACGGGACCAATTGCACAAATAAGTTACACGCTTTGTTAAGCTAATAGGTGGCAGAACCACTGTTTACTTAATGCACAGACTAGCTTAAGCAGATCGTGTAACGACACAAGTAAAATGTCCAGTCCTTATGGGAGGTTATAAATGCAGACAAATCGGTACCAAGGAGGTAGTACAAAGCCTATTCATGAAACAGAAGCAACGATTTAGAAATGACAGTAACAGGAGCCAATGGAACAGATGGGTGGGAAAAGGGTGGAGCTTTCAGTCCCTACCCGAATACAGCATGCCTTGCAGAGCAGCGCATGTGCTGCCCAGGCTCGACCTAAAAAAGAAGTTCCAGGTGATAGGGCCCCCCAATATTATATGTTTAAGCCACTTGAGATGGGCTCCCCGAGGCCACTATTGGCTCGGGGAGTGGAAGCACATGCCCCTCTCCCCTATAATTACTTAGCAGGCCTGGGTGATTGGGTTCGTCCTGGTCCCCCCAAAAATCTTAGGGCATCACTGTATTGTCTTCAAAAGGCCCAATATGCCTCTGGCAGGTTTTTATCTTTTTTTTAATCGCGCTCTCTCTGTGTTCCTGTGTGGTTCCTCATGATTCATTCAAACTTCTCTACCCACTCAGTCCTTGAAGTACTTGCCTTTCTGAATGATACCTTCCGCGCTTTGCCGCTGTCATGAATATGCATGTCCTCTCTCGTCAATTTCGAGTTGTTCCTGAAGAGCGAGGTCCAATCTTCCCCATCCATTAAAATCTCTATCTTCCATGAAAAACATCTGCTTCTAATGGGGAATGCATTTTTGTTTTCCACTTAAAGCAGACACGGACTAATTTACACTAGCCACACATTAGCAGAAATAGTACTTCATTTGTGCCAGTGATTGGAGGCGCAGTGAAACCAACCACGCTCATTTAGGGGACCAGGACTTGTCAGACGTTGACCCAGAGCAAAAGATAGGAAATCAAAATAAGGAAGAAGAAGAAGGGAAGAAAAAATAGAAAGATAGTCACGAAAAAGGGAGAATACAAATATAAAAAGATCCTGCAAGAGACATATAAAGAGACAGGAAGTGTACGGCGATGGAAGAACGAGGAATGGGGTGGAATGAAGAATAGTTAAGCCTTGGGTCTCAACAATTCCAGAAATCTTAAGCAGGCTCCTATGAAAACATTTGGATCCCTGCACTAACTTTCTTTTACAAACGAACCCCTTGCATGCTTGTGACGGAACCGTTCCGTCACAAGCCTCGGGTGAGCTGTGCTTGTGACGGAACGGTTCCGTCACGGCACGCTCGGCGCGCCTACGCGGCGCTGATTTCGCGCCTGCGCGGCGCGTTCCATTGAGCGGGTGCGTTCGTGACGGAACCGTTCCGTCACAAGCACAGCTCAACCGCGAGCCGTGACGGAGCGGTTCCGTCACAAGCACGTGACCGCCGCGCGGCCGCCCTACCCCCTTAGCGCTGCGGCGGAATAGCCGCCGCAGCGAAGGGGTTAAGCAAGGAGCATGAAATAACTTAATGGATAAGTCTTTGACCTTTACTTGGTGAGAGATCCCTGTAGGTGATGCTTGAAAGGGCTCTTCTTACTGGACAGCATCCTTATCCATGCTTAGTCACTGCACAGTAGAGTGCATAAGATTGCTCTAGCTTACTCCGAAAATGTGAGTGTTAGATATTCTAGGATTTGTACACCGTGCAACTGCCAAAACTATGGCACCATTCGACTCAAAAGTGTCTGGAGGGATTATAAGCAGCCTTTTATGTTCCATGATTGGAAGAAAGTGTGGTTGTAGTAAGGATATGCGGAAAGTGTTCAGTGGGATTCACAAGGTACGGATACATGGTCTTGTCCTTTTGGGTCAAACTTACTCCTTCCGGTATGCATGTTAATGTTCTATAGGTATGTGAGTGGGAATAAAACATGATTCCAGCAGCGTAATTTGCTCTGCATCGGGGTCCCTATTATGAAAAGGGCGCACTTTCCATGTTTGCACTGGGGCACCTTAAAACGGGTGCACAGAGGGAAAATGTGCCCTATTATATGGAATGTGCTGCCTACAGGGCAGCCGCAAGCTCGTGCTCCTCTGGGGGCAGCGCATTCATGTGAAAGACAGAGCGGCTGCCCTGAAGAAGCTTCCTTTTTCGCACTACAAGTGGCACCCCGCACAGTGGGTTACTGCACCCGCCTGCAAAAGGATGTCTTAGGGGTCCATAGGACCCCCCTTGACCTCCTCCAGCGGGCCGCCATCAGGGGGCGCCCATTACGTCCCCAGAGCACTCTATAATTTGACCCATGATTGAAGAGTCGCAACATGTTGAGGCCAAAAATCTATTGTTTTGCTCAAAGACCATCAGAATGGTCTAAAGGTTTTCTAGGGGTGAGGGACTTGCTTGAATAATGGTGATGGAACTGAAATTAAGATCATGTCGAGCAAAGCAGTTTCTAGGCAACACAGACTATAATTTCCCTTTCTCATAATACACAACATTTGAATGAGTACCCATTTGGCTCCCAGCAAGTTAGACATCAGGACACAACAGGTTAGCAATAGAAGCTCTGTATTTTGCTTTCTGGTTGTGCTCTTGTCTTCCAAACTTTTGGCCTCTCTGCAGTACTTTCTGCCATTTGAAGTTCTTCTTTGTATACTTAGCGAGTAGGAGCCTCAATCTACGTTGTCAAATTGAATCCACCAGAGACAGAGATGGTATTAGCTAATCATCTCCATCCCATTGGGAACACACTTTCTAGCCGCATACAATGTCATTTGGGTGATGCGCTGATCCCCTAGAGGCCGATTTATCCCTGAAAACACACAAAGATATTTCTGCATCCATCTATCTCTTTAGATCTGTTGGACATCATGTTAGATCCTTAACGTTGCCTCTCAAAAACAAAAGCATGTTCAGTAGCAATATGATACTTCAGTAAAAAGTGCCCTTCTTGTTCAGCCCTTCAAGAGCTACATTACTTTTGTACTTTTTAATAATCATTTGTTCTGAGGTTGTTCTTAAATAGTGGCATGTTCATCAGATCTCCAGTTCCATTATGATGCCTTCATTTTACGATTACCAGTTAATTTGTATTGTCAGAAATTCCCCATACAACTCCATGATCCTCTATACTGCCCCTATTTGATCGCACAAACCCTTGCCTCCAAGAGCACAAATGTCTTGTCCAATGGTTCCTCCATTCCAAGACTTCCGGTGCATGCACGCCCGCCTTACACACCAGGCTCGGCCTTCACAATTGTTTCATGGTTGAAATGCCAATGACACACCTTGGGCCAGATGGACAGCGAGAGAAGAGAGTAAGCAGGTACTCAAGTGAAGTGCTTAGAACGGTCAAGTACTGTCTGGCACTGAGTATCTGCACTTCTTTTTTAATTTGAAAGGGAGAGTACCTACACTTCTCAGCACTGCTGCAATGCATTTAACCCCTTGCATGCTGATGACGAACCCCAGCCGTCATGCACTACGGTGCTCGTGTGCTGATGACGGCTGGGGTTCGTCATGGCCCGCCCCTGTTCATTTGTTTACCGCACAGGGGCGGAAACGGGCCAGCAGTGAAGGGGTTAATGGGAGCGGACGGCACTTCTCAGGTACAAACAGGTAAATAGTGATTACATGCACATCTGTGTTTCCATTTAAAACAGTTCTCACGTGAGGTACATTGTTTGTTTGTATACCAGTGGGATACAGATATTAATAACCATGTCTGAATCCTGTTCGTTTCTGGAGTTACTCTAGAACATAATCTAATGAACCATATTACCGGCTCTCCTTAGTATCAACAGTCTTGATATATTTTGTGAGCGAACAATATATACCTACTTAATTCATTGCCAGTGTTTGCGTTGGTATGTTCAATATTATACTTGGCACGTGTCCTACATGTGCATAGCCTCTGAATATCATGAGGACTTTGCTAATTATGAATGTACCTTGCACACATTCCTTATGCATATCTCACAGTAGCATAGAGAGGTACTCCATACACTGCACCATCAATGGGTTGTATAGTACAACATGATGAGGTTCCGATCTAGTGATCTATTGCCTATAGCATCATTATTCCGCACCACACGCTGAGGAGGTAGCAAAGCTACCCTAGACTCGTCCATAGGGTTTAACTGTGTTCTTGCATGTGATTATTAATATGCTTAGTTGATTAATCTTTCAGATTGCCACTCTCCAGCCACCAGAGCAGAGGCAGCAATACAACTCAAGGTAAAAGTTACCGAGAAGTGCATAATCCTTATTGTTGTTCTTTGTATGTTGCATGTCCAGTGTGTGTGCACGGCATTGCTTTACATTCACCTTTGGCATTACCAGAAAATGCAAAATCTCCAAGATGTAGTCTTCTGACCGTGCAAATTGTCTTTGTCTCCACTAGCTCCATTTGCTCCATAGACGGGCACCTAGAATTTTCGTCTGCACCCGATTGTCTTCATTTATTTGACCCATTTGAGAGCTAGCTCCAGAGGGGGTCAGAAAGCCCTTTTTAGGGCTTGTGGAAGGTCTGAAACATATCAATCTTATGAAAAATGTGGAATTATTCCCCTTAATTTTAATTCTACTAATTGGAGATCTCAAAAATACGTTTTCATCTACCAGTCGCTACTTTTATAGTGTCCTCTGCATACTACATTGAGATTACCCTCACACCATACAATTTAGGCTCCCACAACTACTCAGTGGCAGTCATCTCCACCTCAAGAGCTCTCCTGTCAACAAGGTACTAGGCAACTTTGATAGAGCACCCCAATAAATGTGAGGAGGGCCCTATGGTGAAGCATGCCATTCCTCAGTGGATGAACTTTTAAATTCTTAAGAAGAAAAATCAAGATTCACTAGTTGGCATAGTATGATTCTCCCTTTATTCATAAACTGCCCCCCACGGGCACCGGGCACACCTTGTTCCGCCAGTATATAGAAGAGGGGGGTGTGCCCTGGTTGTCCTCTATCCCTCCTTTCCTCTTTGGTTACATATATGCTTTTTATCTTTACTCTACACAGACACTGGATTCCTCAGGTTGCAAGAGTTGTTAATACCCGGTTTGGCGAACTGTGCATCCCAAATAGAATATATCATGACAGTAGCCTCAATACTCGTATTGTGAAAAGTCCTGTTCAAGCAAGATTAGTCTATGAAAATTGGTTTATCCATCCACTCTGGTGAAAACATTGAACTTGTCCACAATGCAGTGACCTGGGTGATCACCGCCAGCCTAGAAGGATCTGCATCACTCCCTTTACGAGGTCCCTCCACTGGCTGTCCATTTGTTGTAGAATCGTCCTCAAAGAACAGACAATTGCCCACAAGGTGATAAATAGCAAAAGCCTGGTCATATTAATGAATACATGCCCTCTTTATCCACTGCTTTTTTCTACCCAACTTTCACTCGCAGTTCCCAAAAACAAGACTGGTCTCTTAAAGAAACAGCTCAATAGCTACTGCCACCTTATAATCTTTGAGCTAAACCAAATCGTCCTAACCCCAGAAGGCTCCTATGAACTTGGCTTTCACATATCCACCTCTGAAATTACTTTCATATTTCACTATACTAATTCAACACTAATCATTTAATGGGTACTCGCCAAAAAAACGTTTCAACACCCCATTGGGAGTAACAAGAGCTATATAAATTCAAACCTTTTTTCTTCTTCAATCACTCTGATATCCTTCTCAATCCAAATAACTGATATCTACCACTCAAATTACTTTCATATTTCACTATACTAATTCACCACTAATCCTTACGGGTTCCGGAGCAGCGTGCTACTTGCCAAAAAAGCGCTTCAACACCGCGTCAGGGGTAACAAGCACTATATAAATGCAAACCTTTTTCCCTCTTCTATCCCTCAGCTATCCTTCTGAATCCAAGTAACTGACTAACCTATCTACCACTCAAATTACTGTCATATTTCACTATACTAATTCAACACAAAAGGGGGCGGAGCTAGCCGGCGTCAATGGTGGACGCGTAAGAGCAGAGCTCCGCGGCGGCGCCATTGAATATTCGCCAACTATCCTCACCCGGCAGCGAAACTCAGCCGAAAACGGCAGCAATTGCCGACCCAGCCCCTGCTGCGCCTCCGCCCGGAGTTTGGGAGCGATCCGCGCTCGGAAACACCACTTTTCCTCGCCTGCGAGGTGACGCGGGACCAGGCCTGGATCCCCGACCTCTCCTGTGCACCGAGACCGGGCTGCGTGCCCCGACGTGCGGCAACGCGGACCTGACGACCCGGCCCCTTCCGGGTCCCAACGCAGTTGGACCCTTTGATTCACCACAGTTGCACGGCCACGTGGAGGTGCCCAGTCAGACACCTAGTGGGGGCTCCTGGAGGCACGAGGATTGAAGGTACGCCGGCACAGCTGTGGGGGGGGTGACGCGCCTCATGGCGACAGTCTAATCCCGGCGACACACGAACACCCAAGGCCCTCCAACGATCGAGCCCCCCCCAGCATTGGGGCCTGCAGAGCGGCCTGGAGCGAGACGAGAGCCCCCCCTCCGGTTGTCCTGAACTGTTCAGGGGACTCGAGCAGTGCCACTGAGTCAAGAGAGCGAGCGCCCAGCGGAAGCCTGGCCCTACCGGCGCCACTAGCGGAGCCTGGCACGTCCACCTGGCCACGGTAGCAGACCCTTGCACCCACCCCAGCGGCTGGCACACGGCGGGGACGGGCCACGGACTGATCGTGACTGGCACTCATTGCGCCCACGAGGCCCCCAGATCGTCGGAGGGCAGCAAAGATGGTGAAAGGGGACAGGACCCAGTCGAAATTGTCGTTCGACCAACGCAGACATAAGGGACCGGACCCCCCGTCCCCCCAGGCTTCGGGGGCTACCAATGATCCGGGCTCCTCACTCTGCGCGGAAATAAAAGGTATGCTCACGACTATGGAGAAGGGCCTACAGGAAGGCATGTCGGCCATAGGCAACAAGATAGACGCGCTGGCGTATCGAATGGACCGCATGACGGAGAGAGTGGATAAGCACGCAGAGAGACTTGATATGGCCGAGCGCAGACTGACGGAGGCTGAAGAGGCGCAGACGGAGTGGGACACTGATCGAAAGCAATTTGGCCGCCTGCTCCAAGTGATCCAGGAGAAGTCGGAGGACTTGGAGGCGCGCTTCAGGCGCTCCAACATACGCATAACGGGAGTGGCCGAATCGACCCAAACGGGTAAGATGGAGCTCTTTGTTGAAAAACTGCTGAAGACACTTCTGGGAGACGACACATTTTCCCCGATGTTCATCGTGGAGCGCGCCCATCGTACCCTCGGACCAAGACCTCCACCGGGCGCAAACCCTAGACCGCTGATAGCGAAATTGTTGAACTACAGGGACAGGGACGCAGCGCTCCGAGCGGCCCGTGAGAAGGGCTCACTCCAGTACGAGGGAATGAACATATCCTTATACCCTGATTTCACCACCAAAGTGCAGGAGGAACGGCGGCGCTTTCTCCCGTACAAACAACAGTTGCGGGACCTTGGGTTGGACTATGCTATGCTGTACCCGGCGCGGCTGCGCATCAACAGACAGGGCCACTCGCACTTTTTCACGGACCCCAAGGAACTGCAAAAATCCCTGAAGGTGTGGATAAGGGAGAACAGAGGAAATTCGGAGACGCACGCACCGGACCAATCTGGCGCCGAGGACCTGGAGGAACAGGACTGAGAAGGAGAGCATGCACGGGGGCACAACGGTGAACTGCTCCCACGGGGGCATCCAGGACGCCCTTCCGCCCAGACACGAGACAGACTCCCGCTTGGCCCTTATTACGGGTCTGTTTGATCTACTGGACACCGTCGAGTGGGTGAGATCCGAATGTTCTGGACTAGTGCTCCTGGGCCCACAACGCTGCGGTACGATGCTGCCCTGGGCGGGATCCCCCACCTTGGGGCTGGACACGAGACAGGTCAGATGCGGTTTGGAGGGCGGGGGGCGGGGGCCCGGGCAATGGGCCGGACCCTAATGTTTGATTCTTTTTCTTGCTGGACTACTTCAACGGGGCGCTGCCGCGGAAGCAGCTTACATTCATAGTGTGGTGGTCCGGAAGGGACGGTACACGACAGAAGGAGAGAGTAGGCTACCTCTGCCCTGGCGCTTTTAGCTGTTACGGCTCGGACAGAGCTTGTTTGGGGAGTTCTTGAATGGGGTTGCTGAAGGGTGGGGGGGAGGGACGTGAGGATCTCGGTCGCACCAGGTTGGGGTTGGTGAGCTGTGGGAGGAGGGTTGGGGTATCTTTTCTGAGTTTGGGGGTGTTTGGGGGGGGGGTCCACAATGTGTTCCACACAGTTATGTATCTTGGAGAGGCCTGGAGGTGGTGGCACACGCCGGAGGGCGCGACAGGTACTGTTGGTAATCATCAGATGTTGTTACTCTCTCTATGGCTGACACACTACCCGGCGGGTCGCTGAATGACACTGGAACCCTTACGGCACTGACTTGGAACGTTCGGGGGTTGAATGATTATCGGAAACTCCGTAAGGTGCTGCACTATCTCCAAAGACATCACGTAGACCTGGCCTTGCTACAGGAGACACACCTACCCAATACCAGTAGAATGCACACACATAGAGGCCTCCAGGGTCACTCCACATATGCTGGCTTCACATCGCACGCCAGGGGTGTCCTTACGTGGGTAAACCCTAAATCCAAGCTATCCCTCACACTGCTGAAGGCGGACCCGGAGGGTCGATTCGTGCTGAGCAAATGTACGGGTAAGGGACATAATCTCCTGGTCATGAATGTGTACGGCCCGAACTATGACACCCCTGATTTTTATACAGCAGTAGCGGGACACTGTGTCGACTGGCCCGCAGGTAGCATGATCTGGGGGGGGGGATTTCAACTTCACTTTTAACCCAGAACTGGATAGGTCGGGGGGACCCCTCAGGCGTCCGGCAGCGGCTGCGCAGAGAATGCAGGCGGAAATGGTGAGACTGGGGCTGGTAGACGTCTGGAGGGAGAGGCACAGCGCGCGGGGGGGTTTCACACACTACTCTGCGTATCACAACATCCATACCAGGATCGATTACTGGCTGACGGCACTTCCCCTGCTGCATAAGGTGAGAGACTGCAGGGTGCTCCCGCGGACACTATCAGACCACTCCCCCATACTGTTAGTCCTGAACACTCCACAACCGAGAATACCCCCTTTCACCTGGCGCTTTCCACCATACTCCCTGCTGGATGAGTCATTTCGGGCAGAGCTAGGGGAGGACATTGACACGTTTTTCTCTAATAATATAGGCACAGTGGATAGCTTCGGGACGGTGTGGGAAACATTCAAGGTCTACGTTAGAGGAGTGGTCATGGCCAAGCACTCCAGTGTCCTGAAAGCCATCAGGAACAGACTCTCACATCTTGAGGGTCGGATTGCGGAATGTGAACGCCTACAGCTGGCAGACCCGTCTCCGGATGGGGACGAGATACTACGGGAGCTCCTGACAGAGTTCCACGAGGAGGCAGACAGGGAGGTTAGGCATCTGGGAAAATACGCGACGGCCCGTACGTACGGTGAGGGCGACCGGCCGGGTGCACTGCTAGCCAGAATAATGCAGGGAGTCAGGCGGCGACAGGCAATCTCAGAATTACAATCAGCGGACGGGGCGGCGTTAACGGCCGAGGAGGATATCCTGGCGGAATTCAAGGGATTCTATCAGGAGCTGTACTCTAGCAAAATCTCGGGAGTAGAGGGGCAAATTGACAATTACCTAGATTACATCAAAATGCCGTTCTTAGAGAACTGGCAGAGGGAGTTCCTGGCGACTCCCATACTTCAGGAGGAGATAGCGGACGCCCTAGACAGCATGAGGTCGGAAAGCGCGCCTGGAATCGACGGCCTAACTGTGACCTTTTATAAGGCGTACAAAGACAAACTGCTGCCCTATCTTTCCACCCTCTTCGATGAAATCTGCGAATATGGCGCCATGCCCCCGTCTATGAGGGAAGCACTAATTGTGACGATCTTGAAACCAGGAAAGCCACACGATCTTCCGGGATCGTACCGCCCCTTGTCTCTTATCAACGTAGACGCGAAGATCTACGCTAAGGTTCTGGCAACCAGACTGGCGCTTGTCGCCCCGGAACTGGTGGCCCCAGAGCAGGCTGGCTTTATCCCTGCCCGGAACCTTACCTACAACATCAGGACGGTCCTGGGAGCCATGCAACACACCAAACATGATACCAAGGCCATTGCAGTCTTCTTGGATATGGAGAAGGCGTTTGACTCCGTGGAATGGCCTTTCATGCGTAAAGTCCTCAGAAAGCTGGGGCTGGGAGACCTGTTCCTCCAGCTGCTGGGCGCCCTCTACCACCGGCCGACCGCGAGAGTACGACTGGGCGATGTGGTCTCTGAGGCCTTTACTGTGAGTAGGGGCACGAGACAGGGCTGCCCCCTCTCGCCGCTACTGTACGCACTGGTAGCGGAGCCGCTGGCCTGCGCGATGCGGGAATACCACTCCTATGAGGCAATCAGCTATCCGACCTACAAAATCGGCATTTCCACATACGCGGACGACACGCTGTTGTACGTTAGAGATCCAGTGAATAACCTCTCATCGGTCTTAAGGGAGGTGGTACGGTTTGGGGCCCTCTCGGGGCTGAAAGTCAACTGGCCAAAGTCCGTGGCATTCCCCCTGACCCCTGTAACTGAACCTTTCGAGATGGAATATCCACTACAGTGGTCCGTAGACCCGATCAGATATCTGGGCATACGGATACACACGGACCCTGATGTCGTATTGAGGGAGAACTACGGGGTAGCCTATAGCAAACTAGCGGATGATGTCGAGCTCTGGATCAAGCTCCCACTTTCATTGATGGGCCGCATAGCCTTGATGAAGATGGTAGCCCTCCCGAGATTTTTGTTCCTCTTCAATAATCTCCCGATCGTCCTCTCTAAAGCTTTCTTTACGACCTTAAACAAACTACTTGTCAGACTTGCCTGGGCCGGCAAACAGCCTAGAATTCGCTGGACGGTGCTTCAACTCCCATACGAACAGGGGGGGTTGGCAGCCCCGGACTTTGAACGTTACTATAGGATCGCGCAGGCCTCCCATCTTCATACCTGGATACATGGCAACCCGGACATACCGCATGTGATCCTGGAACGCCTATTCGCTGCCCCTACTCCGCTCCCGGCGACTATCTGTAGCCCTGGCGACCGTAGAGTAGGAGTACTGGACTCCATCCGCTCTACTAACCACGCTTGGCATACCATAGTGCAGAGGCAAGATAAGGTATTGTTGTACGCCCCTAGCATGCCGACACAATGGGTGCTCTGGCTTCCTACACTGACAGAACCGGGTGTACACAGAGCTCTCGGTGAGCTGGGTGTACGCACACTGGGCGATCTATTTGAAAACGGTACGGTGAAGACGTGGGAACAGCTTGTGCGGGGACGCGATCCCCCCTCCATGCTACACCGCTTTCAATATCACAGGGTACGCAGCGCTTTCCTGGACCACTTAGGCCCTGACATGGAGGAACCCCCTGAAATCCCGGAACTAGAATACGTCATACACGCTGAATCTCCGAGGAAGCTTATTTCTAAACTCTATAGCATGGGACACGCACACACGGCACAGCGATACACAAGGGCGCGACTGGCCTGGCAGACCGATTTAGATATACACATAGACGACGGAATGTGGACGTATTGCTGCGCGGCCTCCAGGCGAATTTCGCTAAATGGGAGACACCGCCTGGTTCACTTTAAATTTCTACAACGAGTGTACTACACGCCGGAAAGGCTACACCGCTATCGCCTCCGCGACTCGCCCCGCTGCGAGAGATGTCGTGCCCCGGTGGCGGACTTTATACACGTTGCCTGGCTGTGCCCGGGTGTTCAGAGATTCTGGACCGAAATATTTGCAGAACTGAGCAGAATAGCAGACCTGGATTTGGACGTAGATCCCGCCCTCGCCCTCCTGGGCTACGCGAGGAATGTCCCGGCGCCGGTGCGCAAAATGGTCAGCATGGGCATGCTACTAGCCAAACGGGTAGTCGCGTCTTGCTGGATGCGAGGCCCGCTCCCGACTCTGAAGCGGTGGGCCAGCGACATGCTGTATTGCAACACGCAGGCGGAGGCGTATAGCGAACTCCTCCCTCCCCGAAGTCGCCCCAAGAACTTCTGGGAACTCTATCGGACCTATCTCACTTCCAGGGTGGTTGAGGATAACACAGCATCGGGGGAGGGTGAGGAACAGGGGGGCGCAGCGACCTATGACCCGCCTTGACTCCAGCAGCGGCGCCCTTCCATAGGCAGCATCACCAAACCCTGTAGGCTTTCTACCTCTCCCAGCATAGCAGCCCCGCGCGAGCGCCCGCGCACTCGGTAGGCCGTGCTAAACACCACACGCCATGTCGCTCCATTAGACCACGCGTAACTTTCAGGGAACACGCAGACTGGGGACCGGTTGTAGGGGGTTGGAAGTTGGGGTTGGGGGGACGAGTTGGGGGGGAGAAAAAGAAAATTTATGGCTATGTTAAACTTTGCACAGTGCACGTTACGTTATTGATGGTATCACCATTCTGGAGCCGAGGCCGACTGGCTAGTACACAGGACTGTTCCTCTGTTAGTACTCATTTTTTGTGATTCTCAACTGACATTCTCCTACCTCATGGACATGACGATCGGGCCTACCGCCGGCCCGTGATGGGATGTAGGCGAACGGCTCTGTATGCATTGTAATGTGCTGTTTTCTGATAAATAAATAAAAATAAAAAAAAATAAAAAAAAAAGTCACTAATTCAACACAAATCCTTTATGGGTTCCGGTGTAGCGTGCTACCCGCCGAAAAAGCGATTTGACGCCTTGTCAGGAGTAACAAGTGCTATATAAATGCAAACCTTTTTCCCTCTTCTATCCCTCCACTATCCTTCTGAATCCAAATAACTGACTAACCTATCCACCAGTCAAATTACTGTCATATTTCACTATACTAATTCAACATGAATCCTTTATGAGCTCCGGTGTAGTGTTCTACTCGCCGAAAAATCGATTTGACGCCTTGTCACGGGTAGTAAGCGCTATATAAATGTAATTACAATACAATTACAATACACTACAATCTAGTGCTTCCATCTCCCACTCATAAAAGTTTTTGCCATTGGTCTTAGCCTTTTTTGTGTTTTCACAAAATCAAAAAGTTTTGTGCACATATGCTCAACAAATACAAATAAAATAACAAAATATATCATAACGCAGGTGTTGTATTATCTATTGTCCCTGCTCTGGTCTTCTGCTTTAGTTTCGCACTCTTTGCCTCGCTTGCGCCAGCATCTTTTTCATTCTAATCTCTTTTCTTCATTCTGCTCTTTCACAGTGATACTTTTATGTAGTCTAAAATATTAAACGTATTATTTCATTGCTATGCGCAATCTATCAGAACATGGTATGGTAAAAAAGGAAATTAAGAAATCTAGTATAGTACCCTAGAAAGTATCAATGGAGACTGAGGGAGAAATAATGAAAAGATACACAGTGTACATTTTTCGCTCGAGATAAGTAAAATGTGCAAAAGGAAGCAGCCAGAAAACGCACTCTGATGTATGTAATACAATAGCGTCCCCGTTTTCTTAGAGGCTTTATAAAGCCACATTTGGATCATTCGATTATCCGCCTTCCCTTTCACAGACTATATTATGCATTTCATAAAGCATGTTTAGAACTGTAGTAGGAGAAATGCCAACACTAATAGAAGACCGCTGAAAAAGCTCAGCGACACAAAGCCACGCCACCATTATGGAAAACAGATATTGGACGAAATACTACATTTTCATTTACTCTGCTGCAAATGACATTTTTTCTACTTTTGCCTACTTGGACCTCTAAATCCTTTTCATTTTAAAGTTTTAAAGCATTATCTATTCCCCTAATATACATTTTGATATGTTACTGTAAAGCTTTCAAGTGTTATGTGGATCCTCACCCTGGTCCGGCCTTGGTCCCACCCTAAATTAGTATTGTAATGGGTGATAATGCCTTGTCCTAAAATCGTAATTCACAATCAATGGCTGTCACGAGCTGAAACATCATTGTACATTAACTTTTTCATAGCAATAAACCATATGGGCTCTCACTCGTCTGTGCCCATCCTCCCTTAACCCCTTCGATGCTCATGACGGAACGGTTCCGTCATGACCACACCCGCGAATGGAATGTTCAGCACCGGGGGAGAGTCGGCGCCGCAGGCAAGGTGTTAACTAGATTATTCAAATAAATTCAGGATACACATGTACAAAGGGGGTAACAAAGGCCTCCGTTGCCTAGGGGGCCACCTCAAACTTTAAACATGCCCAATGGCAATGAATATCTGTGAGATATGGTATACTCAGGGGCCAATTCTCACATTCTGCGGGGGGGCGTAATGCATGATTGTGCATTACGTAACTGCAACAATGCACCACCAAACTAATGGAGAAGTTGAGTGCATGAACCGCTGAAGTCTCACTCGTCAGCTGGTCCATGAACAACACGATGGAAACAGGTTGACTTTCCCCTGCGGAGTCAGGACGTGTCAGCAGATCGCTAACAGTGCAGCTGTACTCCTGACGGCTGTCTGTTTTGGCAGGGAAAAACCGGACTCTGCTGTGCAGGGGTTATAGAAAAGGAAACAACCACACATAAAAAATGGTTGAAGCAACTCATTACCTGGCAAGCTGTGGAGTATCAAAAGAATTGCCAGAAAATTCCAGAGGAAGGACCCCCCCCCCAACCCACCCTACAATGAAGCCTGGGAGTGGGGATTGGCTACGCCAGTTGACACTTTCAACTGCACACAAGTGCCAAGAAATGGTTGTGGGCTTCTAGACAAACATTGCTTTCCATGAAAAACCCTAAAGACCCTGTTTTTTGTTCTCAAGATGTGCTTTCAATTAGTGACAAATATATGAGTGTATTGTGTTTTTTTTATTTATAAGGCTGACAGTCTAAGCCAGATTGAATCTAATAATAGGGCCTGAATAAAAACTAACTAGAACATATCGCGAAAAACAACAAAGACAGAGAGACAACTGAAATGAGAAGAATATACTGCAATGACTTAAAAGGAAGGTCTTCCTGGCTTTCATAAAACCTAGCAAACATCTGACAGCAACACATTCCAGAGTCATGGTCCCTGAAACTGAAATCACCATGTCTCCCTCTACTGGTAGGCAGCATCATTTAAATTCTTTCTCGCCGACACATTTGAAAATAACGAACAAAGGGCCTGATTTAGATGTCAGCGGACAGGTTACTCTAAATCCCCTTACATCCTATGGGATTTATACTTCGGCAGATGGAATATGCATCATAGTTGTGACAGAGTAACCCATCCGTCACCCTTTTCTTTGATAATTAACTGATGCAAATTTGTACTTAGTGCATTTGATGCAGAGTTAGACCTCCCAATCAAAGGGAAAAGCATGCTGCATTGTCTTGCACACATTGGCACTGGCTCACATAGGATGAACGTCCCATATGAAGTGAGTTTAGCTCATCCAGTCTGGCATCTATCAGGGTTCCTCCCACCATCTAATGGATTTCTGGAGGTTGGAAGAAATTGCTTTCTAAGTGAACAGAAACAAGCTAGAATTGATGGATTACCATCCCATAGAACCCCTATGGATTTTGCTGTGGTGACAAAGAAAAAAAGAATATTTTCATAGAAAGAGCAAGTCAGAGGGTACTTTAGAACATTTTGAGGCAGTGTTACTCCTCGCTTCCAAAAATCATGGCAGGTCTTTAGCAGAACACACAATAGCAGTGTAGAGAACTGGACTGTCCTTTCATCTCATCAGTATTTCCTGGGGGGGCGGGTGAAGCCTTTGAGGGTCAGTTTGGTAAAGTCCAGGGCAACACCTGTTGCCCCTGCCACTCATTCCAGCTCCCTAGGGTTTATTAAAGCAGGCACCACGCGTGCATAAGAGTGAAAGAGGAGGGAAAGATAGATAGATGTGAGGGAAAGAGAAATAGAGGTGGGGAAAGAGAGTGGAAGGCAAGGATGGTGAGTGACCAGAGAGAAGGAGAAGAGAGAGTGAGGGGAGACAGAAAGCGACAGAGAATGGATGGAAAGAAAGAGGGAAGGAAGGAGAGGGGGCTGATTTCAACATTTTTGCCAGCACTGCTTTCGATTCAGAGTTGAGTCTCAGCAGCAGGGTATCCCAGTCCATCCAACTGGTGGGTTAAATGCAACGAGAAGGCATTATGAAGAGTGATGTGCTTGATTAACAATTTCAGCCCCGTCTTCTTTAACAAGCATTGGCAACACCAATAGATTTCCCCTCTGCAAGATCTAACTTCTTTGTAAAAAATGTTTAACATTCTGCTGTGCAACATTGCTTAAAGTAAAGAAAGCTATGACATGGCCAACATTGACTGTGCGGGGAAGGAGGAATTCCCTCTTGCAAATTCAGCGCTCTGTTGAAGGGTATTTTGTCAAATAACTCAATACCTGCCTCTTTCAAGTTAACACCATTCCTCTTTAAGCCTTCTACCGCTCAACACCTGGAATCACAATTCTTGGGTGTTTGGGCACCCCATAAGTAACCACATCAAATCAAACCACGAGAAGTTTTCATCCATTGCAAAATTCAAAGACAAATAAGGCCGATTCTGAAATAAGTCTACTAATCCATAAAAGGCGAGGTCCGGGAAATGTATACATTGCACCATAAATAATATGTCACTGTGCGTGAGCTTGCAGAGCATATACGCGCTTTGGTCAAATTAACAGACGAAAGAAATGTTTAAACACACCGAGGGAAATATCATCAACACAAAAATATAGAATATTAAAACAGGTTGACATTTCATGAAGGAATGTGAGAGCTTTACACAGGTGATAAATGTAAAACAGGCAATGACAGGAAGATAATTTGCTGCAACGCCAACATACAAAATCTTACCTGAGGAGTGAAAAGGAGCGGGAGACCAAACACCACCTGGTGGAGCAAAGAAAAATGTTAGATCATCCAAATAAAGATCAGTATAAAGCCTTCAAAAGTGAGTGGAAAAATAAATGACAGTCATTATAGGCGAATAAACCAAGTATGCAGTTGAAGGAAGTAGGTGCAATTGACATCCGGAATCCTTGGTAATAAGTGATGTTTTCATCTTCAGGATACATCATATTACCAGTCGTCTCCCTGAATGATCCCTTTGAGAGTTCAAGTGAAGTATTTCAGGGTGCAAAAAATCACCCACTAACGGTGATGAAAAACACCCGACTATATAAACGAGACTGCATGCAAAGTTAAGTAAGTCAAGGTATACAGAAAAGAAATAAAGGGAAAAGGTTAAAACGTGCAACAAATTAATCCAAAAAAAAGTCACACTTCCATCATCTATACTACTATTATAAAGAGAGAACTTGCACCTTTTGGCCAGGTAAACTCGGGAACCACAGCGCCAATCTACACACCCGATACATCTATGAAAATGTCAGGGTGTGTAGATGGACATAGGCTATATAAATTTAAAAAAAAAGTAAATTAAAAAAATTACGTTTGAAAACAAAGTAGTCCCCTGAAAGTAGCGCCGGCCGGGACCTAGCGCTGGCCGCGACGCGACGTGCGTGATGACTGCGACGCGACGTGCGTGATGACGACGACGGAGGAGCGGCGGTGCAGTGACGAGGGGCTTGCAGTGAGGAGCGGCGGCACAGGTAAGGAAAGGGAAAGTTCAGTGCGAGACTGTGTGATGCAGGGGGAGGCAAGAAGGACCTTCGCAGTGCTATCAGCTGGAAGAGGCAGCAGTAAAGGAAAATGTCGGAGCGCGAGTGAGTCGAGGCGGGAGTGAGTCGAGGCGGGAGTGAGTCGGGGCGGGAGTGAGTCGGGGCAGGAGTGAGTCGGGCGGGAGGGGGGCGGGAGTGAGTCGGGCGGGAGGGAGTCGGGGCGGGAGGGGGGCCTGGTCCATGTCCGTGTATGGGCATGCACGGACAATGTCGGGGCGGGCGGGGGCCATGGCGAGCGGTTGGCCCTGAAGCCTCATTGCCCCCAGGCAACGCTGGGGCGGGCTGCTAGTAAGTAATAAACTTCGCTAGGGCACCAGTGGTATTATTATTTCCGATTTTCATACGTATTTTCATTAGGGCCAGCCAACAAGTGAATATGGCATTCTGCCAAATATGGGGGAATATGCTCAATGTAATGAAGTGTTTATTTTTTGGGAAAAAGTGTTACATGTATGCAAATCTGTTGATTTAGGTAAATATTAATTCCACCAATGTATGCAGTGGATATTCAGGTTTAACATATGATTATTTGGCAAAACCTGTATTTTGATATTCAGCATTTTAAAATGATTCTAGTAATGATCAATCAATCAATCAATCATTGCATTTATAAAGCGCGCTACTCACCCGCTAGGGTATCAAGGCTTGTAAAGTACGTTTTTTTTAAAAGAGGAGAAGATGGGAAACAGGGTGACAGGAAGGGTCGGTCATGGACTTCTTTGGTTAAGGTATCACCTCTGCAGATCCGAGCTATTGAGAGAGTGGCTGAGGAGTTTCGCGAGTCGAGAAAGAACACAGGAGGAAGGGGTTTGATGATATGAACTGAAAGTAAGAAACTAGGAATACTAGAAGCATTGAAGTAAGCGTTAGGGCTCGTAAGGAGGGCGAGTTGGGTGTTTTTAAGGGAGAGATATTGAAGGCAAAATAATGGGTGAACTCACTAGCAGAAAGGTTGGACTGGGTTGCGAGCATCAAGTGGTGCAATGCAATATAACGCAAGGTGGATTTGTAGAGCACCACTTCTCACCTGTGAGAGAGAAAAGTTACCAGATGACTCACAGCCACCAAGGACGAGGTGACCCCAGCTTGGATTTCAGTTTAAGATTTTAATGCACCTTTGGAGTTTTAGCCCTCTAGCAGTCTGTACTACATATACTTTAACTTCGATCTATGGATCTGAAGGAGGGCAGCTGTAAACATATGGAGAGAACCTCGTTTATGGGAGAACTAACGCCTCCATTATGTTGTGATGAGTAGATACAACATTGAAAGTCTAGTTCAAGAGACTATTCAAGCTATTTAGTGATTGCAATGCCTGAATGGCAATAAACATTAACAATTGTGGATTGCAACTATCAGGATGCGCAGTGTCAATATAAGTGGGCAACCACCGATGAATATGCTGTCTTCATTTGAGAGTGCTGTGATAGTACTGTACGGTAGTCTTCTCCAATAGAACTGGAAATACTGATTTCAGGTTTCCTTTCGATTACATTCTTGGAAACAGGACTTGCAATGTTCTAAAGCATATGTTCCTGTTCTTGGGCCTCATCTTAAAAGTCCCATTTGCTACTTCTTAAAAATAGAATTGTAACTAGACTGACTGGCTGCGACTCATCTCTATTATTTCTGGTTTTCCATGGAGCTGGGTGCTAGACACTGGCTAAGTCTCGGTCCCTTGCCCTGTAGCAGCCGTGCAAGCAATTCTGTCATTGCTAATAGTTTTCATTATAATAACATCCACCACTGATGTTTCTTGTCCATCACATTTTGTCACGGCATAGACATCATTGGTACATAACTCTGTTTGTCTCAATAGAGTGGATTATTCAGAATAGCATTGCAATAATACTAGCCTAATTTATAAAAATCAACTATGTCATTACACAGGGGCTATACTTACACACATTAGTAAAAAAATGGCATTGGCATATTTGAAGCTTAAGCTAATGGGAGTTATCTAAGTACTTGATATCGCACTTCATACATCCAACTCCACTCAAACATTTCTCTTTGCTACATCTACAAATACATTATGTGAATGGTGCCAACCCCTGCGACTGTACTGGACCATGCACAGTGGCGTAATTCTTGACACCTTGTGAGCATCCACAACATGGTGGTGCCCACAGCTGCTATATAGCGGTAACCCAGGCACAATGGTGAGAATTGCTGACCTTTCATTGGATTCCAGGACCTAATTGTGGCCATTCCTGCGATAATTCTGGGCAGTGATATTGTCAGAGGGCAGTAATATTGTCAGTAGTTAGAAAGCATCCATAGTATATCTGGTACTGTGATCGCCTGGCATAATTGTGGTTCTTCTTGAACTACTATGAACAACAACGGCATGCTGATCTCCACCCCTGGTAGAATGCTTTCCCTGATGTTGAATTTGTGGCATATTGTGGGCACCCATTGTCTGGAATGGTGTCCATCAATGTATGCTAGAAATCCATGGCAGTATGGCTGTAAGATGCTTTTAAATCTGCAGCTCTGCTATGGATTGCAATGGTGATTGTGTCCATTTTTGTACTTGGAACCTCCATCATAACATAAAGCTCAGACTCTACTTGGAATTGGTAAGGTGGAAAATGAAAAGTGGTGATATGATGGTTACTGATAAAGCTAGGAAAAAATAACATGACATATGACAATATACTTTCAGAAGTGTCTATATTACCCATGGATTTTAGGGCTTTTCTTTTGAAGCGGGCGCTGAGAAAAAGGGGGGTGGGAGGAATAAAACTCGTTTTTAATGCAATTTTGCATAGAAAAACCGAACAGTGATACCGAAAAATGGCTCTAAGGAATTGCACCAAATATGTATGAAAGCTGAATGTGGGTCCTGAAACCATGCTTTTTGTGAATTTGTGTGAATCTGTTCAGTTGTTTAGGAGAAATTAAGGTTTAAAATGTATGTATAGATCACACCGCGGAGGAACCTTGAAGTCGACAGATCTAAAGATAAGGTCTGATTGCCTGCCACCACATTAACAAAGGTGAGGCAGCAAGCTGTTTAGGACTCATGGACTCAATCCCCAGTTAAAAATTTTTAGAAAAAAATAAAAGTGTAGGGTGAGGGGTAGGGAAACCCTGAACACCAAGCCCTGGTTTGGTGGACCAAGAGGTTTTTTGTTTTTAGGGAAAGGGACATGTGGTAAATAAATTGATGATTTAATCAAAGAAGAACTTGAAGAATTTCCATTTATCGAACACACACAAAATTGGGTTTAACTTGGATGAGAAACCTTAAGTTTCAGAGTAAAAGTGCACACATTCACCGGGGACTGGTGCGCCTGACCTGATAGACTCACTCTGCCTGAGCGTCATAGAGGCCCCAGGGACCCCAAACACCGTGATCGAGTTAAACATTTTGGGGTTGAGCCGTTCATAGGCCCTGGGATCTCAGCCTACGAGTGCAGAGCCCTGGGGACCCCATCCTCCAGGAACACTGGTGTTCCTTGCCCGGGAGAGTGCAGGCAGGAAATACAAACTTAATTCCCTGCCCACCAGCTCCTGGACAGGGAACACACGTTGCAGGAGCACATAAGTGAAGCTGACTCCATCTGCACTCAGGATGAGAGCTAGCAGGTGCTGTGGAGGCCTTGGTACTCCTCCCGCTGCCCCAACAATTTGCTATGTTGTGGGTACCCAGGTGGGTACCGAGGCACCCATGGTAAAAATAAAAAAATTCAAACTTGCCGGTACCCAGTGTGAGTGCTAGTGGATCTGACAGGGCTAGTGGGGGCCCTGGGCTCCCCTTGTGGCTCTCCAAAGGCCCCTGTGACCCACAGCATATGGAATGTTTTGGGTGCCCGGCGGGCACCCATATAAAAATATAAAAAACCTGAGGTCGGTCGGTTTCCAGTCCACAATGGTATCGGTCGGAGGCAACTCCGACCGACATCGTAATGAGGGCCTAAGTCATTGAATCCATGAACTCAGGACAGCTTACCATGTGTTTTTTAAACCACTCACAGTTGGAGCTGTATGCTTTTCAGCTGGAGTCAAATGACCCCTTGTGGTTGGTTTTATGGCTGCAATTCTAGGCCTGAAAAATGTTTTAAAAACGACTGAAAGACATGTTTAATATTTCTTTTAATGTTTTAATGAAAATATTCTGTGACCATTATTATTAAACATTCTAATGTGTGAATTTATAAAATATACTTTTGATTATAGTTATTGGTGACTTTTTGACAAAGTCAATAAATAGCTCTGCTTTATATATTTTGATGGACATATCTTTCCAAATTTGGAGAATTCACTCTACTCTGAAATCCTTCCCTGTGTGGTGTCCTGCAGGGCTCGGCCTTTAGGCCCATACTTTTTAACATGTACATGGGCCCATTGACAGATATTGTTCATGATTGTGTGCTGTCAATAGTATCATATGCCGACGACACACAATTGATGGTCTCCCTCGCCCCTTGAAAAGGCTCACAGTCCCATCAGCTGTCTCCCTGCTTGTAAAAATATCCAAGTGGATGGCAAACTGATACTTAGCCCCTTCGCTGCGGGGGTTATTTTCCCGCTGTGCTGGGGGAGGGGGGCGCGCACGGCGCCCGCATGCTCATGACGAGCTGAGCTTGTCATGAGGCACGGTGCTCCTGTGCTCATGACGAGCTGAGCTCGTCATGACCACACCCGTTCTTGTGGAATGCTCAGCACAGCAGGGGAATTATCCCCGCATGCGAGCGTTCCACGGCTCATGACGAGCTGAGCTCGTCATGAGCACCGGAGCGCGTGGCTCATGACGAGCTCAGCTCTACCATGAGCATGGAAGGAGTTAAAACTGAACGGGGAAAAAACTGATGTGATGACCCTGAAGTGCAGATGCCCAACCACCTATCTACTGGCAAGAATAATTGGGTAATCCACCCATCCCCCTCCTTCTCATCAAAGCCTTGAGATGTGGCTGGTGAAGCCCCTTTCCATGGATACACAGGCCAAAAATCTTGCATCGACTTGTTTTGGAACACTCAGTAAAATCCTAGACTTTATCTCAAGTGTGTCCAGAAGAATTGTGGCCCTAGCCCTTTTTCTCTCCCAGTTGGACTACGTGAATTCTCTGTACATAAGCTCCCCCAAATAGGTCATAAAAAGTTTCCAGGCTGTCTAAAATAAGGCAGCAAGGATCCTATACAAGGTCCCAAAATTTGCCTCGGCAAACAGTGCTCTAGCTTCTCTGCACTGGCTCCCCAGGGAGGCAAGAACATTAAAACAACCAATCTGTCTGGCATTGAGAGGGCTTAACACAAAGGACACACTGTGATAAGAGCAATTTTGACCCCCCCATATGAAATGAAATGAAATGAAAAGATGATTTGTAAAGCGCGGTGGCTACCTTAAGGTGTCCCAGCGCTGCAAGAGGACAGGCCTGAGACAGAGCCGCAGAAGATCACTCATGTTTGTTAAAAAGCCAGGTTTTCAGGAGTTTTCGGAACGTCAATAGGTTAGGCTCCGATCTGAGTGTGAGGGGGATGGTGTTCCAAAGCTTGGCTAGATTGTAAGAGAGTGAGCGGCCTCCGCATCTGGCTTTCTTAAATCGGGGTATTGTGGTGAGGTAGGAGGATCCTGATCTGAGATGTCATATACCCCCAGTAGGGCTTTAAGATCCTCTATGGATCAATTCTTGAAGGTACCTAGAATTCACAACGCTAGATAGGGTGGTAGGTCATTTTCATATCACATCCTCAAACTTTGGAACATGCTTCCTATAGTAAGATGCCTAAACAACAAATCACAGTTCAGAAAAAGGCTAATATCATGGCTAAATCCACATTATTAGCCCCCTTCAGTTTCTCCCCTGCTCCTAAAGCAACCCTATGTCTTAGCCAGCACTGGGAAGCCTACGGGAGCCATGCACTTCAGAAATCCACATAGTATAGCATATGTTGAAGTACTGACTCCTTGTTAAAGCCTAAAGGCCTGTTGCTTTGTTTTTATATATTTTTTCCAGAATCCAGGGACCCCGTCAGCCATTGCTGACTGACTTATTTGGGTACATCAAACAGAATCTAGTAGTCACCATTGCTAGCCTTAAATAAAGCATTGGTATGTGGAAAAAAGAGAGCACGTACTAGGAGCAAAAAAGACAAAGTGATATCCTAAAGTCCAGCATATTGCTTTTTCTTTTCGAAATAAAATATAATATTGAAAAAGCTATTAAATATCAATTTGAATACCAACAATATCGTGGTACAAGAATATCATGTATAGTTTATCAAAAGGTAAGTTCATGTAGGTAAGTATAGATTAGAGGTGGGCAAGCCAACAACTTAACAGGGTGAGCCGAGCCAGAGTCAAGCCAAGGGTCTGGTTTGCCTCTCAGACTCCATGCATGAGCCGAGCCCTGAAAATATTTGCCTTGTAAATCATACAGCAATAATCACATAATATATGATAAAGTCGCTTCAAAATAAACATTTTAAAAAGTTAATTTCTTTAACATATGGAAGCTAAGACATTACAACACTGCACTGAGAAGTAATTTTTACAAGTGAAAGTTTTTAAAAGTGAACTTAGAACCATTTCTGCCTTCACCCCCAACCCCACCCGGGCGACAGTGCCATTGGTGAACTCAGTGGCAAGACAGTTGTCATGTGAACCCTGTATGCGGCCCAGATTCTTATAGATAAAGCAACATTATAGTCTATTAAATCCAACGCAATAGATTTTTGAACAGCTGGTATTCTGAACCCATGTATTTGAAGCACTATCATTTGCGAAAGTGAAGATAAAGGAGGATCTTTAAATAAAATATTTGCCTAAGATCACAGTGTGCTTAAACAGGGAAGCCGTGTTTAATCCAGGTTTTCTGGATTGACTCTGTACAAATCAGCCACTAAATAGGTATCTATGTGTCTCTCCTTTTTAACTCAAATGTTGATGCTTTGGTTTCACTGCTTTGTGCATGAGGGAAGAGCAAACGTGGCAGGTAGACACCACCTGAAAACTCGGCCAGTGCTAATGGGATGTCAAGCTGAGCCAGATCTCGGCTTCTGGTTCGAGTCTCGATCAAGCTTTCAGCGGCTTGCCCACGTTTAGTATAGAATCACTATTCCTAACTCCACATCTATGTAACTTGAAGAGATGTGTACGGCACAGGTGCATACATGCCAGAGGCGCAACTAGAGCCGAATTTCGGGGGGGCTAAGAAAAAATTTCGGGGGGGGGGGGGCTGAACCTTTAATCAGTAGGCAGAGTGGAGCTGCAGGGGCTCTTAGAAGGGGGTGAAACAACTGCAAGGCCTAATTAACATTCAAATGGTCTTTTAAAGACCTGTGAAACGTTCAGGTGCGGCTGTGTGTGTGCCCGGGATCTGTCTCATCCCGGGCTGCCACACATGACGGGGGGGGGGGCTGAAGCCCGGTGAGTCCAGTGGGTGTTGCGCGCCTGATACATGTGGAGTTAGGTACAGAAAATCTTGACTTAATTACCTGTCGATATTTGTTTTTGATATTTTGACCTCGATATTCTGTCTCACTGGTACTGTGGGGCTCGATATTTAGGATGGAAATTATGAAAAGCTACAACCATCCCATTAAAATTCAGAGGTTTGTATTTGATTTGGTTGTAAATTAACTGAAAGATTAATATAATATAGGTTATATAAATAAATAGTTCTATATTATAAATGTGTTTATTTATTTGTGAATACTTGTTTCTCCTTTTTGTGTATTGTTATGAGGTTCAAGTCCCAAAATTGCTGAGGCGGCAGGACCAGCTTCCAGTAGTGATTCACTGGGAATCCACAAAAGCCAAAAAGGTTAAAAAAAACACTGTTCTAAAGCACGTCTATAAATACAGTGCCAACATAACATATGAACAAACTGTAATCTTCAGTTTGATGTAGTGTTTAGCTGAGATGTAATATAATGAGGTCTAATGAATAATGCATGCTTCTTCGCGAGGCAGGATTCATCAACATTCATCTGAACTTTGATTCCCTTTGGCAAGCCATTAATATACTATCTTGCGACGCACTTTAGAATAAAGACGAGTTGTTAGTAAAATAAAACACACGTACATATGGGACCATTTTGCAGAGGGAAGAATTTATTGAGTTTATAGAAAACATATTGCTGTAGGACTGTCACCAGAATCTAGAAGGAGCTGTGAACCTTTTGAACTGCTATAAGAGGTGCCAACCCTACACTCAGAGGCCAGAATTGTAAGAGGCCCGATAGCATGTATCTACTATTTTTCATGTACTCCCATATACGATAAAGAAACAGCCAATGGACGTCGATTGAGGAACGCAAGTGTTGTAGCCAGGGCCGGACTGGGAACAGAAACCGGCCCAGCAGGCAAAGAGCTCGGCCGGCCCAGGGGTTGGGGGGGATGCTAGTGGAAAGCTTTGTGCTGCTTTTGTTGCTGGAGGCCGATATTGCAGCTATGCTGCAAAACTGGCCCCAAGTAGCAAAAATTGCCCCACCAGGGTCTAAATCCGGCCCCCACCCTGGCGTCCGGCCACGGTTGCAGCTCCTTCATTTAACCTGCCCTTTGTTCCCACTACTTGTATTTGACCCAAAGGCTTCTTGGTGATGAAATAACGAATTGGCTATTGTATGTCAAATACCAAGGCTCCGTAGTCTTGATTCCACCTCATGCCTCTTAATCCAGCACTCCCTCTCTCCCTTCATGTCCCCGGCAGGTTCCAGCTTTCTCCTTACGTCACTTTTTTTTCCAGCTTCCTCTTCCTTCCCCCCCCCCCCCCCCCCCTCTGTTTTTCACTCCTTTGCTCTAGGTCTAAGTCTGATGAGCTAAAATAAGTGCTGGTTCTCAAAATGAGTGCCGGTGGAACCCACCTGCAACCACCGACTTAAATTGAGCCCTGACTGTAAGGGTTGGACAGGCCTACAGGGCCATCAGGCAATGCCCAATGGGCAGGTGTGACACATCAGTGAGTGAGCCATTTTTTTTTATCAGTCGTAGGCAGAGTTTATGGCCAGGAGGGCTGGTTTTTACTGTTGGTTTTCATGAAACTATCCCTTTTGCATCTATCTGCTTCGCTAATTGGGGGCCAGAGGTTTTTCTCTTCAGAAGCAATATCTCCTCCCCGATGTCAACATGGTGGCCACAGGCACGAGGCTCCCTCCGCACACCTGTGAGTAAGGTGAAGAATCTGGGAGGCACCTTTGATAGTGAACTCCCGTTTGAGGGCCACCTTAATACCATCACTTCTGCCTCCTTTTTTTTTATATTGGAACTCCTTAAAAAGATCTTTCCCTTATACGTCAACACCTACAAGAAATGGTAACTTCAGCCCTCATCCTATCAAAGGTCAATTATTGCAATGCCCTCGTCGTTAACACCAGGAAAAAATGCCTGACCTAAATTCAAGTCATAAAAAACGCTGCTGCTCGCCTACTTTTAGGCATCCCTAAGTACGAATCTGCTTCTTCTGCGCTGAACCACTTGCACTGGCTACACATCGGGAAGCGCATTATCTTCAAGGCCTTGCGCATCGCCTTGAAAGCTCTCCACAGCATTGTCCATCCAGAAACATAACTTTAAATGGTGTATCCTGGTCAGATCGCTGAGGTCTGCCACAGCAAATAATCTTGTAGTGCACAGACTCAAAAAGGCCGCCTGAGGCGGCAGCAGCTTCTTGGTAGGCACCACCAAACTTTGGAATTGAAAAGCAAAACAGATCTGTTCGCTTTGGGGAAAACGCTTAAGACCTAGCTTTTCAACCACTCACACTTCTTCAATAGCGCCCTCTCGTTTTTTCTCTCCAAGTTAGCGCCTAGACACCTTTGGGTATTAGTCACGCTTTATAAATGTTGTTTTAATTTAATTTAATTTAGGTCCCTGGACCTATTTTCTGTCCCTGTCCAGCCCTGCTGACTGTGCAAGGGGCCCTTATGCTACAAATAGCAAATTCTTTAGCTGCCAACAATAATTAAGATGGGCCTAGGCCCTCCTAACAGATGTTGTGGTCAGTGAAAACAACAGAGAATACAGTAGACTAGAGCCCGGTATACTCTCTATACTTAACTGTCCTTTCTCTTTACCAGCAGCTACATGGAATCTGTAGAGAGTGCATGGTGATGTTATTGAGAGTCAAAGGTTAGCGTGACCAGAATTTGATTACCAGAAATCTAGACATGTGGCTGACACAGAAGTAGGACTACAGTTTTACAGAGATTGCATTGACAGCATTCACAAACATAGAAAATGGTTGACTATGAGGCACTATTGTTCTAAGTGTGGTATATGTATGGTACCAACATTGACACACAATATCTGTGCCCCTTAAACTGTTTATTGGTGAAAGCGGCTGATTAAACACAGGGGAGCTTTTCACTCTCTTTGGTGAATCCCACCTCTTTAAAGCTGAGGCACGTGAGGCATTTAAAGAAATTTGCTGTGTGAGGCACTGAAAAACCAGGACTGTAGAAGCAAAACTGAGACATCTGTAAGCTTATTGTAGGTTGTGAGATGTTATTTCTGCCATTTTAGTGAATCTCTACCAGTGGGAAAGGTAAACTGGGATCAGTATACTTTCCCACTTGATAAACTTGGAAATGCAAATAAGCATCCCGGATATGGTATGATGGGCAAGTAGATGTTTGACCATGCGACTATGTTTAATCATCCTTGGTCGAATGTGAAAACGTAAGTTTGCCACCTGAAGTTTTACTTCTGGAAGAAGGGATACTGGAATAGGATTTTTTCTCCTGACGAGTGAACATTATAAGCAAGAGACACAGACCCTGTACGCCTGTTGTCTGCCTGATTGCGGAACACGGCGTTGCCAGAAAGAACAATCCACCATTAGCCAACTTGTCACTTGACAACATCTTTTTAGAACTTACTGATTCTTGCTCTAATGACAACAAGAACATTCCTTAACAGCCTTGAACAAAATGAATATGGAACACAAACATCATCATCATGTTACAAACGAACACACCATCACATTCAAAAACAGCATCTCCATAGCAACCGCCGGTGATTGCTTGGAGCGCTGCAGGTCTGCTTAGGGAAGATAGAAGCCTTTAATCAGGTTGCTGGAGGTTTTATTTGGATCAGATTCAGAAGCATCAAGCAATAAATATGTGTAGGGAGAGAACATAGATCAGGGAGCCTTATTAAATACACTGCTTAAGGCACCGAGGAGGCACACGCGCACGGTGTGCCCCCTTGCATAACTACCCTTGCATAACTTGACAGACACCAATGCAGACGATTCTAATGAAAGATTGACCTTTAAAATACATATTTACTTCCAAATTGTTCAACATTTAGATTTTATGAATTGAGCTAGTGGTATAAAAAATAAAAAAAAATAAATAAAAAAAAAAAGAGTCCGCCCAACTCATGATGCTCTGCAATAGACATATGTATATAATGAACCGAGTATCTGGTGTTGGATCATATGAGCAGGCTTCTCTTCATTGAAGAACATCTTTCATAAACTTTAAACTAATGAGGGTCAGGATACCCATTTAATTCACCTTCCTCATTCTGTTCACATTGTTTTCTTAAAATGCACAACCCCCTAACGTAAAGCTCATACAGATTCCTTAAATTGTTTTGTTTCTTTACCAAAGTGGCTTCTTAACAGCCATCTACCAACTAATTTTGGAATAGGAACACCCGTTCGCCAATGTCTAGCTCAGGCCCTTAGTTTCCTAATGCTGTCTACCAAATATATCACCCTGGTGTTTCCATTTTTAGAAATCATAGCTTCTCCGATTGTCCTTCTTTCAATTTTGTTTTATACTCTTTTTCCAATTTATTTCCCCAGCTACTGTAGTAGCTAATATGCGTCTTGGTACTGGTATCCTTCCTTAACTCGCATTACAATTTGTGTTCCTTTAGTCGCTTTCGGCTGAACTTGTCAACAGGAAATCCAATTCATTAAATCACCTCTAATTCTGCAGAGAAATCTAGAATCTTACATCCTACTAATACGTATAAAGACATTAAAGCACTCTGAATATGAACAATCTTATTCCTCAAAAATCAATTACTGCCGCCTTGGTATTTTCTGGTGGATAATGGCTAATCATCTCAAACTAAACACAGTTAAACCTGAGATTATGACTTGTAAAGAATGGCACAATCTCCAACCCAGAGCTACATGACCCATTGGAAACTCTTGACTCTTCTGACATGAGGGTAATGATGCTAAGAGATTAAAGTAATTTACTCATTCCTGGAAGAAACCTAAAGACCTGTGAACCCCCATTGTAAACTCAAAGTGTAGATTTGTGATACAATTTGTGTAAGTTCCTCTTGGTCACAGTGACTCGATTTCAAAGGGATTTAGCACTCTACAAACACATGAACATAAGTGGAATTTACAAGAGTTAAGGTTTTATTTCCCACCAGCCTGTCTGCTTGGGCTTGCCACTCTCTCTTTGACGGGTAAGTTTCATGACCTGCTGAATATTAGATTTCAGATTTTGGGGCGAGCTGTGTTAATCCACACCTGTCATTTTTCACCATATTTTTGTGCCTTGGATGACTAGCCAACTGGGACCACGATTTGCACCTTCTGGAAATCAATTACGTTTTCCTTCCAATCATCTCCCCCTCGTTGTGGTGACTTAAGGCTGTGCTGATTACTTCCTTTCCATGGCTGACTAGTAGTACATGTTCCAAAGCCGCTCACATGGCTGCCCTTCAACTGAAGGGATGATGAACAAAAGGTTCTCTAGCGCTTCAGGACCCAAGAAGGCCCCTTACAAATAACCTCACTCTCTGACAGTTGCTGCAGATACATTGGGTAATACTGACTCCCAAGAAATGAACAGTTTTGGCATGTACAACCTTATTAATTGCTTTACTAGCTACACAATTCATGATGCACCCACCATCCTGTGAAATATGTCTTCGGTTTATTTTAGTTGGACAATATTGTCCTAGTCTACTTTCTTCAGACCACGTTCGTTCCTAATTTGTCTCCAATAGCATGCATGTTGAGATTATTTCAATACTACCATATTTGCCAAAGTTCTAGTCTTAGAACTTGGTGGCATGTGCTACTCACTAAAAAATACCTAAACATGATTGATGGCTTCAGGTTCCGAAACAAGATCGTACTTCTATTTTGGGTAGACAGCAGACAGGGAGGGTTGCTGCTATGTAGCTCCTATTTCTCTGGGTCTTTTGTGAATCCTGAAGCCTTCAGGGTACCCATTTTCTGAAACCATTGACTTATAACACAATATTTTGATTTTTCTACTCCTTCCAAAGATGTGCCCATCAAGGAAGGATAACCCAAACACCTTTTCCTACTTCAATAGGAATCACAATTTTATGATCGCATCTCTTCCTGCATGAATAATGTTTTCTGATGAGGTCACATCCTTCCTACTTGCGTACCACATCTGTGAGTGGCAGAATATTGTTGCAACCCTACTCCTTGGTCAGAGGTGGCTTTACTGTGCCGCTTTCCACTTGTATGAATTTATCTACACTTCAATGTCGGAGCTATCCACTCTTAGTTTCAGCTCTATAATTCTAAAGGCTTTGGTTGTAAATTTGTCCTGGTTCCTAATTTTCGTCTGGCTTCCAGTCAGTAGGTCTCATAACTTCGTATAGTGCCAAATTAGGAGCCAAGATCAAGCTGTGTCCTGTCTAGATGTGGCAATATCTTGTGTCTTGGGCATTTTCCCCATTCCAACCATGCACAATATTCTCCAAGGGCACAAATGTTGCTCTTTCTGAAAGCTCTCATTTTTATCTGGTGGCACACATCCCAAACATGTTACTTATTTCCTGTCGCTGTCTTCCAGAAAGGAAATGTAATCATCGCCTGATGCACAGTAGGCCGCCAAGCCATAATACGACACTACAAAGGCTTAAATTGGCCAAGTCCTGCAGATCTAGACCCCAAAAATTTAGACGCACGTGGTAAATTTGGCTCTAGCCTATGAAACATTAATGTAAAGCATATCTGAATATTTCATGGATATTTTTTTTTCCAATGACTAGTAACCTTAACTCTCGTTTTAGAACACACCAGCCAATTACAGGTTTATAGGAAGTTGAAGCAGAATATAAACCAGAACAAAATGACAATCAGCTGTCAAAATAATACTCCTAGCTTTCAAGAAAGTTTTTCTATGCAATACAATATCATACATCTGCTTTTGCCAAGTATTTTTTAGAATTACATTCTATTCAATTCCCTGCATGTAGGCCAAGCAATACTTGTCGGCTTCACATCACTATATTATCAGGAATTCAATCATTTTTTTTCTGGAAACTATTTCGGCCTGAATAGGGCAATATAAATTGAAATAAACGTAATTTTAATACTAGTACGATCATTGCCGTTTTTATTTTTCGAAGGGCGATAAAAGACAGTTTAATTATTTTATTCATTTGTGCTTACTCAGAGACCACATAAGCTATAGAATTTCTTACAAAAAGTTTTAAATCAGGGCCGGCTCTACGGTGGTGCAACTTCACCGTGTGGGGACATCGTGTTTGCAAGTATATTATGGTTTGAAAAGCACCTGCTGCCGCGTTACTGGCCTCCAGCAATTTTCAGGCAACAATAAAAATGCCAAGCTAACTCCGGTGATTAATTTCCTTCCTAGAGAGAGATCAGAAGTTTGTTTAATGGAAGCTTTGACTCATGGTAAGGTAACGTAGTGGGCTAATATGCCTGCGGCAAAGAACGTGTACCATGCAGATCACAAAGTGCACATAATGTAAATAGATCAGTGGGTTACTGCTTTTGTCTGAGAGATCCTTTCGCTGCTTGCAGTTAAAATACTAACATAGAACAGTAAGCTATTAAACAACATCAAAGAACTGCATGCAAACTACAAGGGATAGATTAGAGCATTATGATGTTTTCCCCAGTCTTTCATCACTCTAATGTTGGAAAAAGGGTTAATTCGGAAAGTAATCAATTCAGATTTTTAAAGAGCACCCCCGAACATGCTGTTACGTTTTAAATTTGGAGTTTCTGCTTCTCCCGTTAGTGGCATAGCAAGGGAGGGGGACAGGGGGGCAGTGGGCCATGGGCAACATGAGTTTTGGGGGCAGTGGCTTCCTGCCCGCTCTTACATGAGGCCGCCCAGGGGCGGCAAAGTGTCTAGCTATGCCACTATCTACTTACCAAGCACCATTAAACTATACTGTCTACCAGTATGGATGACATTTTGACTCGTAACCTTGTAGTCCTCGGTCTTATGTAACATTTCCTATACACTGATTTACACACCTATGATTGATTATCTCTTTGTAGTGTGTCTGTGTGATATAAAGTGCTCTGACACCATACACTGATATATGCGGCACTATAAAACTAATTAAATGGATCTGAGAGAGTGGTTATAGAGACTTGAGGAGAGCTGTTAAAGGGTCATAGTGAGGGAATCCGCGGCGGAGGTGGACATTGGGGGCGCCAACAAACATTGTTGCACTGAGCGCCACCAGCGCTAAAGCCGGCCCTCCCATAAATTACTCATAGCACAATAATGGATAGGGCGTAGTGGTCTACATCAGTTCTGGTATGGATAGAAGCGGCCATTGATTGTCCTTAAAACTGTGAATATATCTTTACGTAGTTTTGCACACAGGGATAAATGGACTAATATTCAGTATGAGTGTGCAGTGTGGTGCAATGATGTGCATATTTAACTGTGTGTGTGCGCACGCATGCACAGTGTGGCAATCAATCTCTTGACTTTTAAGCTGTAAAACATGGCCTTTTGTGGCACTGAAACTTCTAAAATCAAAGGGTAAGCCAAAAAGGTGGTCACTGGGAGTTCAAGTCGAGGTGCCTTAGATGGTGGACGGCCGGGTCCTAGGTGCTGCACAGAGTGGTGCCGGTTTATAAGCACGATCTGTTAATTCAATTAGCTGCCTACAGAAGATCTCTGGCTAACAGCTGAAATTCTAGCATGGTCTTAACCAGTTCCTAACTTGTAAAAGAATGAGTGCCAGTGTCCAAGCTCTGCTCACAAGGACGTAGCCGGTGCTGTTTAATGTCGGCACGCCGAATACCAAGGCTGCGCAGTCTGAATCCACCTAATGCCTCCTTACTCCGCTTCCAGATACTCCCTGCCCCTTTATCTCACTCCTGCGGATTCCTGCTTTCTCCCTTTATGACGGTTTTAGCATCTTTCTCCTCCTGCTCCTTCTTTCCTGTTTGTGTGTTTTCTCCCTTTTGCTCTCGGTCAATATATGATAAGGAACCATAAGTGTCAGTCCACAAAAATGAGGCCCCACCGGCATCCACAGGCTCAAATGAAGCACTGCCCTTTACCTATACAATCATGGCAACCCAGGTGCACTCTGCATGGACTGCTAACTCCTCCTGTCTGTTTACTACCATCCTACACAAAGGCATGTGGATCAAACGGAAGTGGCCTCCTCACCACACCACACCTCCCGCACTCACTCACACACCCACCTCACTCACAGTGCCATCTTCGCTGCTAGTTCTACTGCTGCTTACTCCACGCACCCCCTAGCACCCCCTAGCTCCTGTCATCAAACACCCTGAAACACTGGATTTCAAATAGAAATGTACAACGTATTATTACAGATAGACGAAGACGGCTATGACTCATGTTATGAAAGATGCGTGTGATGTTTGAAAAAAAAAAGTAAAGGGTGATTTTGTTTTATAAAGTAAAGGTGCCTGGCTGAATCATGTATTGGAATTGTATTTTGTTTATAATATATTTTCATCTCCGCTGCATTCTTTCTAGTTTCGACTAAGTGAATCACTGTTGCATCTCCTGCAAGATGCTTGGACACCCATTTGAGATGTTGAGTTTTATATAAAAGTGTCAAAATAAATACATAAGGAAATGATCATGCAGCATCTCTTAGTGATAATGTAGTGGAGCAGGAGTAAAACCCCCAAACTGTGTTAATCTTTACAAGAAACGCAAGCCCTTACACGCTTGTTGACCACAGCACACAGAGGGAAAACACACACATTCACATATGAAAAATACACATTCACATATTTGGTAGGTCACAGACATGCAGGTGTGTAGATACTGACCCCCTCAAATACCTGCCCTCACACCTACCTTCTGATCTTGATGCATGCAGTTACAAATGTACAGAGAAACACACAAACACACAGCAACACTTAATACATACGAGTACACATATCATGCTCTGCACAATTACTTCATACCCCCAGCTGCTACTGTGGAAAAAATACCGTTTGCTAGATGATATTGTGCACACAGTTATTTTCTGACCATACAGCATCAGCACTGCTCCAAAAGGATTTGATGTCCTCATTATACAGTAACACAAAGCTAGGAACCGCCTTCCTATTCATCATTTGAGAAGAATCTTTCTAATGGGCTATGATCCCCCTCCCCCTCCCCCTCTCCCTCTCCCAACTGTACTAATATACAGTCTCTAGTAGAAACAACTGCAAACATTTTCACAAACACAAGAAGGACACTGACCACAAAAAGAATTGCTCAGGAGAGTCATCAGGGACCCTATTATGAATAGTGCGCACTTTCCCTGTTTGCGCCTTGGCGCACCATAAAACAGGTGTGCCGGGCGCAAACAGCAAAAGTGCACCCTATTACAAAGAATGTGCGGCCCCCAGGGCAGCCATGAATTCGTGCTGCCCTGGGGGCAGCGTATTGAAGTGAAATACAGAGCAGCTTTACAGCAGCTGCCCCGTGTTTCACTGTGCAGGCAGCAGCCCAGCTTAACAAAATTTAAGGAGGCCCGCTGCAAAGTACTTGATGCCCCCCCCACCTCCCAAGTCATTCTGGAGTTCACAGGCCACAATACCGTGCAGAAGTGGCCCCTTGGAGCTCGGGCCCCACGCACGGTGGGGGCTGCGGGTTCCTATGTTACGCCACTGCCCGTCTGTACTTTTAAGGCGGATTAGAGATCTCCGGGTAGGCGTGTGCAGTGAGCGACTGCCCCCACCTGCAAGGGGATGTCTGGGGGGTCTATAGGACCCCCTTTCCTCCCTACAGAGGGCGCTGTTATCAGGGGGCGCACTGACAAGTGCACCACCGTTTACATGACGCCTCCTGAGAGCTTCTTTGCCTCTGCGCCCGCGTCTAAAATACACTGCGGGTGCAGAGTCAAAGGGATACCAGTGCCAGTGCTTTCAGTGTTACAGAAGAGGCCGCACATGCGTCTGTGGCCCCTTCTGTAATACCAAAGTACCCTGTGGCTGCGCAAAGCGGTCGCCAATGCCTGTGCGGCCCTGAGGCACATGGTGTAATATGGCCCTAGTTGTTCACAGATGTAGGTCATAAATGATATGTACAGTTATACTGTCATGCACCTCATATGCAATCTTAATCATGCTCGGTTTCTGTACATTCACAGGAATGAAGAAGCTTTATGTTAACATGGCCCAGAGAAAAACAGATATGTAAAGTTTTATGGTATCCTTAGTCTTCCAGAGATGCAGGTTAATAGATGCGGGTAAGTCCATGCCCTGTAAACACATTCTTGAGCAAGGGAAGCAAAATACAAATGAAAATTAATGTGCCATTAAATCAAAAGACCTTGATCTAAAATAAGCAGTCCTTGTGACGCAAGGAATGGAGAAAAGATCTTCCATGCAGTCATAGATTATATAGGGAGTAAGGATTTGGGTAATGTATAGTTTCTATGTATTTCGTTACAGTCAATTATCAGCTTCCCCAAAAACAAGAAAGAGTGGGGCACTCATACCACTGTAGGAGCTAGCCAGAGCATGTGTCCTTTTAGACAAATATCTGAGCCTTTTTAGGGCTCACATGAGACGGTGCATGTGCTGTTGCTTGCAAGACATTTTGTTAGCTTACAGTGGGCTTAAAGCCAGACTATTGGTTACCATTGGATCGTTTAACCGTCAATCACATTTGCCTATTTCTCTATGGCCTGCATGCGTCAGTTTCACTTCCTCTTCCTATCCTTGGCACTACCCTAGAAAATGGCCCAAGTAGTTCCACTGCTTGCACTTTTGGAGCTACTTTTTTCTTTTTTTTAGCACTACCATAAGAGTCCATGTGTTTGCAAGTCAACTCCTTTCAATGCTTTGGTCCCTGCCTTCTTTCGCTCTCTCCAACCCCAACTCTCACGTGAGAGTTTCCGTCACCCCACATTGCTCTCTCACCTGTGTGCTTGTGGCCAAAACTCGTGTTCATTTTACCCTCTCTCGCATGTCCCATCTGTTCCACCCCGCACCCACTCCCATGTTGCTCTTGTTTATTATCCCTGGCCCTCCTCTATGTTGCTGCTTTCCCCCTCAACATTTGTACACTCTCAGACCTGCTACCGGATCCCATTATCATTAAGCCCACTCATTTTGCCCTTTCTCCCCCTTAGCACCTATATTGCTGTTGCTGCCCCTACTCCTCCATTTTTGTTCAATTCCCGATCCGCACCCCGACATTGAAATAAAAATGTTTTAAACGCAATGACGTGGCCACTGGGATGTGTAATTTTGTAAAAATACATGCTTGGGCCAGCAAAATGACAGTCTGCATTAATATCATTATGCTCCTTTTTTTTTTAATCCTCTTAAATAGAAAATGTTTCTTTCATGCTGTACAGTATCAAGAAAAGACATCGAAAGAGCCAAAAAGTCTCTAAGGTTAGACCAATTGACTTTGCCAATGCTTGTTATACAAAAAGGTGCTCAAAAACCATTCCATCTCAAATATGCATTCAACAGAAGGACTTATTTGAAAAACATTTCTGCGTTCAGAGCCCCACTGACAAGTTTCTGAACGCGAAAAGCTGAACAGAAATTATACTTTTGTCCACGTTTGTGAGAACAATTTGGGGGTCTTTTCAACGAAACTTCTAGGCGCGCCAACCTGGGTTTGCAAACCAAATATGAATTTTCCCAGGTGTTCAAAAAGGAATAACAGTGAGGTTTGCAACATATGGTTATAGTCTTGGGGCTGCGTGCTAAACCTCAAAAAGTGTTTCCAATGGTGATATGAAAATCTATAAAACTTTCTGTATTAGTTGCATGAAGTCCTCTGGATAAATTGTAAGGGTCCTGTGGCTACCAGGCATGCATCAGAGGCTTCCATCATGCCTGTAGAGATCTCTCTTTACAAACACAACGTACATGATATCAGACAACAGATCATTCTAACCAAGATCAGAAATAGTCGTTTTTCTGAAGTGATTAGGAGTCCACATTTCTTGATTGTGAATTCCAGGAGACATGCTCAGCCCATCAAATTTCTAGGTCTCTTTTTCTCCCTCTTTTCCTTTCAGAGACTGAACTGATTTTTTTTAAACAAAGAAACGATTTTATTCCCTTCTCATGAGGTCATACAATGAAAAACCAAAAACCCTTCTCCGTTAATAACCGCCTCACCTTCTCTTTGGCCTTTGAGAGCTAAAAAAGCTCTCTGATATCCTTCGGGATCTAGCCCGCGCTATATAAAACTTAATAAATAAATTGCTCTCTCCACCACTTATTTGGCCACCTTAAACTCCCCTTAAAGTATTTCCAGTTAACTTCCATATAGAGAAAATTAATTTTGTTAATTTTTCTATAGCATCAGTGTCTCCTAAGGGTATTTTCTCTAAGGAGTCATTTGTTCTTTGCTCCTGTTTTAGTTATGGAGTTTGGGAAGGCGGCTTGTGGGAGGGGAAGTTTTACGATCCCAAAGAAAGCGGAGTGATAGATCTGAGCGAGCTTCAAAGTAGAGTTTGTTCCTGCGGGGACTCAAGAGCACGTACTGAGATGTGGTGGAGGCCGCCACATCTGGTGGCCTGCCCCTAGCATGTCAGCTCTCCCCTTCTGAGTTGTCTCAGGCAGATGCTTAGGACCTCCGTACAAACCCAATTTATCTGGAAAAGGAACCATGTGATTATCCACTTTTTTCAGAATAGCCCTTCTGGTTGCTATTCTTTATCAAACAAAATATTCACCAAGCCGGTTCTTTGATTATTTATTGGACAGGAGCTAACGCCAAGGGAAAAAAACGAATTTGCAAACCAACACATATTTACAAATGTTATATTAGGTAGATCCCATAGCAAGTGTCAGGAATGAATACTAAGGAACTATTTGAATCTAAATAGAAACAAAGCAATATTTGAGAAATAAATATGAAAATGATTTACAACAAAATTCGCTGAGGCCCTCATATCTTGGCCATGACACTAGATGTGTATGTGGAAAGAGGTGAACTGAAAACTCTTCATGTGACAAGACAGACTGTTTTTTGCCTGATTTTATATGATAAGAAAGCATTTGAGTGACGTGCTGGAAAAATAAGAACATTCTTCCCATAAAAGACTGCAACGAATGGGTTAAATGTAGACCAAAGGCCCCAGAGCAATCAAAGAGATACCCTCGGTTAATTAACGTGGTCGAGATGCAGAATTGGTTAACTGGAAAGTGAAAACCTTGATTGCTTTATGCCTTTTTGATGGAAAGGTAGACAAGGGACCAAACCCACTGGAACTGGGTCAGGTGCAGCCTCGGGATGAAGCCACATCTGTCTCTGTTCCTTTGAATGCTGCAACACGGGTTCCTTTGGTGATAATTCAGATGAACTGACGGAGGAGGACGCTCAGCGGACAGCGCTGTCCTCATTTACATACTTGTCTCAATTCAAAAGAAACACGAGGTGCGAACATTGAGTGAATGCCACGTGTCTACGTAAGTTTCCTATGAAGGAAAATAGCAAAATGCTGATTTTAGGAGCATTGGTGCAGTAATGCCCGCTAGAAAAAGCAGGGCTGTTTAAACCCTACGAGAAGTGAAGGTTGTGTCTCCATTTTCCTGGTAGCCAAATTTCAGCTTCTGGAGCACTCTAGTGCCCCCTACTGTTGGTACCCTAGTCCCTGAATCAAAGAAGACAAGATTACCAACTAGCCTGCTCATAAAACAGAAAAAAATTGTGTGTGAGCCTAAAACAGTTAGGATAGGAAATAAAAACTATAGCTTATAGAGTAACAGCAATAGATATGCGAGCTACTTCTGAGTCAGTAATGTGCTGTTAATAATTGGAGACAAAAATGTGATTGCAGTTTGAATAAAACACTTTTGCGAAGATATTGAATTTAGTTTACACGGTGTTAGACCTGGCACCTTGGCGTGAGTTTCCCTTCCACTTTTTGCTGATGTGCCTCCGATGTTTTGCTGGTTTTCCGATACTCAGGGCACTGCGCCACGGCCGACCCGTGCCGCAGTGCAAGTGCTCCCTACTGTAAATTGTACCTGTGATTGATGTCCATGATTGGTGCATTGGATTTACTGTTAGTCCCTAGTAAAGCGCACCAGGAGTGCCAGGGCTTGTAGATGCCAATACTGCTAGTGGGCCTGCAGCGCTGGTTGCGCCACCCACAGAAGCAGCCTTAAGATGTGTCTAGGGTCCGCCATTGCAGACCCCGCGTGCAGTCTCGTACTGTCATGCCGGCTGGGCAAGTGCACCCACTCGCCAGCCCCTGAACCTTCCCTTGACTGCATATTAGTCACCCCTATGGTAGGCCTGCGGGCAGGGTGCATTGTAGGTGTAAGGTAGGACAAGCCCTGATGTGTGTGGCATGTCCTAGTAGTGAATTACAACTAAATTCGTATCTCACGATTGAAGGCTACCTGCTTCCGTTAGGCCAGAATGGGCTGCTGGAATTATTACACCCTATAATCCCAGCAGGCTCAGGGAGCATGGTAGAGAGTCATGTTTAGTATGCCTGAACTCAGAATAATAAAATATTTCTTTTAGTAAAGTTTATTTTAATATCCTGTGTTTGTAAATGCTACTTTTAGAAAGTTAGCATTTGCTTGCCTAACCATTTCAGCCCGCCTCTGCTGGTATGTGCATCTGACTGTCTGGGATGTGTGAGTGACAGGGCTGGGGGATGACAGGTGGTGAATGCGAAGATTACACCTTAGTGGGAGGTAGGAGTGGCTCTTGACTCTGAATCTTGCTGTGCTCTGCCACCACAATGCTGGCTCCACCCTCCTGGGGAGTGACTGATGACTCAGCCGACACCTGGCCCAGGAAGGGCGAAGCCTCATCAACAAGGTACTTCTGGCTGCCCCTGTCCACACAATGCTGGCTCCACCTCCTGTGGGGCGTCTGATGTGCCTGCCCCTCACACTGAAAGCAGAAGCCGGATTGCACCCACCAGAGTACTCAAGGACTGAAAGTGGCTATGCAAAGGCCCCCCTGGCCTGCAAGAACAAAAGAAATGCAGTATAAAAGTAGGAGCCCTGCTCCTTGTAAATTAGATCCTGTTTGTGCTACAGAAGGAACTCTGCCCGACGAGAAGGACCTGGAAGGACAAGGCGGAGTGCTGTCTCTGGCCTGTGTCTGGTGCCTTGCTGCAGAAGGAGAGGAAAAGAAAAGACTACAAGAAGACTTTTGCTTTGTGAAACTTTGTGCCAAACTCTGCTGAGAGATCTCCAAGGGCTTGCTGCTGAACTTGCCCCCTGACCAGCGCCCCAGGACCAGTGGGCGCTACACCCTGAAGAAAGCGACTGTGTGTGCTGCTTATCGCTGCAGTACTGACGGAGGAGTCTGGGAGCCCTAGGCAATCCTGCCACGCTACCCGTAATCCAAGGCATCGACATCCCCCCAAGCACCGTGACCGGGGCCCAAAGCAATAGCGAGAGCAACGTGAGGTCCAGCCGCCGCTGGCCCGAACACCGTGACCGCCTCTGCACCGGGAGCCCGAGAGCAACGTGAAGGAGGACCCGTCCGGTCCAAGCTCCCGAATTGACTGCGCTTCGAGCCGTCAATCCACCTGCGAAGACGGACAGCCACCCTGTGATAACCCCCCTCTGGTCGGTATCCTGCCCGGCAGCTCAGCTGTGAGCGCACAGCTGCAACCGGCACTTGGCTGGGTACGTCCTGCACTTGGGGACCGTACTGCCTCTTGCCGCCACCACACAGCCGCCGCCTCCAGGGTCGGAGCAAACGACGAAGGAAGGACCCTGCCGCCACTGAACACCGCCGCCCCGGATGACCCGTGACCTGCCCGGCTGAGAGCCGCAGCGAACAGCGACCCCGGAAAAGCAACGCGACGTGGGACAGCTCCCCTGGAAGCCGCCCGCTCCACAAGAATTTGAAAGATACTGTGTTGTATCCTCACGGTGCGAGCGTCCTGCAACTCGAGCTCGCACCGCGCTATCTGCTCCCAACGCGAGCCGCCTCTGAAACCAAGGCTCGCACGGCTTCTGGTCCTTGGAGCCCACGCGGGAAGCGTGAACTATCGCCGACCGAGCCCGATCTCTCTGAAGCAAGCGGAGACAGCGGAAAGCGCATTGAGGCGCTACAAGACACTGAACCTGGTTGAACCTGGGCAGAAGGCCCAAAAAGATTGCTTATTGCTAAGAAAGAACGGTGGCAACCTGAACTTAAGTAACCTGGAACTGCTATTGAAAGTTTGACAACTGTATTTACAAGCCTGCTTGAAATTTATATAAAGATATATATTTTTACAAATACAGTTTGGTGTCATTGTGTGGTGGGTTGGTTGTGACGGTAAACAAAGAGTATTGTACAGAGTTCCCTGGTGGGAGCCAGTGGTTTAGCTCAGGTTATCTTTTCTCTCACTGATTTTAAAAGGGTAAGTGCATGGTGTAAACCCTTTTCAGAATATAAGGATACCTCACACAGGTTACCGGCAGGATAACAACTGTTGTCCCAACCGATGGCCGTCCAGCGTCATCATCGGTATCCTGCTCCTACGGCAGGCTGGCGGTGCAATGCCCGTCGGGCAGCAGGGGGAGCTGCACTTTGGCGGAGATCTTTTATTCCGAGCCAGCGGGTGTGTGTGTGTGAGGGGCCTAAAAAAGTGCAATAGTGAGCGTGGGGGTGTGTGTGTTTAAAAAAAGTCAGTCGAGTCCATTAGGGATTATTTTAATAGTCAGGCTCACTGCTTTATTAAAAATAAAGGGGTATTAAGGAGTGATGGGCAATGGGACCAATCCTTTTTCAACCCTTGATGTGAATGCGGTCGACATGTTTCTTGCCATAAGGGCAATTCGTCAGGACCTTAGTGCTCATATGATTGCTGGAATCCCCTCATGTAAGAGGACTCCGGAATACGACCTGTATAGTATCGCACAGAAATGGTTCCTTGCGAGGGACCTCCTGGGAACCGTTATGGTTCCTCCCGAAGGTCTCACGAGCTGTCCAGGTGGGGCCAGCAGCGAGTGAGGAGATCCTCAGAAGTCGCTGAAGGCAGGCATCTCAGCACCTACCCCTCCCACGATTACGCTGAAGTCGGGACAGCCAGCATATGACGGTGTAATATTGCAAATGTTTAACCCTATGTGCCCCAGAGATTAGCCTAAGACTGCTTAAGCCACAGTACCTAGAGGGTAAGCAGAGGTTCTCTTAAAGGTAACCCTCAGCCCTGACGAGGAAGAGAGAGTCCCTGCTTGTCGCTAGTGTTGCACTGCGCCAACTAGAGACTCCCCCTTCCTACATTGGACGCAGCGGTGAGGATTTGCGAATTTACATTTGCAGTGTTTATACCTTAACTTCTGACCATTGCACAGTGATTTCAGTCCAGTTACTTGGCCACAGGTTTTGTTGTAATTTTGCCGAGAGAAGATCCCTAGCGAAGAAACCATGCCGGGCACGAAGATGGAGCGGAGTCCACGACCTCTGAGATGTTGGAGGTGGAATGGGATGCAGCAAAGCTGGACAACTACACAAAGAATGAGCTGAAGTTTTTCTGCAAGAAACTCAAGGTTCCACACGCCGGGTGCAAGAACAAACCGGAGCTCTACAAGGCCCTGAAAGCCTGGATAGAGTCCAGAAAGTCCCCTGAGGAACAAGATGCACCCGAGGATCAGGATGCAACTGAGGAGCAGGGTGCACCTGTGGATCTAGTGGATCTCGAAAAACAAGACAGCGTGCACAGCTTTGGTAGAGGCCTATCGCCAGAGGAGCTGGCAGACAGGAAAAAAACGAGGGATCATGAAAGGAAGCTGGCAGAATTAAAAATCCAACTGGAGCTTGAAACCAAAAGAATGGCGCTGGAAGAGCGAAAGCACCAAATGGATTACGAATTGAAAATGAGGGAGATGAGTCTAAAGGAGAGAAACTTGGATCATCCTCCCTCTGGTGGCAGCACAACGCCGGTGCAGGTAGAGTCAAGAGTGCACATCCCAAAGATGTAGTTAAAGAGTTCTTTAAGGGGGATGACATAGGACAGTGGTTTAGGGCATACGAGGTAGCCATGTCCTCCCACCGGGTCCCTGTCAAGGATTGGGGAGCGGGGTTGTGGGGAAGGTTCCTTAGCGAAGGGCGGGACACCCTGCTAGATTTGCCCGTTGAAAATCAGAGATCCTATTCCCACATGAAAGAAGCTTTAATGAACAGGTATGGGCTTACCCCTGAAATGTATAGACAGAAATTTAGGGGGTGTACTAAGCGGCCTGGGAATACGTATGTGGAGTATGTGACTTATTTTTGCAGAGCACTGGATGGTTGGGTGAAGGGTAGCAAGGTGAATGATTTTCAAGGTCTCTTTGATTTAATTGCATGGGAGCACTTGTCTGATCACTGTTTTCCTGAGTTACGCCAACACCTGATCGATAGCAAGATGTCCAACCCGAGGAAGCCTGCTGAGGAGGCGGACCGCTGGCTCAGCACCAGGGTCCACAAGGGTCCAGTGGGAGACTCCGCCAAGGGTGGGCAGGGTCCCCAGCAGAAGAGTGGGGGGGACAAGGGAAAACAGAAAGGGTTCCAAAAAGGCCCCCAAAGTAATCCCCAAGGGGACCAGCAGAAAGGTTCTCAGCCTCCCCCACCCCAAAGCAGAATGGGGCCCCGACAGGTAGACCTGTTCCAAAGGGGCCCTTCAATTGTTTCAAATGTGGTGAGCCGGGGCACATATCCAGTGACCCCAAGTGTCGCCTGTTTGGAAAACCCGCACCCACTGGTGCTCCGCCCCGTCAAGTGACTAGTGTTCACTTAGGAGAAGAAGTGATGGTCCCGGGGGGTGGAGATCCCGTTCAGATGACCCTAGTCTCACTAGGAGACAGTGAGATGGTCCCTACAAACTACCTGCCCTCTAACACTAAGAAATATGGGCAGGTGGTGATCATCAATGGTAAGGAAGCTGAAGCTCTTAGAGATACAGGAGCCAGTGTGACTGCAGTGAGGCAGCACCTGGTGTCTCAAGAGCAGGTTGTACCCCATGCCTACTGTAGGGTTATCAATGCTGATAATTCAGAGAGTCAGTGTCCGATGGCTCAAGTTCCATTCGAGTGGGGGGGGTCTCTGGTACTCTGCAGGTCTGTGTGAGGAAAACCATGCCTGTTGACTGTTTGCTAGGGAATGACTTGGAGCACTCCCCTTGGGAAAAGGTGGAGAAGACGACTCACCTGAGGATGGTGGGTCTGCCTGACTGGGCGTGCGTGACTACCCGGTCGATGGCAGCCAGTAAGGGTGATCAAGAGGTCCTGGGGCCTGAAGGAGAGGCCCAGGAACCGGCCTTAGGGAGAAGGTGCAGGGGGCGCGGGAAACCGGCCCCTGAAGTTCCCACGGTCCAGGAGGAAGCAGACCCTGAGGGGGATGCCCTGGAGCCTACTGGAGAACAGATTGCTGAACTGGGGGACCTGCCTGAGCTGACCCATTGGCAGCAAGAAGGAGGTCCCTCCAGGGAGGAATTCTGCAGGGAGCAGAAAGAATGCCCTTCTCTCGTGGGTATGCGGCAGCAGGCTGCAGACCAGGCCAATGGTGTTCAGGCCAAAACACATTATGTGTACTGGGAGAACGACCTCCTGTATTCAGAGCCTAAGGCTGCTGAACCTGGGTCAGCCCGTGTGCTGGTGGTACCCCAGAAGTTCAGAGCCTTCCTACTGGGTCTGGCTCACGATGTGCCTTTAGCAGGACATTTGGGGATGGACAAGACCTATGACAGGCTTGTCACCCACTTTTACTGGCCCCAAATGCACAAGAGCTCAGATGCTCATTGTAGGACCTGTCCGACTTGCCAGGCAAGTGGGAAGAGCGGAGGGAAGAACAAGGCTCCCCTCCAACCCTTCCCTGTGGTCGGTACGCCATTCCAGCGAGTGGGTATTGACATTGTTGGGCCTCTGGACCCCAAGACAGCCATGGGCAACAGGTTCATCCTGGTCTTGGTGGATCATGCCACCCGGTACCCTGAAGCCATCCCTCTGAGGACAGTGACGGCCCCCGTGGTGGGACGTGCACTGATGGGAATTTTCTCACGAGTAGGATTCCCTCTAGAGGTGGTGAGCGACAGGGGGACCAACTTCATATCCAAGTATATGAAGTCCCTTTGGCAAGAGTGTGGTGTAACCTACAAGTTCACCACACCTTACCATCCCCAAGGTAACGGGTTGGTTGAGAGATTCAACCGAACCCTGAAAGGCATGATCATGGGCCTGGAAGGTCCAATGAGGCGTAAGTGGGACGTCCTCTTACCATGCCTGCTCTTTGCATATCGCGAGGTACCACAGAAGTCCCTAGGGTTCAGCCCCTTTGAACTGCTGTACGGTCACCCCATGAGAGGACCACTGAGTTTGGTAAAGGAAGGCTGGGAGCAATCTCCCAGGAAACCTCCCCAGAATGTATATAGCTACATGCTGGCCTTCAGAAACCAAACCAGGCGCTTCAGACAACTTGCCGAGGCAAATCTGGAAGCCAGCCAGGAGGAGATGAAGCGGTGGTACGACCAGAATGCCACTCTGGTCGAGCTTCAGCCTGGACAAGAGGTGTATGTCCTGGCCCCAGTGGAACCCTGTGCCCTTCAGGATAAGTGGACAGATCCATTTGAGGTTGTGGAGCGCAAGAGCCCAGTGACATACTTGGTGGACATGAAGACGCCCAGGAACCCTTTGAGGGTCCTACATGTCAACCGCCTCAAGCCCCACTTAAGAAGGTCCGAAGTGGGCATGTTGTTGGCAACTGATGATGGAATGGAGGAGGAGTCGGAGCCTCTTCCTGACCTCTTAGTGGCCTGTGAGAAAGATGGGTCAGTGGATGGAGTTAACCTCTCACCCACCCTGACCCCCGAACAACAGGAAGACTGCCGCCAGTTGCTGGGGCAGTTTCCAGATCTGTTCTCCCTGGTTCATAGTGTCACAGACTGGTGCGTCCATGATGTGGACACAGGAGACAGCTTACCTGTGAAGCATAAGGCTTACAGAGTGACTGACAGGGTCAGGGCCTGCATCAAGGAGGAGGTCTCCAAGATGCTTGCCCTTGGGGTGGTTGAGTCTTCCAGCAGTCCTTGGTCCAGCCCCGTGGTCTTGGTCCCAAAGGCTGCTGCGCCGGGAGCCACACCCGAACTCCGGTTCTGTGTGGACTACAGAGGACTCAATTCAGTCACCAAGACTGACGCGCACCCCATCCCCAGAGCTGATGAGCTCATTGATCGGCTAGGGGCTGCCCGGTTCCTCAGCACGTTTGATTTAACGTCTGGGTACTGGCAGATCGCCTTGACCGATGGGGCAAAGGAGAGGTCGGCATTCTCTACACCAGATGGGCATTTCCAGTTCCGGGTTATGCCATTTGGAATGAAGAATGCCCCTGCCACCTTTCAGAGATTGGTCAACCAGGTGTTGGCTGGGTTGGATGAGTTCAGTGCCGCCTACCTGGATGACATCGCGGTGTTCAGTGGCACCTGGCCAGAACACCTGCGACACCTCTGGGAAGTGTTGATGGCCCTGCGCAGAGCAGGCCTCACAATCAAGGCCAGCAAGTGCCAGATGGGGCAGGGTTCAGTGGTGTACTTGGGACACCAAGTGGGGAGTGGCAAGGTGGCACCCTTGCAACCCAAAATTGAGACCATCCTGGCTTGGGAACCCCCAAGACCCAGACTGCAGTGAGAGCCTTCCTGGGGCTCACTGGGTATTACAGGAGGTTTGTCAAGGGCTATGGCACGATTGTGACCCCCTTGACAGAGCTGACTTCGAAGAAGCAGCCCAGGAATGTGATTTGGACTGACACCTGTCGGAAGGCTTTTGACACCCTGAAGACTGCCATGTGCACGGCGCCCGTGCTCCTGGCTCCTGATTTCTCCAAGGAATTCATAGTGCAAACAGACGCTTCAGAGCATGGTGTAGGGGCTGTTCTTTCACAGATGACTGAGGAGGGCTTTGACCAACCCGTAGCCTTCATCAGTAGGAGGTTACTTCCACGGGAAAGTAGGTGGAGTGCAATAGAGCGTGAAGCATTTGCTGTGGTCTGGGCGCTGAAGAAGCTAAGACCCTACTTGTTTGGGTCTCACTTGCGAGTTCAGACGGACCACAGGCCCCTCAGATGGTTGATGCAAATGAGGGGTGAAAACCCGAAACTGTTGAGGTGGTCCATTTCTCTACAGAGTATGGACTTTACGGTGGAACACCGCCCTGGCACAGATCACGCCAACGCTGACGGTCTGTCCAGGTTTTTCCGCCTTAGTGATGTGGAACTCCCTGGGGAAGGGTAGTTCCCCCCACATTTCAGCTGGAGGGGACACATGTTAGACCTGGCACCTTGGCGTGAGTTTCCCTTCCACTTTTTGCTGATGTGCCTCCGATGTTTTGCTGGTTTTCCGATACTCAGGGCACTGCGCCACGGCCGACCCGTGCCGCAGTGCAAGTGCTCCCTACTGTAAATTGTACCTGTGATTGATGTCCATGATTGGTGCATTGGATTTACTGTTAGTCCCTAGTAAAGCGCACCAGGAGTGCCAGGGCTTGTAGATGCCAATACTGCTAGTGGGCCTGCAGCACTGGTTGCGCCACCCACAGAAGCAGCCTTAAGATGTGTCTAGGGTCCGCCATTGCAGACCCCGCGTGCAGTCTCGTACTGTCATGCCGGCTGGGCAAGTGCACCCACTCGCCAGCCCCTGAACCTTCCCTTGACTGCATATTAGTCACCCCTATGGTAGGCCTGCGGGCAGGGTGCATTGTAGGTGTAAGGTAGGACAAGCCCTGATGTGTGTGGCATGTCCTAGTAGTGAATTACAACTAAATTCGTATCTCACTATTGAAGGCTACCTGCTTCCGTTAGGCCAGAATGGGCTGCTGGAATTATTACACCCTATAATCCCAGCAGGCTCAGGGAGCATGGTAGAGAGTCATGTTTAGTATGCCTGAACTCAGAATAATAAAATATTTCTTTTAGTAAAGTTTATTTTAATATCCTGTGTTTGCAAATGCTACTTTTAGAAAGTTAGCATTTGCTTGCCTAACCATTTCAGCCCGCCTCTGCTGGTATGTGTATCTGACTGTCTGGGATGTGTGAGTGACAGGGCTGGGGGATGACAGGTGGTGAATGCGAAGATTACACCTTAGTGGGAGGTAGGAGTGGCTCTTGACTCTGAATCTTGCTGTGCTCTGCCACCACAATGCTGGCTCCACCCTCCTGGGGAGCGACTGATGACTCAGCCGACACCTGGCCCAGGAAGAGCGAAGCCTCATCAACAAGGTACTTCTGGCTGCCCCTGTCCACACAATGCTGGCTCCACCTCCTGTGGGGCGTCTGATGTGCCTGCCCCTCACACTGAAAGCAGAAGCCGGATTACACCCACCAGAGTACTCAAGGACTGAAAGTGGCTATGCAAAGGCCCCCCTGGCCTGCAAGAACAAAAGAAATGCAGTATAAAAGTAGGAGCCCTGCTCCTTGTAAATTAGATCCTGTTTGTGCTACAGAAGGAACTCTGCCCGACGAGAAGGACCTGGAAGGACAAGGCGGAGTGCTGTCTCTGGCCTGTGTCTGGTGCCTTGCTGCAGAAGGAGAGGAAAAGAAAAGACTACAAGAAGACTTTTGCTTTGTGAAACTTTGTGCCAAACTCTGCTGAGAGATCTCCAAGGGCTTGCTGCTGAACTTGCCCCCTGACCAGCGCCCCAGGACCAGTGGGCGCTACACCCTGAAGAAAGCGACTGTGTGTGCTGCTTATCGCTGCAGTACTGACGGAGGAGTCTGGGAGCGCTAGGCAATCCTGCCACGCTCCCCGTAATCCAAGGCATCGACATCCCCCCAAGCACCGTGACCGGGGCCCAAAGCAATAGCGAGAGCAACGTGAGGTCCAGCCGCCGCTGGCCCGAACACCGTGACCGCCTCTGCACCGGGAGCCCGAGAGCAACGTGAAGGAGGACCCGTCCGGTCCAAGCTCCCGAATTGACTGCGCTTCGAGCCGTCAATCCACCTGCGAAGACGGACAGCCGCCCTGTGATAACCCCCCTCTGGTCGGTAACCTGCCCGGCAGCTCAGCTGTGAGCGCACAGCTGCAACCGGCACTTGGCTGGGTACGTCCTGCACTTGGGGACCGTACTGCCACTTGCCGCCACCACACAGCCGCCGCCTCCAGGGTCGGAGCAAACGACGAAGGAAGGACCCTGCCGCCACTGAACACCGCCGCCCCGGATGACCCGTGACCTGCCCGGCTGAGAGCCGCAGCGAACAGCGACCCCGGAAAAGCAACGCGACGTGGGACAGCTCCCCTGGAAGCCGCCCGCTCCACAAGAATTTGAAAGATACTGTGTTGTATCCTCACGGTGCGAGCGTCCTGCAACTCGAGCTCGCACCGCGCTATCTGCTCCCAACGCGAGCCGCCTCTGAAACCAAGGCTCGCACGGCTCCTGGTCCTCGGAGCCCACGCGGGAAGCGTGAACTCTGCCTGACCGAGCCCGATCTCCTCTCTGAAGCGAGCGGAGACAGCGGAAAGCGCATTGAGGTGCTACAAGACACTGAACCTGGTTGAACCTGGGCAGAAGGCCCAAAAAGATTGCTTATTGCTAAGAAAGAACTGTGGCAACCTGAACTTAAGTAACCTGGAACCGCTATTGAAAGTTTGACAACTGTATTTACAAGCCTGCTTGAAATTTATATAAAGATATATATTTTTACAAATACAGTTTGGTGTCATTGTGTGGTGGGTTGGTTGTGACGGTGTAATATTGCAAATGTTTAACCCTATGTGCCCCAGAGATTAGCCTAAGACTGCTTAAGCCACACTACCTAGAGGGTAAGCAGAGGTTGTCTTAAAGGTAACCCTCAGCCCTGACGAGGAAGAGAGAGTCCCTGCTTGTCGCTAGTGTTGCACTGCGCCAACTAGAGACTCCCCCTTCCTACACACGGCACTCTTTGCAAATCCAAAATACATTTAAGAAAATTTGATTCAAACTTAACAGAGCAAATTTGCTGAACTATAGCTTAGGAAAGCATTTTGTGTGCTGGTAAATAAGCTATACAATTGTGAATAAGTGGATTGGGTAATGGATGAGTGCATGGGTTTTGGACTGTCGCAACAGAGGGGGAGTTGCTCTCTAAAAGCACACCAGTCATTCTCTGCCTCAGATTCGAAGAGACTCCAATTCTCCGAGAGGGTCAAGAGGAGGTATATCCTTGGCCTCATGCATCCTTGGTCTTATGCCTCCATTTGGTCTGGCAGCGAACATCAATAGCAAGAAGTTCATATACCTCAAAACATTCAAAATGGTAAGTTTGCAATATTTTTGGTAGCCCCAAAATTGTCCATACAGGAAAGTTTCTATGGGCAGCCCACTTAACATCAAGAATTCGTTTTTCAACCTTTAGGCTAAAGCGGTAAATGCTGGAACCAAGATTGCACCTACGCTAGCTTTAAGGTGGGTGGGGGGCTCAAAGGCGACCATAGGCAAACCAGGTGTCCCTGACGGCCTGGAATAAGGCTACAAGTAAGATTGGTTGGGCACATTACATTACAAGGGAAACACCCCTTGGAAAGGAACATGGCTTAGTGAACTGGTGAAACTCCAGGGATTTGGGACGTGGGAAACAATTGGCATCTCCACAGTTGGGGACATATTAGAAAGCGGAGACATAATGCCTTTCTCCCAGTGGTTAATTTGTAAACAAATAAGTGATGGGGCTCTCGTCAGGAGGCAGCTAGCACCACAAGTTAGTGCCGCCTAAAACAGAACCAACTAGAACCATGAGAGTGGGGAGAGGATGAGGCGCAATGGCCAGCGCTGCCGACTTTGGAGGTGGGGAACCAGAATCGATTCTTGGCATTGGCTCAATATCCTGTGAGTCTGAGCAAATCACATAATCTCACCGTAAACAAATGTGTCCTTAACTGGTGTTTATGAAAAGCGCTGATGTTGATGATTAAGTGAGCACCGGAAACCACCGGCTCAAATTAAGCACTGCCTTCTCCTCTATTCAGCAGGAGTTCCAACTGCACCCGACTTAGTTTCCGAAATGTGCGCGGCTGTGACATGCCTGGCTGGCCGCCTCGGGGTGGAGATACTGGAGTTTACTCCTATAGCAGGGAGGATACTTATGACAGAGATAGGAAAAGAAACAATCTCCCATACATATAAAATAAATGTTAAATAATAATAAGCGAGACACTTTGGGTCAGCCCAGAGGTAGAGGGGTGCGAGATGTGGGGAAGCTAGAGGACATAGACTGCGAAGTGGCAGTTAGCATCTCAGAGAGGTGGCCACAAAGTCTTGACTGCGGTTGATACAGTTTAACATATTATACAGAGTTCATTATAACCGGCGCCTTACAAACTGAGTACGATGAGACGGGTATTGGTTTGCCCTCCCTTCGACACTGGCCAATGTTGCGCATAACATGTAATTTCTTTTCGGTTTGTGTATAAAAAGAAAAAAAAAATTTTTAAGTAAAGGTTCAAGGATTTAATTTTTTTTTTAAGTAAAGGTTCAAGGACACTGTGGTTGCTTCTACTAGTGATCACTCACCACAAATATACCACATCATTCAATCTTAGCATTCCTTTATCAGCATTCCAGACACCAGCTCAACCACACATACTACATTCCTCCCTTTCTTACAAACAAAAAAATGAGCATTCATTCCCTTGCACATAAAGTAAAGGAGCAATCTTTCACAATCACTCAATCTAAATTATATCTAGCTTACACATTTACTGAACAGCAGCTTGTTAATCTTTCTTCTACCCAAGCAGACACAAAGAACGAATTGCTGTTACAGGAACTCTGCAATGAGTCAAGAATGAAGTTCAACATCTCATGTTAAAACAAAGCAACATGACAACGACAAGGCTGCTACTACCACTGAGGCTCTACCACCCCATGTCTGCACACTCGCAAAGATGCCATACAATATTTATGCACAAAGGACATGTGGTCACGGATACTTCATCACAAGACAGGCAGGGCAAGGTATATACAGGCTTCCTTCGTCAAAGGGTTTCTCTAAGTCTACATATTCTAGGTACAAACAAAACAGAAAATAAGTTAAAGAATACTTTGTATTAATTCAAATCTCCCTTACTCAGACTCCAGAACAAGTCTTCCAGCGCTTAATTTGAGCCTGTAGTTTCCGGTGCTCGGCACCAGCACTTCAATATCAACACCGGTGCTTGATAGTCTGCCACAAGGTGGCGCTGTATGGCTAATTTAGAGATCATCACAACAACAACAGTTAATTATTAATGAAAGCTACATTAAGAATGAGCATTACGTGCCGCCCAAGCAATTCTGATAGCTCAGGGAGCCTGAAATCGTCAGAATAGTTATACTTGTAGGAGTGTGATAATTAGTAGTTATGTTACAGTATGACAGGGGCAATGTGTGGTGCAAGCTGCAGTGGCCTTCTGACGAGGGCCCTGACACTTATTCTTTTACAAATTAGGCACTGCTGTCCTCACAACAACACTCAGACACAAATTCATCGAACTTCCACATCATACTACTAAACTACAAAAGTGATGCAGACACAAAACATTCTCACTATTTCTCCAAATTCCACAAGCAATACGTGCACTTCCCAAAGGACAACACACGCCGCCATACACTTACGCACAAAAATACAACCATCACTCCAACCCGCCTACAACAAGGCACACTATCTTGCCAGACCAACATGAACAAGAGCCACGCCGATGATAGCACTTAATGTGCACCAAGTAAGACGTCCTCCAGTACTTGCATCAGAAGAAGTTGGCATGTCTTCTGAGCACAATGATACCTCAACTAGAACCAAACTGAAACATTATTTACACAACACACATTAGAACAGTCTAGCAATACAAGCACTGACTGCAAACCGTGTCAGCAGGGAAAGTGCTCAGCTAAAATACGATAGTGCTACATTCAACATTCAAACACAACACTGACCGACTCAATTATATACTAAATGGAAACATGCAACAAAAATAATCACAAATGTACTCAGCCTCTTGTTTAGCCCACCGGTCCAATCTTCCATTTGTACAGAATGATAATTCATGTGAAACTCTTGGCTGTCACTCACAACATTCAGGCAAAACTAGAGGATATCACCCACAACAAAATTGAGCAATACACTTCCTCACATTTGCCCTCCACCAGGTACTTCCCCTTGAAACATCTTGCAACATGTTATTTTTCTTTGCCCACCTTGTACCAATGGGTACTCCCCCATGTAACTTCTTAAAACAGGGTCTTGCTCTTCCACAGCATACCACACCATGGTGTACTCCACTCCCCCTGCAGCTTCTCTTGACAGGGTACTACATGTTCCTGACTTTGCACAATATGGGGTACTTCCCAAATAAAACGTTTAGTTGTAAGGTAATAAATACCCTTCCCCTTTTCGCACACCATATACACAAGTATACATCACTGGTATTTTTTGCGATGTTCCGGACAACCACAATACTTTATCACGGATAACAGCATGATTCTGCACAGCAAAACACAGAAGGGTACTACAAACTGGTAACCAGACTCCTTAAGAAGTTGAAAGGACATGACCACTGAAAATAATCTACAGGTGAATAATTTCAGCTTCCCAACCTGTTTTACAGTAATAAGCATTCCACATACCACAACCATTAACAATTCTCAAATAACAAAAGTCAACTTATATGGAAACTTACTGACCCAATACATGCATTACTAATAAGATCTATATGACAAATGTCTATACGCTAGAAGTACCAAACTTTTTGCCAACATAATAATCCTCAGACAGGGGGAAACGAGGCTCATTTCTTAACAAAAGCACATGTAAAATTAGGAATTCCGTGAATCCAAAATACTTACTGAATAATTAAATTAAGTTAAAATAACTTTGCAATTGGACAAACGTCAACAGGTCGTGTTTCGACTTCCTATGACTTTTGGACACAGTATACCCTCAAACAGCAGTCTCATTTCTAACTCCAGTGTCCTTGGAGATAGTTCCACTTCTGGTTATAAATGAGCTCGAAGACCATGGATAGTCTTTCTTAAACGTCTCCAGATCTGTCTCAATTAAACATCAGCATATTACCCTACTTCATGATGGCAAAGTCCACATAGCCATCGCCAACTCTGTGCCACCCAGGTTTGGAAGAGGATAACCTCTTCTTCCAGTGCCAGCTGACAAAGGAAAGTTCTCATTTACCTATTGCTGTGAGTTGGCACAAGACCTTTGTCATCGCCTTGACCACAGAGCTAGCAGGAGTCGTATAATCTCCTCTGGTCACTTGGCACTGGTCGCCATAAAATATGTGGAATGAACACTGGACCCCCCCAAAGCCATGGACTATCCTATGGCACAATCAACTTAATTGAGAAATTATACTACACCCTCACCAATGCGGCTCCATACCTCACTATTAAATTGTATAACTGCCTGAAGCTCCATGGTTCATTTCAGAGTTATTCTTACTGTAAAGGGCATTTCCTGCCTCTTCACACTCGCACCATAGCCTTGCTATTAAGCTTAAGGCTGTACATACTCCCCGCTCCAGACTTGCGTCTCAGTTCAGGAGAGGACCTGGCTTGGCAGTTCTGGCTGGACTGATACTGTTGGAGAACGACTAAGATGGATTCGCGTTTGGCTGTGTCTAATCTGAGGTGGCACTTTGGGCAAAAAAACTGATGGACTAGAATACGATCTAGACTAATTACCAGCGGTGAGATTAATTCAAGCATTCAACCCATTACTTTTTTGTTTACTTCAGAAGATGACATTTAAAGCATTGGAGGCCACAGTACTGAAGAACCCGCTAGGTGAGTTTAATGTTCTGACATTTTGAAATGACACTGGTGTCAAAGTGACCTGTACTCTAACATGATTCAGAATCACCCTGGGATAAGCTAATTCTCAGTGAGGGAAAAGCAAGGTCTTTAACCACCCAAAATTCATATGGCCTTTAATCTCCTAATTGTAATATTGAGAGAATTCCACAATCTGGTTTCCAAGATCAACAAAAAGTGTTTGTCTTTGCATAGTTTTGAGGGGAAAAAAGTAGGACCAGAGAACCATGTGCCCAATGGCTTCAAAACGACCTGTCGGTACCGAAGGAATCAGTACAGGGACCTCAGCATGTACAAACGTCATAGGCAGTGGGTATTACAGACAGCGGACAAAATATTTTTGAACTCATATTTTTTAACTAAATAAAGCAAATTCTGAGAAAAAACATATTAAAGGAACGCTATGGTACTCTACTAAGGTCACATACTAACATATCATAAAAGTTACAAATTCCATTTAATCTAACAAAATACAGGCACCACAATATGACATCATAAATGGCATCACTGAGTGCAAAACATATGATGTCACCAATGACTAGCCCTTGTCATATATATTTAATGCCCTTGTAATAGCATATGAAGATATGGCCAAGGCCCATGCCCATGCTTTCTATATTATCAAATGCCTATTTAAGTAGCACTCACAGGCATAAGGGTATCACTTGTATGTCTCATACCTTTCTATGTAGCTGTCAAAGGGTATGGCTGATAGATATGTCCTGTGTTCCCTAGCTGCTGGGTGTCCCTATCCCACACAAATACTTTATACAGGGCTCTGTCACAGGCTTTAGCCGTAAGTTTATGACTCTAAAATATGCCTTAACAAGGATTTGCCCTGTGTGCCCTAGATACTGGTTTCCCCTGTGCCCGTATGTATACTACATGCAGGGCTCTGTCACAGGTCTTACCCTGTAAGCTTTATTGCTCTATCAAATCCGTGCTTTAAATGGGCAGGTACTGTCTGCTGCTCTGTACCTGCACGTCTTTGATTTGAAAGGAAAAAGACCAACACTTCTCAGCACTGCTGCAATACATTTATTGGGAGAGTACCGGCACTTCTCGAGAACCAACAGGTACGCTAAAAAGGAGTCCCTGCACTTCTATATTTCCATTTAATGCTCTGTGTAAAATGATTTAACAAGGCATGGCCAATGCCTATCAATTGTGTGCTATATGCAAGGGTAGGCAGCTGGTCCTGCCTTCCGTCCTCTATAGATTTGGTGAACACGTGGCACGGATGAATGTAGAACTTTTTGGTGCAGTAGGGTATAGGCCACCCTTTCTGTGTACTGTGAATGCTCTTTATGAAACGCTTCTGGTGCTGTACGTTGTCATTTATTTGCATTGCGATCTAATGTAGCTCATGTGCGTAGTTGTACACTGTGAGAAGTTAGAGATGATTAGCTACCCATATGTAGAAAAGGACCATATTTTTTCCACTCAAGGATCACATTATAATGGTTTCCATCTCTTAATTCTTCCTTCGGCCACCCCACACTTCCTGTCTCTTTATCTCACTCTCGCAGGTTCATTATCATCCATTCCTTCTCTCCTTGGTCATGGTTTCCCATCTTTAACTTTCTCTCTCTCTCGCTTACTTCAGTTTCTGCCTCTCTCTCTGGGTCAAAGTTTGCTAATAAAAAATATTGCAGTTCTCACAAAAAGGAGGGCTGGTGCCCCCTGCTACAACCACATGCACAAATTAAGCACCGAGCATCTCTTCTTTCCAACGCCTTCATTGGTGAGGTCATTATTTACATTTTATGGTCGTACTTCTTTAAGAAATGCAGTGGAGATTCAGAGCTGTCAAGTGTACCGCCGACGGTGTTACAATGCACTCCAGCTACACTTTCCAAAACCTCCCTCCTAAATAGGTTGTTGTAGTGTGATCTGGAGCGGACAGGGTTTGCCGCAGCAGACATTGTGTTCCCGCTGTTACTGCGCCCTGTGCGCCTATAAACTGAGCTTCCTTTCACGTCTCATTCCGAGGCGGGTAATCTCGGCGGACCTGCATTGTAGGCTTTCTAAAGACACAGATCGGAATCGTTTACAGCGAAAAAGTGGCTTTCTTTAGTCTCAATGCCGTGCTTATCTCGCAGTTAATTAAGGATTCTGGGTGAAATCCAGGCACAATAAAATGATAACCATTTGTGCAGAAGGCCATCGATTACCGTGGAGCTGAATTAATAGACTAATGATGCCTTCCTTCAGCTAAGTGATTTAATTCGGGGCTTTAGTGTCTGCCAACATTCAAAGAGGGCTCAAAAATTGTGTGTCGCCGTCTCCTTTATTGGCGCTGGCACTGACACAGGCCTGTGTACTCACGCTGGTGCATATCCGGGCTGGACTGGCCAAGCAGGACACAGAAAAACATCAGTGGGTTGGTGGGTGGGACTGGCTGTTGGCAGTCGAGTCGACTCGTCCCTCCGCAGGAAATTCTGATTTTAAAAGTAATTGTGCCATCGATGTGCACAGTGCACTCTGCCTTCAGTCTTCACCCCAGGCTGCTGGCACTCGAGTTGACTCGTCCCGGCCATCGACTCGAGTGCCAGCAGCCTGGGGTGAAGACTCGAGGCAAAGTGCACATCGATGGCACACTTGCTTTTAAAATCAGAATTTCCCGCTCGCCCGGCCTGCCTCTAAGAGTTCATTGCCACCCCTGTGCCAAATTAGATAATAACAGGAGGAGTTCGGTGGTCGTCCCGTCACCTCCTGACCTCGACACTTCCTGCCTTTTTAGTCCCTGTTGTGGGCGGGGGGGGGGGGGGGGGGGGGGGGGGGGGGTCTCTGAAGGTTGTGTCCCACACAGCGTGAGTCTGAGAGCAGGTGCTGTGTGTCTTTAAAAGGCACAACAACAGCACGGCTCTCTAGACAACAGTACCATTTAGCAGATTATATAACGGTCATCACTACCTGAAATGTGTCCAGATTGCCAGCAGCTGCCTGTGTCCAAGGAGTGTGACAGACAGTCTGCATCCCCAGCAGTCTTTAGATTTTCAGCTGCAGCACTGTGACTCGTGAAACTTGGTAAGAGTAAAAAATGAAAGCTGCTGCCATTTTAAATGTTCATGCTAAGGTCAGATTTTAAGTTTTATTAGATAGCTGCCAAGGTTTCAGATTGCTATGTGTGTCATTTTCATAATTTTTGTATAATTTGTTATATTTATATTTTCCCCTCATTTTCATTGCTTGATTTTTGCTCGCAAAAAGTGTCACTCATATTTGTTGAAATGTCACTCATAATTGCACTACAATTATGAAAATGTCACACATAGCAATCTGAAACCTTGGCAGCTATGAGGCTACAGGTTTGGAACTGGAAGCCTGGCTGGGCAATTGCGACTGTGAAGGCCGCGGTCATAGAATCAACGCGACCGCGGCTGGAGCTTAGGCACACGCTACAGTACTGCAGCTGAGCCTTGAATGCAGCGGGCTGAGGGAGTCCAGTAGATAGTTGAGGCCTGAAGGACTCACTATGTAAGCTTGGGGCGGCCCGGCCTTAAACCGCATTTCCCGTCTGCCGTTCACCCCCTGTAATGTAAGTAAATTTATTTTCAACAGACTACTGCAGGTAAAATGTGCGTTATGTAGCGCGGCTCGCTGTAACGCACTTTATTTAAATCATGCGACGTTAGCAATGGCTCTTGTGCATGCGTGCGTGCGCGCCTCGCACCCTTGTCCCCGGAATAAATAAGCGGACCGGGGCTCTCTGACGCGACGCCTGTAAGTCCACTCAAGTTTTTGGCTCATTAAGGCAACTCACCTGGGCCGCTGGCTACATCGGTGCCCCGCCGGCTACACTGGTGCTTGGAACGTAGCAGCGCGCTGACTGGGCCGTGGACCTCTTCTGCTTTGGGTAAGAGTTTGTTGGAGCCTCGCACATGATTGTTAGGGCGGCCTAGTCGTGAAGGGCACTACGTTATTGCCCTTCCATTTGGGGTGCTTTGCAGCAAACTTACGAGTTTTTCATTGCTCATATAGGTGTTATTTATATTTGTGTTTCCCTCGTCTTCATTGATTTTGCTTGTGAAAGGTGTCACTCCTATTTGTGGTAATGTCACTCATAAGTACACTAAAAATATGAAAATGTCACACGTAGCAAACTAAAACCTTGGCAGCTATGCTTTGCTTTATCATCAGGAGGAACCCTGGGTGGAGAAGGCGACGAGGAAAGGGTTAAAAGACCAGCAGGCGGGGGAGGGGGCTGCAGGCGGAGGGGGAGGGATGGTGCAGGCGGAGGGGGAGGGATGGTGCAGGCAGAGAGGGAGATGGTGCAGGCAGAGGGTGAGATGTTGCAGGCGGAGGGGAGATGGTGCGGGAAGAGGGTCAGATGGTGCAGGCAGAGGGAGAGATGATGCAGGCAGGGGGTGAGATGGTGCAGGCGCAGGGGAGATGGTGCCGACAGAGGAAGAGATGGTGCCGACAGAGGAGGAGATGGTGCCGACAGAGGAAGAGATGGTGCCGACAGAGGAAGAGATGGTGCAGGCGGAGGGAGAGATGGTGCAGGCGGAGGGAGAGATGGTGCAGGCAGAGGGAGAGATGGTGCAGGCAGTGGGGAGATGGTGCAGGCAGTGGGGAGATGGTGCAGGCAGTGGGGAGATGGTGCAGGCAGAGGGGGAGATGGTTCAGGCAGAGGGGAGATGGTGCAGGCAGAGGAGAGATGGTGCAGACAGAGGGATGAGATGGTGCAGGCAGAGGGGAGAGATGGTGCGGACAGAGGGAGAGATGGTGCAGGCAGAGGGGAGATTGTGCAGGAAGAGGGTGAGATGGAGCAGGCAGCAGGCAGGGGGTGATTTGGTGCAGGCGGAGGGGAGATGGTGCAGGCAGAGGGGAGAGATGGTGCAGGCAGAGATGGCGCAGACAGAGGTAGAGATGGTGCAGGCAGGGGGTGAGATGGTGCAGGCAGAGGGGAGATGGTGCAGGCGGAGGGGAGATGGTGCTGGCAGAGGGGAGTTGGTGCAGGCAGAGGGGAGATGTTGCAGGCAGAGTGGGAGAAGGTGCAGGCAGAGTGGGAGAAGGTGCAGGCAGAGTGGGAGAAGGTGCAGGCAGAGTGGGAGAAGGTGCAGGCAGAGTGGGAGATGGTGCAGGCAGAGTGGGAGATGGTGCAGGCAGAGTGGGAGATGGTGCAGGCAGAGTGGGAGATGGTGCAGGCAGAGTGGGAGATGGTGCAGGCAGAGTGGGAGATGGTGCAGGCAGAGTGGGAGATGGTGCAGGTAGAGTGGGAGATGGTGCAGGTAGAGTGGGAGATGGTGCAGGCAGAGGGGAGAGATGGTGCAGGCAGAGGGGAGAGATGGTGCGGACAGAGGGAGAGATGGTGCAGGCGGGGGTGAAATGGTGCAGGCAGAGGGGAGATGGTCCATCCGGTAAGTTGTGAGGGGGTGACACCACGAGTTACCCGCACCGGGTGACACCAACCCTAGTGACGCCACTGCCCCAGGCTGTTGGCAGTCGAGTCGACTCGTCCCTCCGCAGGAAATTCTGATTTTAAAAGTAATTGTGCCATCGATGTGCACAGTGCACTCTGCCTTCAGTCTTCACCCCAGGCTGCTGGCACTCGAGTTGACTCGTCCCGGCCATCGACTCGAGTGCCAGCAGCCTGGGGTGAAGACTCGAGGCAAAGTGCACATCGATGGCACACTTGCTTTTAAAATCAGAATTTCCCGCTCGCCCGGCCTGCCTCTAAGAGTTCATTGCCACCCCTGTGCCAAATTAGATAATAACAGGAGGAGTTCGGTGGTCGTCCCGTCACCTCCTGACCTCGACACTTCCTGCCTTTTTAGTCCCTGTTGTGGGCGGGGGGGGGGGGGGGGGGGGGTCTCTGAAGGTTGTGTCCCACACAGCGTGAGTCTGAGAGCAGGTGCTGTGTGTCTTTAAAAGGCACAACAACAGCACGGCTCTCTAGACAACAGTAACATTTAGCAGATTATATAACGGTCATCACTACCTGAAATGTGTCCAGATTGCCAGCAGCTGCCTGTGTCCAAGGAGTGTGACAGACAGTCTGCATCCCCAGCAGTCTTTAGATTTTCAGCTGCAGCACTGTGACTCGTGAAACTTGGTAAGAGTAAAAAATGAAAGCTGCTGCCATTTTAAATGTTCATGCTAAGGTCAGATTTTAAGTTTTATTAGATAGCTGCCAAGGTTTCAGATTGCTATGTGTGTCATTTTCATAATTTTTGTATAATTTGTTATATTTATATTTTCCCCTCATTTTCATTGCTTGATTTTTGCTCGCAAAAAGTGTCACTCATATTTGTTGAAATGTCACTCATAATTGCACTACAATTATGAAAATGTCACACATAGCAATCTGAAACCTTGGCAGCTATGAGGCTACAGGTTTGGAACTGGAAGCCTGGCTGGGCAATTGCGACTGTGAAGGCCGCGGTCATAGAATCAACGCGACCGCGGCTGGAGCTTAGGCACACGCTACAGTACTGCAGCTGAGCCTTGAATGCAGCGGGCTGAGGGAGTCCAGTAGATAGTTGAGGCCTGAAGGACTCACTATGTAAGCTTGGGGCGGCCCGGCCTTAAACCGCATTTCCCGTCTGCCGTTCACCCCCTGTAATGTAAGTAAATTTATTTTCAACAGACTACTGCAGGTAAAATGTGCGTTATGTAGCGCGGCTCGCTGTAACGCACTTTATTTAAATCATGCGACGTTAGCAATGGCTCTTGTGCATGCGTGCGTGCGCGCCTCGCACCCTTGTCCCCGGAATAAATAAGCGGACCGGGGCTCTCTGACGCGACGCCTGTAAGTCCACTCAAGTTTTTGGCTCATTAAGGCAACTCACCTGGGCCGCTGGCTACATCGGTGCCCCGCCGGCTACACTGGTGCTTGGAACGTAGCAGCGCGCTGACTGGGCCGTGGACCTCTTCTGCTTTGGGTAAGAGTTTGTTGGAGCCTCGCACATGATTGTTAGGGCGGCCTAGTCGTGAAGGGCACTACGTTATTGCCCTTCCATTTGGGGTGCTTTGCAGCAAACTTACGAGTTTTTCATTGCTCATATAGGTGTTATTTATATTTGTGTTTCCCTCGTCTTCATTGATTTTGCTTGTGAAAGGTGTCACTCCTATTTGTGGTAATGTCACTCATAAGTACACTAAAAATATGAAAATGTCACACGTAGCAAACTAAAACCTTGGCAGCTATGCTTTGCTTTATCATCAGGAGGAACCCTGGGTGGAGAAGGCGACGAGGAAAGGGTTAAAAGACCAGCAGGCGGGGGAGGGGGCTGCAGGCGGAGGGGGAGGGATGGTGCAGGCGGAGGGGGAGGGATGGTGCAGGCAGAGAGGGAGATGGTGCAGGCAGAGGGTGAGATGTTGCAGGCGGAGGGGAGATGGTGCGGGAAGAGGGTCAGATGGTGCAGGCAGAGGGAGAGATGATGCAGGCAGGGGGTGAGATGGTGCAGGCGCAGGGGAGATGGTGCCGACAGAGGAAGAGATGGTGCCGACAGAGGAGGAGATGGTGCCGACAGAGGAAGAGATGGTGCCGACAGAGGAAGAGATGGTGCAGGCGGAGGGAGAGATGGTGCAGGCAGAGGGAGAGATGGTGCAGGCAGAGGGAGAGATGGTGCAGGCAGTGGGGAGATGGTGCAGGCAGTGGGGAGATGGTGCAGGCAGTGGGGAGATGGTGCAGGCAGAGGGGGAGATGGTTCAGGCAGAGGGGAGATGGTGCAGGCAGAGGAGAGATGGTGCAGACAGAGGGATGAGATGGTGCAGGCAGAGGGGAGAGATGGTGCGGACAGAGGGAGAGATGGTGCAGGCAGAGGGGAGATTGTGCAGGAAGAGGGTGAGATGGAGCAGGCAGCAGGCAGGGGGTGATTTGGTGCAGGCGGAGGGGAGATGGTGCAGGCAGAGGGGAGAGATGGTGCAGGCAGAGATGGCGCAGACAGAGGTAGAGATGGTGCAGGCAGGGGGTGAGATGGTGCAGGCAGAGGGGAGATGGTGCAGGCGGAGGGGAGATGGTGCTGGCAGAGGGGAGTTGGTGCAGGCAGAGGGGAGATGTTGCAGGCAGAGTGGGAGAAGGTGCAGGCAGAGTGGGAGAAGGTGCAGGCAGAGTGGGAGAAGGTGCAGGCAGAGTGGGAGAAGGTGCAGGCAGAGTGGGAGATGGTGCAGGCAGAGTGGGAGATGGTGCAGGCAGAGTGGGAGATGGTGCAGGCAGAGTGGGAGATGGTGCAGGCAGAGTGGGAGATGGTGCAGGTAGAGTGGGAGATGGTGCAGGTAGAGTGGGAGATGGTGCAGGCAGAGGGGAGAGATGGTGCAGGCAGAGGGGAGAGATGGTGCGGACAGAGGGAGAGATGGTGCAGGCGGGGGTGAAATGGTGCAGGCAGAGGGGAGATGGTCCATCCGGTAAGTTGTGAGGGGGTGACACCACGAGTTACCCGCACCGGGTGACACCAACCCTAGTGACGCCACTGGGTGGGAGCAGCGCCACAGCAGATGGAGTGTGTGATCTTCAGCCCATGTAGTCACAAAACCATTGCTAAGACACTCCTGCTGCAGACTAGAGCGATACGATTCATTGGTACTGCGTCAGACCTTGGGATGCTTCATTAGTTTATTATCATTTTTTTTTAATTTTTAGCCAATCCATTTGGAAGGCCGTGCAAGGACATGAATGATTTGGCTACATCAAAAAAAAAAAAACCTGGTTCGGGGCCCTCGCCTCTCGCCTAGCCAACCTCCCTTGTGAGGGCATGACTAAACTGCTTACCAACTAACAGGTGTCACAACTTTTTGTTTTCCTATTCACAAAGAAGTTCTATTTCATTTATATTACAATTGTTCCAATTTTCTTTGTTCATTAGCAATGCACCAAGTGATCTAAAAACTCTTTGTACGTAGTTTCTTTTGAAACATCAGTTGAGCGACTACAGAGAATTATACCGCGTGCATCACTCAATGCAAATATCATTCTCAGATCCCAGGATTTGAGGTCCAGAACCACCCTTTCCCACAAGGTATTGCATTACCACAGAGTTTCCGCATCGCCCTTCCCCTGATACACCCCATGATTGAAATGGCGGCCCACACCTGCGGATGGATTTCATGTCACTTTGAATGAAGCATGGGCGAGCTCCCTTGGAGCTGATTTTATTACGTCGCCATAAATTGTAAAGAAAGGAAACTCAATATCTGAGGCCATCACGCTCGAATGCATCGCTTCAAATTGATTTGGATTACCTGAATTCACAGTGCCTCATTGTGAGAAGGAGCAGGGGTCACTGCTCTGTAGCAGAGTATTACTAAAAGTGCTTTGGAAGGGCTGCTAATGCATTTACACAGTTAAGATCATCCTTGGCCTGTTCTGAGTGCCCAGGCTGTTGATGAGTGCATGGGCATGTAAGAGATGATCTAATACTGCACTCGCAATGCCAGACCATGTTAAACTGCACTCGGTATCTCATAGCACCTAAAGTGCACTCGCTATAGCATAGCACATAGAGAGCTCTCGCAATCTCATAGCAGCAAGAGTGCACGCGCAATCTCAAAGCAGCAAGAGTGCACGCGCAATCTCATAGCAGCAAGAGTGCACGCGCAATCTCATAGCAGCAAGAGTGCACGCGCAATCTCATAGCAGCAAGAGTGCACGCGCAATCTCATAGCAGCCAGAGTGCACGCGCAATCTCATAGCAGCCAGAGTGCACGCGCAATCTCATAGCAGCAAGAGTGCACGCGCAATCTCATAGCAGCAAGAGTGCACTCGCAATCTCATAGCAGCAAGAGTTCACTTGCAATCTCATAGCAGCAAGAGTGCACTCGCAATCTCATACCAGCAAGAGCGCTCTCGCAATCTTAGGGCTTAGTGGCCAAACACAATTTAATAGCGCCTAGAGGGCACTCGCAATCTCATAGCGCCTAGAGGGCAATCGCAATCTTGTAGTACCTAGTTGCACTCGCTATACCATAGCACCCAGGGTGCACTTGCGATCTCATACCACCTAGAATGCACTTGCGATCTTATAGCGCCTAGAGTGCACTCGCGATCTCATAGCGCCTAGAGTGCTCTTGTGATCTCATACCACCTAGAATGCACTCGCGATCTCATAGCGCCTAGAGCGCAATCGGAATCTCATAGCACCCAGAGTGCCCTTGCGATCTCATACTACCTAGAATGCCCTTGCGATCTCATACTACCTAGAATGCATTTGCGATCTCATACCACCTAGAGTGCACTCGCGATCTCATAGCTCCTAGAGTGCACTCGCGATCTCATAGCGCCTAGAGTGCACTCGCGATCTCATAGCGTCTAGAGTGCACTCGCGATCTCATAGCACCCAGAGTGCACTTGCGATCTCCTGCCACCTAATATGCACTTGCAATCTCATACCACCTAGAACACACTCGCGATCTCATAATACCTAGACTACACTCATAATTGGAGATCACTGGGGCTGCACTCACAATCTCAGACCATTGAGACTCCACTCACAATCTCAGACCATTGAGAATGCACTTCCAATGTCAAAGCACTGAGACTGCACTTGGAGACCACACTCGCAATCTCAAGCCACAGAACGTGCAATCCTATCACGCGCATCATTGGAGGCTCACATTTACACTACTCAGGTAATGTGGCACTGTTTTCACAAACCTCACATCTTGTGCACTGTGACTGGCTCCTAAGATCTGTGAAACATGTTCACATGGCAGTACAATCCACGGACAATGTGAGAGAATATATAGACAATTAAAAAGCATTACATTCTCATACCATGTGGGAAAGTTGAAAGACACTCGAGGAAAATGCAGAACACGCCGGTCAAAAAAAAAATGTGAGTTACATAGAGGCCCAACGAGCACCAATCAGGTAACGTGTTCATGTAATCACCATCCTCAGACACCTACTTACTGTTCAAATGCAAGAAGGTTGTTGCACCTGCATATCTCAGACAAACAAGGACACCCTGCGCTCCAGCTAGCACAGCAGTCTACCGCCAAATTCCTTCTGGAATCATCAACGCAAGAGGTAGAAGATTAAACAGGGTGGAATAATATTTCCATCAATAGAAGAAAATAAACTAGATATGTTAACATTAACAGGAAAGTGAAGACTCTGCTTTTCACTCATCCTTTTCTGGAAAGGTTAGTGGTGATGAGAACTTTTTATGGAAAGGGTTTAATAATTACCCTAATATTAATATTAATGGGCCAGTGTGCTTATCCATCTAAGGAGGACCATTCAGATCCCATGAAACTCTAATCTCAACCTTTTGACTATACAACACTGCGGTTGGCAATCCAGAACAGTAACTCACTATAGGCAATGTGACTCATAAGCCTTAGGCCATGTGAGAGTGTGCGTAGTCACCTCAAAGCATTCCAACATTTTATCTTCTATAGCAACACATTCAGAATTCTCAAATCATTCAAGACTGTGTCCAGAAACCTCATAGCAGTGGTCTGCACCCTTTTCTGTAATAAGAGCTACTTACTTTCAATATTTAGTGAAGCTCATCCAGTACCACTGATAATATTACTGTTGTAATAGTGACCACATCAGGCAAGATTACATTAGTGACCAGCCTCTGCAAGATCACCTCAGTGCATCAGGCAAAGTTGCTGGCAGCCATTTATGGAAGGCTTTGTCAATATGGAATGCCTCCACACGGATAATACATAACAGCCAAAGCTGCAATGCTGCTGACATAAAGGTAAAAATATTTGTAAAACATCTTCCCAACACCATCACGCTAATATCCGCTATAAAAATAATTTTGAAATTCACCCCAAATTTCAGGCTACTTTCCAGATTAAAAGGACTGTAGGAATGTGAAGACATCACCTGCTTCGTTGCAATATGAATTCATCTTCCAGACCTGCAGCAGCACCGGCAACAAATTAACAACCAGTGCACCCACATATGCACTGAAAGATAACCACACACAGCGGACAATGAAACATAGGAGTCATCAGTGGCATAGCTAGACCTCTGGCCGCCCTGCCGGCCCCTGCATTTGCTGCACCGCATCGGGGCTATGAAAGAGCAGGGGGTGAGGGCTGCTGGCGATTCCTGCGGCAGCCGCCCCTGCGGCAGTCGCAGGTAAGAGTGGGTGGTCTGAGGGAGGCCACCGCCCCAAAACTCGTACCCCCCCTGTCTTGCTATGCCACTGAGTCATGACATTTTCAAACTGAATGTCAAAAAATGCGAGGAAGGAAAGACGAGGAGACGTCAGAAAGAAGCCTCCTTTCTTCAGGGAGCACTGCATCAATTACTAAAACAGATACTCTGAGCTTCATGGACCTCAAAGGCCTCAAAGACGTTCTCTCTCATGCCCAACCCTACACAAATGCATAAAATCAGGAACCATTCTGCTCCTCCTCACCTTTCTTTCAATACACAGTTCTCCATTGCTTCCCAGTTGAGTTTGCTCTACAATGGTACCATAAATTCTTATGAACAAGGAAACAATCTTTTCACAACACAATATTTGACTTTTTCCAGACAAAGAAAATTCTATAATACATGGGTGTTAGTGCCTAGGACATGTCCATCACTGATCAATACAGTGATAGAAGACGATGGAACATGCCAATGAGGGCTTCCAAAATGTTCTGCATATTTCATTCCCACACTCATTGCTTCACTATTGCCGTACTTTCAGTAGTGCTGGAATCATTTTCAGAGTAGGGGTTCAGCCATGAGGGTTACATCAGTAAAGTCATGGGGATTGTGAATAAACAAGTATAACAAATAAGGAGAGTGGTAGAGGTGTGGTATGTAGCCAGTGCTACATTTTGGAGTATATTGTTGTAAATATATTACTAAAACATAGTGTGATAGCACACTGTCATTTACAGACAGCACATTTTCATTGAAATAACCACAAAATGTGCACTGATGGGCAATTTTACTGGTAAAATGATATACTGCACAAACGGTGGTAATGTATGGAAATCGGGTTTCTGCAAATATGTATAATTAGCACATCACCCCGTAAAGTGTCTTAATTTGTTTCGAACCCATTCAAATCTTCATTTCCATCACACTTCAAAATTACAAACTAATATTCTTCCCTAACTGCTGATAAATTCTGAAATATTTGCAGTTAATTTACAGGTATTTCAACTTTGTTCAGTTAGAAAAAAACTGACCTTCTACTACCTTTCCTTCCACATCCTATAATACCCCTGTGAGATAGTTCACTTCATAAAATCTTCTAACTTTGCAGTCAGAGAAAGAAAAGTAAACACCACTCTCCGTTTTAAAAGAATAAGCAGCAGCTTGTCAGAAGATATATTTTTCACTATTGACCTCTGTCACAGCAAATGTAACAAGAGAAAAACAAAATTTAAAAGCATCTTTATTGCTCTTTCACTTTCAGAGCTCTGGCTTGGTTATTTGAGGGGGAGGGGCACCCTTCTTACCCCTACTTTCAGAGCCTACGTATACTTCTCGAGTTTTCTTTCCCTCAGACGTTATTCCTCGTCAAACGGCGTAAAAGTCTGCAACGAAGTGAAGGAGGGTCCAGGAATGCCTCCATATTTAGACAAGACACAGTGGTTAGCTGGGACTGTAAAACCTGTTGTAATTCTAAGGGGGGGGGGGGCTGTAATTCTAAGGGGGGGGGGGTGGACGCGGTGATGGAATAACCCTTAGAGGGAGGCCCGAGCAGTCTTTCTCGATCGTTCTACCAGCGTTCTACTCGAACCCTGGCACGCGGAGGGCTCAGGTCCAGCTGAGACGAGGTGATCACGTGATTATGCTCATAACATGCGGCCCGTGGGCACGGATCAGCAGGTGCTGACGGCAACCTCCATACTCCGAATTGTTACCTCCCTGACAGAAATGAACATGATGCTTTACAATGTAATATAGTATCTGCTTTTGGGCTTTACGGGGTCATTTAGTAACTGCTTTTATTACCAACTACTGTACCAAACGTAGTCCCTCTTTTGTTATGACTGCGTATACTCGTTGCTCCTAGGTGGACGCGCACCATTTTATTAGCTTCAATTAAGAAAAAATATACAAATAACACAATTGGAACACACATAAACAAAGTCCCCTCATTACGACTGGCCCGATGTTTTCTGTCAATGTTTATCAGACCCTATATAAACATATTCCACTGGGCCGAAAGTAATCAGGTGTAATAAATAACTTGCGAGCTTGTCCCAGAATAAGAGGATTTACAGACTGATTTTGGTGCTTAAACACCAAAATCCGCATGTCCGGTTAATTGTCGGGCGTTTTTCCTGAAAACATGGTTTGATCCTCCAAAATGTATCAGGGAAACCTGCAGGAGTACGCGGCCAATCTCCGAATGCATATATATGTGTGGTAGCAACGTTGTAATATTAAAAACTTTTTTCCATCGTGTCCATTTTCTTCATGAATGTTCCAATTTTACTTGTACACCCTGGAAATACAATACAGCAATACGTTAACTAATATTGCCATAGCAAACTCCATGCAGAAAACCCACTAGCATAGTTAATTTATGTTAAAGGTTAGTAAATGTTTTTTACTTGCAGCATAAATCGCATTGAAAAATTCAGAATGAGCTTCCTCTTGGGGTTTGAAATTAATCCTATGCTTGTTTCCCATATTTCAGTCCTCATTGCAAATGAGACAGTTTCACTTATTGGTTTGTCTACACTCCAGTTTAAACGAGAGGTAAGCAAACACCGAGTCACTAGTAAATGTCGCTCCATATACAAATGAAAGGCAACGCCGAGATATTATTCTCAAAACTACTCACGCGCCAAAAGATTACAGGATGTACAAAGGCCGTAGGACTATTATTCAGTGATACATTGAAAATGCTAATTAATTATTGAATATATATGTCGCTCATTCATCCACCCAGTAATGCACCTTCACTGCCTGTTCTTACTCAGCCTCAACAAATTAAAATTAAGATTTAAAAAAATAACAAAAAGTCTTAATACTGCTACTTCTCCTGTAAAAGTGCTGTGAATAGCACGTATCTGGGTCTTTTCTTAGGGCTTGGCGCCACATGTATGATTGCAATACAACCGGGCAACCCTATGTCCTCTGTACACCTGACTCTTCAAAGGTAGCGATGAATAGCGCTCAAAGGTTACTCCAGCAGGTAACTGATAGTTTTACATACAAACATCTGACAGTCCCAGGGGACACCAGTTCCCTTATAGCTGGTTCCCAAAGCCAAAGTCACATATATATTCAAAAAGTTCGATCTATGCCTTGTTCTTTTATTTAGCTTTTTGATTTTATTCTTGTGGTCCTGCTTACTTTTATTGATTTGTTATACCTATACACATTTACTGTAAAGCGCTCTGATACCCGTGAGGGTCTTGTTCGCGCTATATAAAACTTTCAAATAAACAAACTGAGGGACTAACCGTGCAGGAAGTAAACTAGCATCCACAGTTGATGTCCCAGGTGTGGCAGATGTTTGGTGGTCATATCTTGTAAATGCCTTGTAACATTCAAAATGTGCAGATGACGGGGGAGTATAAAGGAAATCAGGGCCCCTTCAGGACCCAAAGGTTCTTAGTGGCATCTGGTAACAGAGTTTAGGATGTGGGCCAAGGCCCACTTATAAACAAAATTCGTGGGAGATTTAAGGGCTAGAATAATTGGTTAAACAGTGCCAGAATCAGGATACCCAGCTGTAGCCAGCAGGACACTACTATAACCCTCTGGCAAAAGGGAAAACACTTGAATCCCACTTGGCCTTGAAAAGGGGTGCTACTGACACATAGGAAGTCAGGGATGACACAGGGAGCATCTGGCCAAATGAAGGTCACAACATTCACATTTCTGGAACTTTCCACAAGAAGAACTCAATGGTCTTGCAAAGAAGAGTGCTCGCAAGGTTCTCATAACTTCTAGGTGTCCACATCCTCAAGATGACCTCCACATAAGCTGCAGTTAATTGTGCCTTGATTTGTATCCTCCTGGTCCAGCACATCTCCACACCTAATAGTAAAGTTTCAGCTTCTTCCAAATAAGATCACAGCAGCAGAGTGCGACCCAAGTGGCCAGCATCAAGGAAGGCAGCATTAACCCCTTAGCTGCGGCGGCTATTCCGCCGCAGCGCTAAAGGGGGAGGGGGGGCCGTGCGGCGCTCTCGTACTCGTGACGGAACCGCCTGTGCTTGTGACGGAACGGTTCAGTCACGGCCCCACTCGCTTAATAGAACGGGCCGCGCAGGCGCGGCGAGCGGGCCGTGACGGAACCGTTCCGTCACCAGCACAGCCCACCCGAGGCTCGTGACGGAGCGGTTCCGTCACGAGCACGCAACGGGTTAACTAGAATGCTGTCAGATGTACATCTATACCTGACTAGCAGTGCTCCTCCAGATGTCCAGACATCGACGAGCTCAAGGAGTGTCTGGAGCTCAGTATTTATATTAACTAGGTGCACTGGTGGAGGAAAGACCAGGTCAAAAAATCATAACCCTTGCCAACCAAAGTAGGTAGCATCTTCAGGAGCCTTCTGCCACAGGTTTCAACAGGGTGGGGAATGCAAAGTGCGGAAAGGTCAAGGAAATATGGGGACAGTGCAGACTCAAATATCCAAATACTCCCCGGTAGAACACAAATGGGGAGGCCACAGATAGCAAAAAGAGATGGAATGGGCCTCAAACAAATTAGCCATCCAGAGTAGAGATGGGGTAAGCTGCCTCAATGCAGATATATGCTCAAGCAGTTAAAGTAGAACAGATCAGTATTGTGTTCAGGCACAGCTTTTGGCTGAACACATTTTAGAACCATTATCCAGAAACCATAAAGGGGGCTATTGCTGGATTCAGTAAGGTGCAGCACAAGAGTCCACTCCAAGCAACACAAGTAGACAGATAGAGTGGGCAACAAATGGTATTCACCCTGAATTCTCTTTCCATAAACAAAACGCTATTTTTTAGTTTATAAGAAATGATATATTATGCAGACATTCACGTTGCTTTGTTCGCCCTAAGTTGGCAGGGTATGCTCAGACGTGAGTCCCTTGCTCACTTTGCCACTTGATTCAAGCTAGCCTGGCTGATGAAGGCTGAAATGCCAGAAACCGGTCCCAGGATGCTTGTTTCCGGTCCAGGGATGACATGGCTTTGGCAGTTCGGGCTGGACTATTCCCATGAGGCACAGGGTCAGATTGATTTGCATATGGCTATGTCTGAACTGGGGTGGCAGAGTGAGCTAAAGAATGGTGATGGATTAAACCCAGATCAGTTGACTGGGGGTGAGTGTTTGATTTGCTCAAGCGCTCCGTCCATCATCCCCTTTTGTATCGCTTTGTTTGCCCTAAATTGGCAGGGTATGCTCATACGGGAGTCCCTTGCTCACTTTGCCACTGGATTCAAGCTAGCATGGCTGATGACAGCTGAAATGCCAGAAACTGGTCCCAGGATGCTTGTTTCCGGTCCAGGGAAGACATGGTTTTGGCAGTTCGGGCTGGACTGTTCCCCATGAGGCACAGGGTCAGACTGATTTGCATATGGCCATGTCGGAACTGGGGTGGCGGAGTGAGCTAAAGAACAGTGATGGATTAAACCCAGATCAGTTGACTGGGGGTGAGTGTTTGATTTGCTCAAGCGCTCCGTCCATCATCCCCTTTTGTATCGCTTTGTTCGCCCTAAGTTGGCAGGGTATGCTCAGACGTGAGTCCCTTGCTCACATTGCCACTGGATTCAAGCTAGCCTGGCTGATGACGGCTGAAATGCCAGAAACCGGTCCCAGGATGCTTGTTTCCGGTCCAGGGAAGACATGGCTTGGCAGTTCGGGCTGGACTGTTCCCTTGAGGCACAGGGTCAGACTGATTTGCATATGGCCATGTCTGAACTGGGGAGGCGGAGTGATCTAAAGAATAGTGATGGATTAAACCCAGATCAGGTGACTGGGGGTGAGTGTTTGATTTGCTCAAGCGCTCCGTCCATCATCCCCTTTTTTATCGCGGGGTTTAGAAAGAGCAGAGGAGAGGCATCGGCTGGCAATCGGAGGCGAGCAGGTAAGACTTTTTTCTTTATTTTTCTAACCTCCCTCCACCCTCACCCCTCCCCCTGCCACTGTTCCCTGCCAGCTGCCACTGCTGTACACAGATGACCGGAAGGTATGAATTCACATCAAGAAGGAGAATGATACTCTGGTACATTGAAATTATGTTTCTCTGCAGGCGCGATGTTTTCTGCATAAGCAAGGATTTTCCGCATTTGCCATATAATCCACCATCTGCTGCATAATCTTAAGATTTCAACAACATTTGTTTCTAGCTCAATCAGATCAAAAGTTACAAAAAAAGTGAAGGACCATTACAAAGGTTTACTGGTCATTTTTCATTTGTTTATTACTGTACTTGGTTGTAAAATAAGTACCAATTAGATTAAATCAACCCTGCCGCATTATTTGGTTGTCTCCTGCCACACATATTCAAGCAGGCAAACATTCAGCACCATCTCGCTTGGAAAAATTAAACCATATCATACTACTTGTTAACACATATACTAGTCAAGGTGGAAAATGTACTACTGCGTTTCATAGTTCATGGATACGGAAAAAAAACAACAACAAAGAGACAATTAGAAATACTGCAATATAAAGCACCCTGTGCAGTTTTCAAACGGAGAGCCTGGGTCCTTCTCCGATAGACCCAGTACCCTGCTCACTGGTTACCAACTCAAAAATACATTTATTTACTAAAAATGACCTCAAGGTGAAAGTCCCTCAGGGTAATTCACACAGTAAACTAAATATAATAATATATAGAAGTGCAGCTCCCAGTTCAGGATTACCAAATAGGCAAAGTAGGCACCGGCCTATGGGCGCCACTACAACAGATCAAAATAATATTGATTTGATCTTGAAAGAAAATTACAATCAAGCTTTCTTAAATTGTTTCCAATTATTTTCTTTAATAACATTAATAATCGTTAATGTTTTGCTTTGTGTAATAAAATTGGTTTATTAAAATTGTTGGTTGTTGAAATTAAAAACGTATTAGGAGATAATTTGCGAGGGGGGCTCCGAAATTTTGACTGCCTAGGTGCCGCCACAGGGTTTAATCAGGCAATGGCAGCGCCAAAAAGACAGCACTACGCTTCTCTAAAAGCAAGATACTGGCAAGGCAGGACAGGTCTATAAAGTATATAGGCTTATTTTGAAAGACACAAACAAGCCTATCAGGTCCCACAAAAGTGATGATGATAGTCGACAATCTAGTATAGGTTGTGATGCACAAGAAGCTTACAGCCAATGATTGGCTAATGGGTCAAATGTATTGTTGGAATCCATAGGTACTCTTGTCTTAGAATACAGATCATCCAAGTGAAATCACATTTCACTGTAGCAGACACAGGCGAAGACCTAGACTGATTTTATTATCTCCAATAATTTAGTATTTTCCTTTGGGTTGGTAAATAGTAGGCATATCATGAAATCCAAACTCCTTGGCGGCCAAGATGCTGCTGATTATAATTAAGGCTTCCTGTTTTTACTAATTTTTACAGATAAATACAGACAGAAAACATTAATTTTCTTGTGTGTATTTATTTTTAAATGTGGATAAAAATGGAAATTCGGTTGCTTTTTGAGTAATCATAAATACTGTTGGCCATGCCTCCCAGGCCATAGATGTGTGGATTAACAGATAAGGGAGTTAAAAAAGAATGGACTTTTAGTAAAGAGGTTTTAACAGCAGTAGATATGCACATGGTGGATACTGAAATTTGCATATTTTCATATAAGTACACCAATTTATCTTCTGTGGGTGTTCACATCACTGAAACCTGGCAGACATTCAAGCAAATGTGCATATTTATTGGGTAAATAAATGTGGAAATATACTAACTTCAGCTTAATTTTTCCACAAATCCCAAAATAAATATGGATAAATACAGATAAAATTAGCAAAAAATAAATATGGATAAATAAAGACAGGAATAGCAACATAAAAATACCATAAAAACAGAAGTCCTAATTATAACAGAGGAAGCCTTTCAAGAATGAACACTGGGCCTCTCTACAGACACTGATGGCAGTGATCTAGGGGCTGCATATAGTAAAGTTAAGACAACAGCTAAAACCTGCCCATCTAAGGCACTGGCATGGACACAGACATTTGGGGATATTTGCATGTGTGTATGCATTGGTATTTATAGAGAGCAAATCGAAGGTAGAACAATTAAGCAGCGTTCAAGAATATGACCCAAGACAATACAGAGTTGAGTGGAATGGGGCTGGCTAGAGTCGTATGTAGGAATGATGGGGTTTCTAAGCAGAGAAATTGTGTTTTTCGAAGAGGTGAGTCATCAGGTAGTTTTCAATTGTAGGGGGTTTGGGAAGTTCTTGATTACGGGGAAGTTGTTTGTTTCAGAGCCTAGGACCATGGATGAGGAAGGGCTGGTTTCTGGTCACTAATTTCGTGAACCTTTGGTCTGCCATGTGGGCACAGGTGCCATTCATGGCCTAGTTGATGACGTTGGTGGTGTTGAAGATGATGCCATGCATGGGGAACCAATGGAGTTGCTTCGGTTGGTGAGATCGTTGAATTTGTTATTGACAACCTTCCCATTCCTCGTACGCCCTGCTCCATTGCCTTTGGCAAGGGACAACTACAACTATCTAGCACTGGCCCCGGAGAGCGAAAGCCAGGAACTAACAAAAACCTGTACCAGAATAGATGCCTCTGAGAATGACGCAGTGCTTAATTTGAGCTGGTGATTTCTGGTGCTCAGCACCGGCACTTAATCATCAACACTGGTGCTTTTTATGAGCACCAGTTAAGGACACATTCATTTATGGAAAGTAGGGGAGTTTACGTGATTTGCCCATAATCATAGGATGTTGAGCGGATGCTGAGACTCGAACCTGGTTCCCCAACTCCGAAGTCGGCAGCTCCGGGCATTATGCCACATCCTCTCCCCACTTTCAAGGCTAGTAGTTGGTTGTGGTTTATGCGACACTAACAGGAGTGATGGGCTTGTGCAAGCTGCCTCCTGACTAGAGCCACATCACTTATTTTTTTACAAACTAACCCCTGGAATGGCGGCAGAGAAGACTCCTACTTTTCACATATGCCTCAATCCAACATCAGACCAAAAGCCTGGGGAAACACTTTTGTAGAACCATTTCCCCTTGGGTTTTAAAGTGTTACCGCATGAAACCCTTAAGAAGTAAGACAAGGTGGTAATTCTGTGAGCGAATGACGTAGCAAACACAAAGTAGGAATTTGAACAAATTATTTCGTTTTCTTATTTTTGCGGATGTTAATGTGGATTTATTAAAAGTATCACAGTATAGGACATTGCAAGAAAATCTAATCAGATGTGTGCTGGATTTCATTTGCATGAAAGAAACCCATGAAAGAAGAGCTACATAATTTGATATCTTTGCTGTGAGGGAAATAATCCCCTTATCGGAGAGGCTTGTGCAGTGGTTGGTTGCTAGAATAGATAACAGACATTTAGTGCGCTTGGCATTACTCCATAACATTGAGATACAAAATGTATGCGGGCGGCATCTAAGGATTTTATTGAATGCAAGTCTGTGGCAGAAATATTGTGAGTAAATGCTTGGAGCCGGTACAATGGAGATGATTTGATTCCCACAAGCTACAGTTCCCTCCTAAACACATTCTAGTGTTTTCTAAAAAATACAACAGAAATGTGTCTTTTCTGGCACTCTCAGGGCACAGGTAACTTGTGAGCTATTGGAGCCAGGGAAACGAAGAATACAAACAAGCATTGGCAAAGTCAATAGGTCTTGCCTATGCAAGAGCTACTGGCTTTGCCAATGTGATTTAGCCATGTTGTACACCAGCGTGGCTGCTGTCCCGCAAGGCTAAAAGTTAGTGGCATTGAGGAGAGTGGCATGGAGTGTCCAAGAGTGGAATAGCAAAGAGTGGAGTAGAGTGTTGTGGCACCGAGTGTCGTGTACAGGAGTTGTATAGAGCACAGTGGCGTCAAGTACGTTGGAGCAGATTAGAGTGCATTGGCATAGTGTTTTGCAGAGTACAGTGGTGTAGCGTGACGGGGCATAGAATCGAGCGGTATACAATGCATCATCGTACAATGCAATGGCGTGGATTAGAGTTGTGGTGTACATTGCAGAGTGGAGTACAGTGGCATAGAGTTCAGTGGCGTAGAGTGCAGTGGGAAAGAGTGCACAGACTGCTTTAGCATAGAGTGGTGCAGAGTAGAGTGGAATAGAGTACAGTATAGTGCCTTAGAGTCAATGGCATAGGGTGCAGTGACGAAGAGTGGAGTGCTGAAGAGTTCAGTGCCTTAGAGGGCAATGCTGCAGAGTAGAGTGGGGTAGAGTTATGCAGAGTAAAGTGGAGTGCAGTGGTGCAGAGCGACATACAGTGGAGTGTCTTAGAGTAGAGTGGACTGGTGTATAGTGCATTAGAGTAGAGTGTAGCAGAGTATAGTGGCACACAGTGCAGTGGTGCAAAGTGCAGCAGCATAGAATACAATGGAGTATAATACAGCATCGTAGAAGGCAGTGGTGTAGATTAGACTGGTGTATAGTAGAGTGCAATGGTACAGAGTGGAGTGATACAGAGTAGAGCATACGGAGTAGAGCGTATAGAGTATCGTACAGTAGAGTGGCATAGAATGCAGTGGTGGGTGCAGAGTAGAGTTGAGGAGTGGTGTAGAGTGAAATGCTGCAGAGTACAGTGGCGTAAAGTGAATTGGCATAGAGTGGAATAGTGCAAAGTGGAGTGTCGTATAGATCAGTGGTGGAGAGTGCAGTGTTGCAAAGTAGAATGTTGTAGAGTGCAGTAATGTAGAGAGCAGTGGTGTAGAGTAGAGTGCACTGACATAGAGAGCAGTGGTATAGAGGAGAGTGCAGGGCCATAAAGTGGAGTGCAGTGGCATAGGGTGCAGTGGCATAGAATAAATTGTTTCAGAATGGAGAGACGTAGAGTATTGTGGTTCAGGCTAGAGTCGAGTGGTGTAGAGTAGAGTGGTGTAGATTGTAATTGCATAGAGTAAAGTGGTATAGAGTGCAGTGGTGAAGAGTAGATTAGAGTAGGGTACAGTGGATTGACGTAGAGTGCAGGGGTCTGGAGTGGTACAGAGGGGAGTGGTACAGAGTAGAGTGCAGTGTTGCAGAGTGGGCAACAGTGGAGTGGCAATGAGTGGAGTTGTACAGGGTAGAGTGGAGTGGGCTAGACTGAAGTGGCTAAGAGTTCAGTAGTGAAGAGTGCAGTAGTATAGAGTGGTGTAGAGTGTATTGGCAGTGTGGTGCAGAGTAGACAGGTGTAGCATGAAGTGGTGTAGAGTGCAGCTGCGTGGCATGATGCAGAGTGGAGTAAACAGCAGTGGTGCAGGGTGCAGTGGTGTGGAGTGGTGCAGAGTAGAGTGCAGTGTGGGGAGTGGTGCAGAGTAGAGTCTAGTGGCGCATACTGGGGTATACATGGTGTGGTAGCACACTGCCATTACAGACAATACATTTTCAATTAAAATGACCATTACATTTGCACAGACACACAGGTCTACTCTACTAATAAAACTACAAACAATAGTGTATGGAAATGGCATCACTTAATGTATTGATCTGGTATGATCATATTAAAGTATTTGCTTCCAAAACACTTCAGAATTAACAAAAAGTGTGCTTCTTTTGTTCTTTCATATTTGTGATATTTTCTGAAATACTTGCACAGTACATTTAAATGTTATGTACTAGGAAAACACCCTGCTGTCACATAAATTCTCTCACTTTGAAGTAAGAGAAAGAAATGTAAACACCAAGATTGGAGGTTCAGCACTTGCTTGGCTAACCTCTTTCCTTGAAGACAGCGGCCAGGAAATGTGGGCGCCCCCTTGTCCTTCCCCCATGCCCAGCCTGAAAGTAGGAGTCCTCCAGGGCTCCGTACTCTGCCCTACTCTCTTTAACCTGTACATGTCACCCCTTGCATCTCTGGCAGAGGCCTGTGGGGCTAAGACAATTTCATAGGCTGATGATACACAGCTGATCTTCACCTGCGACAGGGGAGAGGACTTTGATGGGGATAGGATCAGACCATGCCTCACCAAGGTGTACAAATGGCTCAAGGCAAACCAACTCAAATGCAATTCTGATAAATCGGAAATGATCTTCTTTAGCTCACCTTCTGTGAGCGACTGGAGACATTGAAGGCCAGAGGAGATGTCTCCGCTCCGCTCAGCCCTATCTATGGTCAAAACCCTTGGCATCCATATTGACAGTGCACTCTTTATGAGGCCTCAAGTACAGGCCTTACCTACCCATGTTAGGAACGTTTCTTCCTCTTCTTTCTCTCAACACCAGGAAAAGAATAGTCCAGGCCCTGATGACTTCCAGATTGGACTACGAAAACATTCTGTACCTGGGCCTGCCTGGTTACCCCCTCAAGCGCCTTTAAGGGGTTCAAAATGCAGCGGCCAGATTGGTCTTTAGGCTTAAACCCAGGATGCACATGCCCCCCATCTTAAAGCATTACACTGACTCCCGTTGAAGGAGAGGGTCAAGTTTAAGGCCCTGGTAATGTTCTTCAAAGCCTCCATGGAAAGGGCGCCGGCAATCTAAGAACAAAAGTTTGTGATTATATGCCTGCCACATCCATGAGGTCCTCCTCTTTGGGATTGGCTTGCATTCCCAGAGTACGCCTGGCCAGTATATGGGGCACATCTTTTGGGATTCTGGGAGCTTAAGCATGGAATCAAATACCGGCTGCTCTCAGAGCCACTTCAGACCTGACAGCCTTTAAGAAACGTCTTAAAACCTGGCTTTTCCAAGGCTAGACGTGCTTGTTGGTTCTTTTGGCGTGAGCCAATCAGCGCTGGGACACTCTTGTTGAGTAGCTGTGCGCTCTACAAATGCGTTTCTTCATTCAAGATCCCTGGGAAGACAAAGTCTGACATTTGATCTTGGTCTTGGAATACACAGCAAATGTGACAAGATAGGAAAAATATTTACAGGCATCTTTACAGAAAGAAGTACTAGTGGAGGAATACAAGTAGAGGTAGAATGAAAAAGGCTTTGCTCCTTTGGGAGAAACAAACTCAAGCTGAACAGCTGAAAACAAAGCCAGAAAACAGAAAGCTAGAAAATGTGAGTTAAAAATCACAAAGTCAATGGTAAGCAACTGATGGAATGCATTCCCAGGAAAGCTTTCTAAGTTTCCCCAAGATGTCTTTGGTAGGCTTCAACATAAAAATTGATGAACAGAATTCTTGAATTATTCTCGTAGACTCAGAATAACTCGAGGCTGCATCCCAGTACGCCGTTCTTTTGGCTACCATGCCACCTTTGATTAGACTCAGCCATATGTAAATTAGCCTTCGTCCTGCTCCAATAGGAATAGTCAAGCCCAAACTTCCTAGGAAGGTCATCTCTGAACCAGAACACAAGTACCTAGACTGGTTCAGCCTATTTGGCGTTCTTTATTCGAGTGGAGCTTTGTTCCAGTGGTGCAGTAAACAGGGAACCCACATCTGCTTATACCCGCCATACAGAGTGCCACAATAAATAATACAAAAAAATCGAGAGATAAAATGCTTACATTAATCTCAGCCACTGGTGATTACTTGGGCTGCATCCCAGTCCATTGTTTGTTTACCCACCATGCCACCTCAAATTAGACCTTGCTATATGTAAATAAGAATTGGGTTGCTTGTGTTATGGTTTAGGGGTGACCTAGCTTGGCAGTTCGGGCTCGACAGTTCTTACTGGACTATTTGCAACCTTCCTCCCATCATCTTTTGTGTGTTTGATAGGCCCAAGAAAATGGCAGGAACGTGGTCAGTTTGAGTGGATAAGGGGACGAAATATGGTGAGCTGAAGCACCAGTGATTTTTAGCCAAGACAAGATGGACAAATGAATACGCTGTCCACATCAACGAAACAACCGGATAAGCACTGTTTGATCCACCTGATTATGCCCACAGGACATTGTAGGGAAATGTGTTTTTTCTTTCTGGAAACCAAGCAAACTAGCTCAGGACCCCACAATGCAAAGAGGGAAATAAAAGCAAGGCCTTTGCTAACTAGGTACATATACATATGGCAGCGCTTCACCAAAGATTGTAGAGGGGCCCCATCATTTTGCATTATGCCACTGGTACCCACTTCCCCAAACTTCACCGTCATATTTTTTGCTTATAATTTCTTTTGTTGTGATAAGATATGTTGCATTGCCACAAACAGCTTTAAGTAGAAAATTAACTGCATTTCACACCAGAGTTTAAGTCTCTGATCCTCCGAGGGTGTCTAGTCCCTTAGAAAGCATGCACAGCTACTCTAATGTAATACAAATTTGGACAAATACAGGAATTACCCATATTTATGCCGCATATGCACCAAATGGAAATGAGGCATTGATCAAGGCGTCTATAGGTGCCCGTGAAACAGATTTATAGCAGCCATCAAGCTGATCTGCTGGAAGTAAAGCATGTAGGAAGGTATTAGAACGACCTCTCCATTCTTTAAAGGCCTTGTGAAATAATGTAATAATGTTTGAGTGAAAGAAAATCAATTTTCACTTGAAGAAAACTGCCTTAGTAAACCTTATACAGTGAAAGTAAACTGTTTAAATACTATGGCCTTAATCGTGTTCAATAGTAATTTTTGATTACATCATTTTTATTGAATAGTAATTTTGCAATAAAGATGAATGTTCTTGGCCAGGATGGCAAGGACAGATGGGTGACAGATTAAATTATCGATTCTCAACTCTTGCGAAATGTATCCGTTCGTTTTTAATTACCAAAATATGAACCTAGTGTGATGAAAGAGTTGTAGGGGAGAATTCTCCCCTGGATATCATTTCAGAAAGCATATATTTTCATCCAGAACAAATCATTAATGCACAGGGTGAACATTACCTACTAAAAAGTACTTCTTTAAAAACAAATTTATTTATTTATATATTTATATATTAATAGGATTTGTTTCACATGATTCCTTTCCCTTTCCTCCCTCCCCCTAACCCCCTCCTTAAAATTAGAAAATGCTTTGATTCCTAATGTTGACATCAGTAGTCTACAATTATATTTCCTCGTGCATTTTGTTTCTATTTTCTGCTGGTGCCGCCTTGTTGTTGTATATCCTTTTATTCCAATAAAGCTTTCAAACTTAAAAAACAAATTAGAACATTGGAACTTTGAGAGCTCTACTGAAGACAATGGAGTGGCCCAGGGCTAATAATGGATGGTATAAGCCTTCTGCTCTAAACATTGTTAGAACATTGGAATGTTGGGAGCTGGATTGAAAACAATGGAGTAGCTCCGGGCTTGTAATGGCTGGTATAATCCCGGAGCTCCAACATTCTAATGATTGTCTTTGTTCACAGCTCTGGCCATGAACAAAGGCTTCAGGGAGCCTGAGGGGATTTCAATCCCCTCGGGCTCCCTAAATCTTTTGTTTTATTTGTTAGAACATTCTGCCCTCTAGGGGCAGAATGTTCTAATAGCCTTATAGCCCATTGTAGCTGGGCTATAAGGCTATTAAAGTCCCGCTCCCTTGTCAACGCTGGAGCCGGTATAGCCCGCTACGGCGGGGTAAAAGGCGATATTAATGTTATGTTTAATTGGGTTATTGATAAAGAGCAATGACTCTACTCCGAAGGGACATCTCTGCACTCTGACAGGCAGGGGGTGACAAAGGAAACGGATTAAAATAACCACATTTTAAGATGTTTTTTAAAACCAGAAAAACTGGGACATGCACGAATGAACAGAGGGAGATTATTTCAGTGGTGCGAAGCTAGATAGGAAAATGCCTGGACACCATATCTTGACGTATTGATGCCCCAAGGCTGCAAGTTGTTGATTTTTAGATTTTAGGTTCCTCTCAGGAAAGTATGGAATTAATCTATCCCATAGATACCTGAGACTGACAGAAATTTGTAGGTCGGGCAGAGAAGTTTAAACACCACTCTCTTTCTAATGGGGAGCCAGTGGAGGGCTTTAAGCATGGGAACTGACGTGTTCGTGGAGGCAAGTTGCGAACCATGCGGGCAGTGGTGTTTTGAACCACCTGCATTTTAGATAGAAGAGATTCATTTGAAGCGAGAAACAAAGCATTGACATAATCCAAGAGTCTGATGATTAATGCCTGGGTGAGAGTCTTCCTGGAACTCAAAGGAAGCCACTGAAATATTTTCCTAACAAGGCACAGGATATGCCTGTCGCAGGTGGGGGTATTCTGATCTTTCATGGATAGAGTGTCATCTACTAAAAGTATACCCAGATTTATGGCTGTTCTGCTGGGTACAGGGGTACAGAGGCAAGGCCCAGTTCAGCTGGTCACCAGTTGTCAAGCTAATGTAGCTGGGCTTTGCCAAGCATAAGAATCTCTGTTTCGCCCCTATTCAATTGAAGACAATTGAGGGACATCCAGATGGCAATTTTTTTCATGCAGGCAATGAATCACTTAGGGTCAGATTCATCAAACAAAAACTCGCTCGCAAAGGGCCAGATTCTGAGAATCTGGCCCTTTGCGAGCGGTATTTTTGCATTTGGGATGCATCATCCCAAAAACAAAAATCGCAATTTTAGAAATCGCTAAATTGCGATTATTTGCATTTAAGGAATCTCAATTTGAGATTCCTTAAATGCCATGCATGAAAGTTTTCAAAATAGCGAATTCGCTAATAGGGCACGCAAATTACCATGAAGTACAACTTCATGGTAATTTGCAAAAACTTTGAAAAATGCACTAAAGTGCATTTTTTCAAGTTTCATGTTGCTCACACACATGCCGTAAGGGCATGTGTGTGCGCAACATATGGGCAAATATCAATGTCAGGGGTGCAACAGGGTGATTTTTGGACACCCCTGCACCCTTGAAATTGCAATCTCAATTTGCGAATCGCTAATTGCGATTCGCAAATTGAGATGGTCTTCCCATTAATTCTTATGGGCCTCTAGGCCCATAGGAATGAATGGGGAGGTATTCCTTAATTGTGACTTGCAATTTGCGAGTCACAAATAAGGAATTCTAAGAAATCGCTATTTTTTAAGTGATTTCTTGATGCATTCCATTTTGCAATTCCTTAATAGCGAATCGGTATTTTTCGCTATTAAGGAATCGCAAATTGGGTTGTTGATGCATCTGGGGGTTAGTGTTGTGCCCAAACGAGGTGACCAATTGGATGTCGTCTGCATAAGAAAGTATTTTAAACCTGCAAGACTTGACCAACTGGGCTAGAGGGGCTATATAGATGTTGAAAAGCATGGAGTTTAAGGAGGAGCCCTGAAAGCCCCCCTTATCCAAGGGAACAGTTTTAGAGTGATAGGTGCTGATGGAGACTGTTTGGACCCTGTCTCGGAGATAATGTTCGAACCAGTGAAGGGCGATGCCCTGGATACCTATCTGGTAGAGACATTGTATCAAGATGGAATGAGAGAACGCTGCCGACAGGTCAAGCAGAACCAGCAGGGCGCGCTTTCCAGCATCAAGGGATAGCCTGATAATATCTACTGCTGCAAGTAGGAAAGTTTTGGTACTGTGGGAAGATCTGAAACCAGATTGAGAAGCATCCAACAAACTATAGCTCCCCAAATAAGAGGAGAGCGTGTTTGTTGATGTAGGTCTCCAGAACTTTACCCAACAGGGGAAGGAGAAATATGGAGCGATAGCTAGCCAGTTCGATAGGATCTGCATTGGGTTTTTTCAAGCTAGATGTAACATGTGCTGCTTTCCATAACTGTGGGAAGGCAGCTAGGGCCAGGGACAGGTTACACAGTGGTGATAGCTGGTGCAAAAAGAGACGAGGAAGTAGCAATGATATATGAAGGACAATGATCTGAAGGGGTTCCAGACTTTGCTTTGAGCGGCAGCAAATCGAGTATTTGAGAAATAGGCTCAAGTTTTTCCAATATTGCTAGTGCATTATTTCGAGGAGACTCAATGGTGTAGTTGTGAGTTGAAGGATTAGCCACAGAGTGAAAACAACAGTAGATGTTGTCTATTTTAGATTGAAAATGGCTAGCTGAAGTGTCACAAAGAGTTTTTGACAGAGGAGAAAGCTTGTGGTATAACAAAGTCGTTTAGGATTTTAAATAATTCCTTGGAGGACTTGCCTGCTTTCTTTATCTTGTCGACAATATAATGCCTGCATGCTGCTCTTATTTTACAGCAGTAGGCACTTAGTGCTGATTTGCAAATTTGGCTATCGGTGGAAGTTTTTGAAGCCCTCCATTTATGCTCTAATATTTTACAACTTGATTTGTCGCCTTTCAATTCAGCAGTATACCATGGAGCATTAGGTCTACATAATGCATAACATTCCAGTGTTTGTCTTTGTGTTTCCAACTTTTTGATTTAGAACATTCTACTCTCAGTGAGTGGAGTATTACAGTAGCTTTACAGCCATTCTGCCTCGGGCTATACCAGTTGTTAAAGGCCCCGTCTCCAGTTCTAGGCCCTGGCAATCAATCAATCAATCAATCAATGCATTTCTAAAGCACGCTACCTACCCGTGAGGGTCTCAAGGCGCTGGGGGAGGGGCTGCTACTGATCAAAGAGCCAGGCCTTGAGAAGTCTTCTGAAGGCCAGCAGGTCCTGGGTCTGTCGTAGGTTGGTAGGGAGGTTGTTCCATGTATTGGCGGCGAGGTGGGAGAAGGATCTGCCGCCGGCGGTGGTTTTCCGGATACGAGGAACTGTGGCGAGGGCGAGGTTGGTAGAGCGGAGGCAGCGGGTGGGGGTGTAGAAGCTGAGTCGGTCGTTGAGGTATGCTGGTCTGGTGTTGTGAAGGGCTTTGTGTGCGTGGATGAGGAGCTTGAAGGTGATCCTCTTGTTGACTGGGAGCCAGTGAAGGCCTCTCAGGTGGGGTGGATGTGGCTGTGTTGGGGGATGTCGAGGATCAGTCGTGCCGAGGCGTTCTGGATTCGTTGTAGTCGTCTCAGGAGCTTGGTTGTTGTTCCTGAGTAGAGGGCGTTCCCGTAGTCGAGTCTGCTGGTGATGAGGGCCTGGGTGACGGTTTTCCGAGCAAGCGGGTCAGGGCTATAACTCGGGTACGGGGATTTTAGGAAACGGTATAGCCTTGGCAGCAGGCTATAATATAACCTCAAGCCTAATTTATTGTCAGGGGATTAGTTATGAGACGTAATTTTCTCCTTCAGTGCAGTACTAGAAAAAACTAAAAACACAGTACAGGCGTGAAGGATTCTTTAGCACTTTTATAGGTTATTGAATACATTGAAAGGATTCTGTTATTTGAGCTTTGAGAACAGAAGGTGCAAAGAGCCTTACAATAAAGCGCAACATTCCTTGATGTACAGTGTACTAAAATTAAAAATCAAGAGCTGCAGAAAGATAGAGCCCACAATCAATAGAGCATCAATAAAGACCGCAGAAAAGTAAACAACCTGCACTGGTCCCGTAGCTCAGTGAATAAAACCCTCACTGGTGAAGTGCTGTACAGCCTGCAAGTCACAGCTCTGAATCACAACAGCGCCAGTCCAGATGTTCATCTATCCGGAGTAGATGAACGTGTATCCCTTGATAATAGACTGCATAACGGTGATAGTGGTGTGCAAAAATAACGAGAACATTATCCTTAATCATCGGAGCATTGTAATTTACAGCTAGAAAAACCAACAGGTCTGGCCATGACAATCTCGTGCAATTGTTATTTTTTTTATTGGAAGCAAAGGAAAGTTACAGTTGGTGTTGAATTACTTTAACTTGTAAATATAGTTTAGCCATATAAGGATGACTAAAAATAGCAAAAAAGAATGAAGAAAAGAAAGAAGAAATCTTTGTCAATTGAAAGTATTGGCCTACTCGCACTTCTTTTTAGGTGATGTGCACAAATGCAGGGGCGGCTCCTCCATTAGGGCGGAGGAGCATCGCCCCACTGCTTTCTTGCAGTGCGAGAAGCAGAAACATAAAATGGTATTTGAAATACCATGTTATGTTTCTGCTTCTCCTGCTGTGAGAAAGCAGAAGGCAGGGTATGCCTGGTTGGGGGCGGGCGGGAGGGTATACCTGGTTTGGTGAGGGCGGGTTGGGGAGTAGTGGCTTGCCGTCCGCACCAATCATAATGCTGCAATTGCAGCGTTGTGATTGGCTTAGGGGAGGGGAGGGAGGCTACCTTCTTCCTGTTCCAGCAGCAGGACCCGACCAGGAGTGGAGGCGGCAAGGGACCCGGTAAGTTATTTATTTATTTTTTAAAACCCCCCCATCCCGTGCGAACCCCCGGGTGAAACCCTGCGCGAACCCCTGCATGACTCCCCCTACCCGTGAGTCATGTGAGCTGCGACTGCACAAATGATCAGGCTAAATGCCATCACTCACTGTGCAAGAGAGCCAAAAGGTTGAAGTGGGCTGACCCATTGACCAGTAACGCCCAGTTTCTGAGCAAAGTGGCTGGCGGAAAGGAATGGGGAACCCGGACGAACAACAAAAAAAAAGAATAATAAAATAGCTTACCTGTTCAACTCTCGGATACTCCTCTCTGGCTCCACCACCATGCACTGCAGGCACAGGCTCCCAGAATCCCCTAGGCCAATCCGGAAGCTGCATGAAAGCAGCATCAGGTTTGGCCTGAGCACCAATGATTTGAGCTCCCAGGGAGACTGGGAGCCTGCGCCTGCTGGCCTCTCCAACGCATCAATGCAGCTGGGTTGGAGGGAGCGTCAGTGCGCATGATGGTTTGGCTGGTCTGAAACGGCCAGCCAAACCGCCATACGCACTGATAACCAGTGCACCTACCACTAACCCTTTGCAAGTCATCCCTGTGATCCTGCCACCTAGGCAACACTATGGAGAAAAATGAAACGATAATAAACAGGTTCATTATCATTTTATTTTTCATTTTTTGGCCAATGGCAGGTGTGGCGACACCTCCTCCACCATAGCGGATGAGCCACCGCGGTCATTAACCCATACAGTATGCAGGGGCGGTGGAAGCAAAATGTGAATTACAGCTGAACAGGCAAATTGATGAAGAGGACTGATCCAAAACCCCTCTATGTATGCATATATGTATGCATTTGTTACCTATGATTTGTTTTGATTACATGAGGCTTGCGAAACAGCTAAAGCGGTCTTTAGGTCAGACCTAGAAATGCTGCGCAGTAGTCCTGGATAACCAGCAAATACTGCTTAAATCATTTACCAAATAGTCACCACAAAACTACACACAATATATATATCATTAGATCATAACCCATAGCCCCCTTAAAATGACATGAGCATACCTGAAAATTAATTTTCATTCACAATGGAGGAACAGAAAACGTCAATATAGTTTTTATGGCGTATCAGGGAAGGAAGCACAAAGATGAATAAGGACCAAGGCCCTCATTAGGAGTACCCTTTTAATTCAGATTTGGGCAGAAAAAGAATTTTCTGCCTAAATTGGAATTAGGATTCCTAAGGTGTTCTCATGCAGTAATGCCGCATGTAATATAAGGGACAAATAAACTCTCACAAAACCGGTCAAATATGTCCTTGCAAAAAGAGCGTTCGAGAAGGTAATGCAGAAATCTGTACATTAACACGGATTTCCATATGTTGTTCCCTACTCCAGATCTTAAACTCATAAGGGCCCTTAAAAGGTGGCTTAATACAGATTAAAACAGGCAAGACTCTGGCTTAATCCTAATATATTCTTGCAAATAAGATATTTTTTATGATTGGTTGATTGGTGTACTGCATGTGCTCTTAGTTAAAGTCTTTGATTATGTTTTACTTCGTTTACATATAGCGCTTTAGGTAATACTACCCTTACACTACTGAATGGTGCTTATTTCTTAGATGTCAGCGGTATAATATTAGCGGGTACTATTTAGAGACTACCTACCTCAGTCACAAAGTGAAAGCTACCTCCAGTACCCAAGTTAATGGTACTCATCATAACGACCTAGAAAGCGTGAGAGCTGGGCCACTGGGATTCAGTCCAGTAGACCTCAGCCCAATCACAGATCTAAGTAATGGATCTGCGAGTTTACTAAGCTTCTCAAAGGTTGGGTCCGCGCCGCAATTTAGAAAATTGACAAAGAAGTAATAGGCGCCCCTTGGTGCCCATCAGGGGACCTCCTGCTTGACCCATGGTTTTAGTATATTTTTGAGGCAGCGGAATATCACTCACTTCAGACGTTTTTTTGGTGCCCAGGTCAAACATTTTATCAAAGCCCTATTTAGCACTAGCACCTGCGTCTAAGTCACAATAATAATAATTAAATATATACATGCCTCTTCAGTAATGAACAGGGCAGGCTTGCTTCATGATCCATAAATATATTTTACAGAACGAACGCTGGAACCTTAAAAAAGCTTGGGACCGGGGAATAATGCTCTTCTATAACGGTTTTCTGGTGGCCCTACCGGACACAGTTTATTTTTAAGGGCACCTCGCTAAATGTCTGAGCTGGAGGACGACCTTAACATTACACATCTGCACAGTGGCAGCCGCCACCTATTTAGGGTGGTGTGATATGTGGGAGGGTAAGGGGAGTTTGGGTAATAAAATAAAACAATAAACAAAAAAAACTTACCTGCAGCTCCTTTCCTGGCCGCCTTGTTGCACCTCTCGCGCAGCTCGGATAGGGATGGGCCTCAGGGACCAGCTCCACACCCAATCCAGATGCTGCTCTTATAGCGTGAGAGCTGCACCAGGATTGGTCTAGTTTGCTGCTCAGACAGTGCTTTTGGAGCCTGTGGCTTTTTTCCAAACCTGCTTTGTAACACACCTGGGTTGGAGAAACATAAGTGCGCATGTCTGTTTGGCTTGGATAGGACAGCCGGCCAAACAGACATGCGCACTTATAAGTGCGCACTACTCCTCCTCCCTTCCATACCCGGACCCGTCCTATACCTATTGCACGGCTCAGACAGCAATAAAAAAAATGAGAATAACATTGTGTTATTGTCATTTTATTTATCATCTGCTTGCTATGGGCAGTGGGGCGACGCTCCTCCGCCATACCGGGGGAGCCGCCCCTGCATCTGAACTTAGCTCTGTGAAGAGAGCATGAGCCCCTCACTGCCTAAGATACTGACGAACCTTCCGAAATTCTACTTTTCTTTCCTATATGATATAATCTTAAGAGTTAAAAGGTATCTAAGCAAACATCATGATCTTTGGGCTATCTTTGTAATACCATGGCTCCATCTACATGATCTGAGGCATGGCTGCGGCAATGAAAGGCTTCGGATAATTGCAATTGCACTGCAAAGGCAGCTCAACCCAATGCCTGCTTTAATCACCGAAAACATTCTTCAGCCTTTCAATCCACCATGGACCTATCGTCTTTTAAACAGATGACTGATAGGGAATGATGTGGAAACTGAGATAAAAATCTCCCACAAGAATTACAAAGTCCTCAGGAGTGTTGTACTGATTAAACATCAGTGGGAGAACACCACTTCAAAAAGTGATAAGTTATTATTCCATTTCAGTGCTATTGCAGCAGAATGGATAAGATCTGCAGCCTACACAATCCTGATCCGAAGCACACTAAATTTGGAATAAAAGTGATTTTTAATCTCATAATACCTCTAGCACATGCGAAACAGGTTCTTGTAAATCGGATGAAAATATTAACTAGATAATCATCTAACAATCTCGGATATGAGACGAGGAAACTAATTAAATGTTGTAAAAAGATCTATGTGGCTACCCAGCCTAGATTGATGACTCTTGTTTTTGATTCATCACTAGGGTATAAATGAACGTGGTGAGAAAGCACCTCTATGCCAAGTTGGTTAAAAGTTTAACTAAACAGGTTGTGGAATACGAGGCACTGAAATGCATTTTCGCAGGTCAGATGCCCGGACTGGTCGTAACGGGCATCGGGCGTTTCCCCAGTGGGCCGCTAGGGTGGGATCTGGTTTTAGACCCTGGTGGGCTGTTTTTGATACGGGGGCCAGTTTTGCAACATAGCTGCAATATTGGCTCCCTAGAACAAAAGCGGCACAAGGTTTTCCACTAGCACGCCCCCCTCCACTCTTCGCCGGGGCAGATGGAGCGCTTTGCCAGGGCCGGTTTCAGTTCCCAGTCCGGCCCTGTTGCTAAGTGTAATAGCTCAGCAACACACTCACAATCTTACCTCAGCCTAAAACTCAAGCTAACTCTAACATTGATTATGGGGAAGACATATGGATGCAACAAGAAATTCCTAATCTTATGTTAACCTAAAATTGAAGCTTTGTCTAACACAGATTTCTAGGAAAGCATATGCATACAAGGCATTCATAATTTTAAGTCAACCTAAAGTTAAAGCTCTCTCTTTAACACCAATTACTAGTAAGGCATAGGCATACAATAAAATATTCATAGTCTTACATACACTTAAAGCTAAAACTTTCTCTTTAACAATGATTTATAAGGACAGTATAACCATACAAAACATTCCCAATAGTATGTCAACCTAAAGTTATCATTAAAGACATCATTTCACGTCAGCCTATAATGAAAGCTTTCTCTTCAGTACAGATGACGGGGAAGATATAGGCATACGCTAAGATTTGAGGGAGCTATATATATATCTTCATCTACAAAAAATGTAGATATGAAACAATGTAAAATATTTCTGATGGTGATGATATATTACTTACTCCCAAAAATGTGGGTTACAATTTATTCTAATTGAAAGGAGCCAATAATTAGAGGTCAAAACCAGCTTCCATCCTCTCTAAATCTTGATCATCTTGTTGTTTGCATGCATAGGTAAATTCTGTTCACTGCAAAGATTTCAATAGATTCCTGCACAATTTTATATCTGTATCTTGATTGCTGTTCATAGGAACCTGACCCAAAATGCGTATAGGCTACTGTGAATGGTCTGTAGAGCTTCACAGATCCCGCCCCAAAAGAAATAAATAAATATTCTTTATCTGGATGTTAGTAGGGTCGATTCATATCTACTGGTAAATAATTTGAAGAGGCAATTATATCAAACCAGGTCCCCTTCCTATTTGTTATTTCATAAACATTTTCCACAGATGGGAAGACTGACTGGCCATTTAAATCATAGGAGGTTACTGATGTCAAGTAAAAAGTTATCACATTGCTTGCAAGTGAGCAGATCGGGTGTTTCTGCAGATGAAAGGAGTGGCTCTTCAATCTAAGCTTCCCTCTCTGGTGGTTCTGGTCCAAAATCTCTACAAACACCGATGGATAGTCCAAGCTCCATATGTTCAGATAAAGATTTACAGTGAAGTCGGTCGGGGCTGTCCTAACAATATAATAATACGTTGTTCTTTTCTGTGTATATGGGTTGTTCGCAATTCTGGAAATACCCCGATTGTGGACTTAAGTGCAATGGGTTAGCTGCATTTTTCTTTTGCTAAATACTAATAATGAAAAAAGGAAAAACGTACCTGCTGGTCCCGGATCGCCGCTGCCTCTCCTCTGACACAGGCACAGGAAGCACCCAGACTTCCAGACTTCCACAGCTAATCACGATGTTGCTGATAGCAGCGTTGTGATTGGCCTGAGCGCTGAACCATGGCCTGGGCATGTTCTCCAACCAGGCTGTGCAGAACATGCAAAGTGCGCATGACGGTTTGGCCGGCCTAAGACAGCCAGCCAAACCATCATGCAAACTTAGGGTGAAGCCACCACTCCTCCTCTCTCTGGGTCACGGATGCCCCGCCTTGCCCTACCCTAACCTATCCTGGCTACAACTTCAAGCTCAATACAAAAAAAATTATAACAACGGAACGGTATCATTTTATTTTTTGTATTGAGCTTGCAGTTGAAGCAGTGAGACAATGCTCCTCTGCCTTAGCTGAAGAGCCGCCGCTGATTTTCATGTGTGTAATAATGAGTTCAACGGAAGCAAAACAAAACTACTCCAGTAAGAACAAATAAGGTCATTTCCCAAAAGTACAAGCCTGGAAACCGTGTCCAAGATAACCTGCAAGGAGATGTTCACCGGAGTTTATTCTCACCAACAGAGAGAAGATTGGGTTGTTAGTTACCAAATCAAGCTGGCGGGATGAAAACACATTTTAAAAACACTTTCTACTTTGGTACTGTGTATTCAATGCCTTGCATATCTGAGAAAAAGGACACAGTGGCTGAGAAAACCAACTAAAGTCTAAAGCTCAGTCTCTAAGAAGACACAATGGAATATGCAGTTGTGACCCATTCTTGCAATGTTCGTTGTTCAAACAGCAGCAAAGTCCAATTTCTCAGTAGACTCAACCTATGGGGGCACAGCGTGAAGCCACCCTGACATTGGGAGTCAACTTCTTCTGAGGTTACTTAGGATGCCTTGCACAGTTGTTTCCTGGAAGTGTTCTTCATACAGCTATCACAAATGGTCCTGAGATATTTACACTGCTTACTGAGGAATCCATGGTGTTATAAATTATGCACACACACTGAGAAATTGCTTGAGCTTTCCTGCTGCTTTCTTCCAAGAACTGGAGGGGGAGCTTGTCCATGACCGAATACTCCAAAAACCCTCAAAACCTTTGCAATCGAGCTGGTAGAATTTCCCTCTCCTCTGTACTGATGGAAACTAATTCACATTGATGTGTGTTGACATCAGAATTAGAGCACTACAGACCTACATTTCTAAATACGCACTAGGGTTGCTACCCTCCATTCTGCCATGTGATCTGTATGTACACCCACTCTGCCATTTTTCTTCCAGTCCAGCCCACTTTTTACAGTCCAGGACAGAGCATGGGTGAGTTTTCCAGGTGTCTCTTCTGTCTGTGGTCTAAGGACGCTTGTGCAGTGCGGAGGCCGAAAGCACATCCTGCCAGTGTGGCGCCTCCATGGACCCGACTGGACTTGTGAAATAAAAACCGGACCCCACCCTGCCCCTGCTTAAATGTGTCACAGCCTGCAGGGTCATCTGTAGCACTTCTGGGTATGATTTCTTGAGGAATATCAGGGAGCACGCCCCTTCCCCTAACTGGCTCCTGGGCTTTGCCCCACAACAACACACAACTGCTTTGGCGCTGGGACGCTACACCTCATCTGCTTTGGGGGATGGCTGATTTTTGCAGGGAGCTGCTGGACACAGCATTTGCAGCACCATTTGGGCCCGCTAGCGGGACATGCTGGGCCGCTGAGGCAGTCTAAACCAGGCTCCCTGAACTGCACTGTGCCACTGTCTGCTATGGGCCCCTGGCAGCCTAAGACATCGTTTTCAATGGAGCCATAGCCATCCCCCTTCTTGCTTTATAATCTCCTGAACCATGTGGAATTTTGAGTCTTCCTCAGCTGGTGCCTGCGTTCGTCCGCCCGGTTGACTTCTCCGACAGGGCACTCCTCACTTCTTGTGATCTAGATTGCTGCATCAGTCTTTGGCTGGATGCTTACACCCCACATAGCTCTGCTTCTGGCCATCTTCCTGGAAAGGGCACTTTCTACCAACAGGTCATGCCAGGCATAGCAAACCCACACCTGCAGTGAAAAGACAGCCCCACTTTTCTACAAAGGGTGGACAGAATCCTAGCCTCTGTGATGATCCTTGAGATGGGCGCATTTATCTATATTGTGGTGGCATCGTGTTGAACCTCCAATTGCTTCCTTCCCCCTACTATAGCAGTCCAGGCCTCTGATCTCATGGCTTCCACTCAGGGAACGCAACAGAACAATGCCTCCATCACATCTACAACCAAAGAACATCACCATCTCGCTGCTCTCCTATTCAGCCAGAGAGAAAGCCATCAACAAGCAACTTACAACCCACCTCGAACTTCACCATCTCTTAGCCAACATTGAATCAGGATTCAGAAACAGCCCTAGAACTAAACAGCACTCGTTGAGGCCACCACTGACATTCAAAACATCCTGGACCACGGAGAAACAGCGTCCCTCATCCTGTTTGACCTCCCCACGGGCTTCGACAGGGTCTCCCATAACACCGTCATCAGAAGACTCCATATGGTTGGCATACAAGGATCTGCTCTTAAATGGCTCTGTTCCTTTCTCACAGGGAGAACCCAAAGGGTCAGGCTGCCACCCTTCACATCAGAGACCAAAAAACTGATATGTGGTGTCTCCCAGTGATCGTCCCTCAGGTCTACCCTTTCCAACATATACAGGACACCGCTTGCCACCATCATCCGATCACAAGACATCACTGTCATCTCCTATGCTAATGACATCCGTCTTCTCCATTCCATGACGGGCAAGACAACCACCACCAGGTCCCCCAGACCCATCTTGAACAACTGCAAGACCATGGTAGCAGACTGGATGCAAACCAACTGCCTCAAGGTTACCTCTGACATGACGGACATACCAGTTTTAGGCTACAAGACCTCCCCATAGAATTCCACTTTGTGGCCGTCGTAGCTATGACTCACACTCACATTCACAGACCACGCAAGAAAGTAGGCATTATCCTAGATGATAAGCTCAACATGAAGGCTCAAGTCAAGGCAGTGTGCACCTCCTGCTTCCATATCCTAAACATTCTGCAAAAGATCTTAAAATGGTTGCCTGAGAACACCAGACGGAGTGTCATGCAAGGACTCATCACCAGCAGGCTAGACTATGGCAACACTCTCTATGCCGGGATCACCAAACAACTCCATAACATCCAGAACTCAAGACTCATTCTTGAGCTCCCATGCCATAACCGACATCACACTGCACCTCAGAGGGCTTCACTGGCTCTCCATTCACAAGCGCAGCCAATTAAAACTTCTCATGCAAACATACAAAGCCCTACATAATGCAGGACCAGAATAGCTGAACAGCCACATACACTACCGCCTATGTGTGGCCTGGAACGAAAGATACCCCGATATGACTTGCCATATAACGCTCACTCATGTATAGCGAGGGTGGCTTCCAACTACTATACAGTCATAAGACACGCGTATATTTTTCGTCCAAACCTGTCCTCCAAATCATGATACAAACCTGGCTATGTGCCCATAAACTGTTACAGTTTCACGCTGACTGCACACCAGGGCACCGCTGTAGCATAATGCCAGTATTTGTATAGGGGGTTGGCCCATCCATTGAAAGATTTGGGATCAAGCTAACCTTCAAATGTTTGTCTAATTTCTATTGCACGGGGAGGTGAAACTTTAAGAGTCCGTACAGGAGGAGTACTACATCCCTCACACACAACAGTGGCAATATCTGCAATTAGTCCACTATTTTGCTGCCCTCCTGGGACCCCCTTCCTTGACATGCCCCAGATTCACCAATTCAACATTATCACAAGCAGTGCGGTCTATAAGGAGGGTGATGTCGGGATTTTATATTATCGGGACACATGGATGATAACACATAATGGAACACATGGACAGAGGGATGGAATCTATCATGGAATTCACCCTTTTTAAATCCCAAAAGACTGATATTTGAACCCCACATAAGCTCTTCACGATCGGGGCATTACAACACTCGAAATGTTGTGCTACATCTCACATCCTCTTCGACTGACCTGGTCTGCTCCATTACTGGTCACAGGGATGCCATAATATAGGTACTGCGCTGAATCCTGCAGTGTCCATCACAAATGGCTAGTATTGCTACATCACATGATGGACACCTCCACACTATTGACCCATGAAAGACGTTCACTGGCCTCGACAGTTGTTGAAGCCAACATTTAGATCCTGGAGTATTGGCTGTAACCTTGAGTGCCCACCCATGATGAGTGGATCACAGAGACTTATACAGTAGCTTCATATAAACAAGCATTTACAATGCAATGGTCTCGGCATCATTAAAAGTAGAGCTATTGGCATTGCTCATGACATTTCTTTTTTTTTTCCTTAAATCATAAATAACAGCACTCTGCACTCAACAGCACACACCACTCTGCACTCAACAGCACACACCACTCTGCACCTGCACTCACTGCTCTGCACACTCACTACTCTGCACTCACTACTCTGCACTCTCTACTCTGCACACTCTCTACTCTGCACACTCTCTACTCTGCACACTCTCTACTCTGCACACTCTCTACTCTGCACACTCTCTACTCTGCACACTCTCTACTCTGCACACTCTCTACTCTGCACACTCTCTACTCTGCACACTCTCTACTCTGCACACTCTCTACTCTGCACACTCTCTACTCTGCACACTCTCTACTCTGCACACTCTCTACTCTGCACACTCTCTACTCTGCACACTCTCTACTCTGCACACTCTCTACTCTGCACTCACTACTCTGCACACTCACTACTCTGCACTCACTACTCTGCACTCACTACTCTGCACTCACTACTTTGCAGTCTGCACACTCACTACTCTGCACTCACTACTCTGCACTCACCACTCTGCACTCACTACTCTGCACTCACTACTTTGCAGTCTGCACACTCACTACTCTGCACTCACTACTCTGCACTCACTACTCTGCACTCACTACTCTGCACTCACTACTCTGCACTCACTACTTTGCACTCACTACTTTGCACTCTGCACTCACTACTCTGCACTCATTACTTTGCAGTCTGCACACTCACTACTCTGCACTCACTACTCTGCACTCACTACTCTGCACTCACTACTCTGCACTCACTACTTTGCACTCTGCACTCACTACTCTGCACTCACTACTCTGCACTCACTACTTTGCAGTCTGCACACTCACTACTCTGCACTCACTACTTTGCACTCACTACTCTGCACTCAGTACTCTGCACTCACTATTCTGCACTCACTACTTTGCAGTCTGCACACTCACTACTCTGCACTCACTACTCTGCACTCACTAACCTGCACATGGAACAGCAGAGGCCTCCCGCTGGATGATAATCCGCACTCAGCTCCATTGCAGAGGCCGCTGGACACCGGGATATACACTGCACTTAAATTCTAAGCACTTGGCGGCTGTGGTCTCACACCCTGTAACATGTAATGAACTGGGAACCAGGGGGCAGATTTACAAGCCACTTGCGCCTCTTTTGCGTCACTTTTCCCATGTTAAAAATGACGCAAAAGTGGTGCAAGTGCCTTGTAAATAAGCCCCCAGGCGTTTAGCTCAGTCGCGCGTGCGCTGCACCACAGGGGGTATATTGCACGCGGCCCCCTTGGAGATTGTAACTCATTGAGTGCGCCAGTCAGGCTGATTCCCAAAGGGTACACCAATGTAAGCTCATCTTGGTGTAGCGGAGACTTTATCTCGGAGCACCAACACACAATGATGTTAAATACCGGGAGACACTCTGCTTTCAGCTGCGAGGCACGTGCAATCTGCTTCTTGGGACATGTACTGCATAGCTGCCAAGTTTCCCAGGGCCAGGCGTGAGATGCCGGCGCGGAACAGTTTTTTATTTGTGTTTTGGATTCTGAAATGTACTTGTAGTCCCGTTTTATAACAGAAAGAATGAATATGACTACGGGTCCCAGAGTTCAAAGAAAAAAAAATGGACTGTAGCAGCATCACACATGGACCTGGGGGCCTTGTTAGCCGGGCTGGCATTGCACTTTTGTAGCCTACTCTGTGAGCTCAAAGTGCACTAAAGGCCCGGTGGGCATGCGCACACTGCACCCATGCAGCCTGTTCGGAAATGTAGGCACTCTAACGCACGGCACGTGGTACAGAAAGTAGAGTCTGGTTCTAAAGGCGCAAATACATTCAGCTTCACGTGGCACAGCGGTGCCTTCCCCTGTGGGACTCAGTGCACTGTCGAAGCAGCTTCCTGGCAGACAAACCGCACTCAGGAGCAGCACACCAAGCGCAGTGTATGTGCGCCCTGAGCTGGCGCACGCACTGCACGTGAGACGCTGCTCCCTTACAACTCGGTACCACCCCTACCATAGTGGACTCTGCTCTCTGTAGGACAGTGAACTCCCTTACTGACAAACACGCTGCACTCCGCTCCATTACTGCCAGCTCGGCGGGCGCCGGCCCCCTGCAGCCGCACGGCATTCGGCACCTGCCCACATGACGCAGGAGACGCTGCTCTCCCGCAGAGCTATTTTGCCTGACCGCAGCACCCCTACCCCAGCGGGCGCTGCTTGTGACTGGTGCAGTGCACTGTGTGTCTGTACCCCTAGCGCAGTGAGCAGTGCTTCCTAACAGCCTCAATGCGCTCGCTTCCTCCTACACTTTCGGCGCAGTGGCACCGGCTCCCAGCAGACACACTGCATAAGCCAGGCTGCTCCACGACGGGTTCACTGCACTCTTTTTCTGTGCAGTGGTACCGGCTCCCAGCAGACACACCATACTCGGCTCCTGCACAATAATTCGCCGGGCCACAATTAATTTATTTTGTCAGATCAGGGCACACCTCGAGCATGCTGCATGCGTGCGTGCCATGGGACAGACGCCTGCTGCTAGGCGCTTTGGAACCTCGCGAGCTAGCTGCCCCTCGAGCGCGAGGAACTCAGGAGGCCTGTGTGACGTTGGCGCGTTAGGAGTGCGGAGAGTGGCGGCTTGTCACTAATTCATTACGGCCAGTGTTCTCGGGGTGAATATTGCCACGGGAGACGAGTTACTTTATACGTCCACTTTCTGTGTCACAGCCGTGAACGCATATTTCGGTAAACAAGAGGACACAAAATAAGTCCACAAAATATAATATATATATACGCACACATAGAAAGAGGTCTGTCTGTGTCTTTGTGTACACAGTTTGTGCGTTCCTGGTGCAGAGCGCAACAGTTGATTGCCGAATTTCCAAATCAGTGGGTAGCATGGTCGGGTGGAATCCCGCCGCGGCCGCCCCGGAAGTCAGGCACGGTCGCCTGTGACGGGGGCGGGGCCACGTCCAGACCGGAAGAGGAGGCAGGCGGAGTCGATGCGTCTCGCGGCCCGGGGCCGCGCCAGCAGGAGGTTGGGCGCCGCGTGCTGAGAGAAGAGTCCCCGACATTGCCCAGGTAAGTTTCAAAAGGCTGGGGGGGCTTGGTGCACTTGTGTGTGTGTGCGTGTATGCTCGTGTGTGTATGCGACGGCGGGGGAGGGGGAGAGGGAGAGGGAGGGGGAGGGGGGGCCTCGGTGCACTTGTGTGTGTGTGTGTGCGTGTATGCTCGTGTGTGTATGTATGTGTGCGACGGTGACGGCGGGGGAGGGAAGGAGGGCCTCGGTGCACTTGTGTGTGTGCGCGTGTGTGTGTATGTGTCAGGGGGGGTGTCTTGGTATGTATGTATGTGTGTGCGTGCATGGGCGCTTGTGTGTGTGTATGCGCATGCGTGTGTGGTGCTTGAGCTTCCCAGGAGACAGCGCCGGGCCACAGCGCGCGTTCCAGTTACAAATCGGCTCGAAGGATGCGTGTGGCCGAAACTGTCTCCTGGGAAGCACAGTCGCTAACAAAAGATCTCGGCGGAGACGCGCTTCCGCGCGTTAAGCCGAGACCTAAAAAACGGATCTATGGGGTCCAAAATTCCCTAGATCTCTGTGAAAGTCTGCCCGGTAAAGAAATTATCTAGATTCTATTTCCTCAGATTGTATCCCCCGAAATTATGTATGCTTCTCAGAGTGGGAAATCAAGGTTATCACTCGTCAGTTCCCTTCCCATTCTCTTTAAATGTTGCAGACACAATTAAGTTGGCCCCTGTTCCATTGGATAGCACCTGTCTAACAAAACAACTTGCACACAAAACTGCGAGTAGGAGAAATGATGAGATCCTAGGAAAAGTTTGATGTAGTGGGAAAAGGATGATCTATTTAGCACAGGACAGAATATCAGATTTTATAATCAGTGTCTGACTCCAGTATAGGAGTAACAAAGAAAAGATTGTGGTGTGCCAAGCCTGGCACAAGTCTTCTGTAATACAGACAGACACGTGGTTACAGGAGGGAATGAAGCAAAGGTTTTTGGACTGGGAATGATTGGTACCAGTTTCTACTTCAAACAAAACCTTTACTCATGTAGTGTAATCCCTAGGCCAGCATTGAGAACCATGAAATACATGTATTTGTGTATGGATGTGGCATCACAGCAACATCACTCCTGATTCCTGCGTAATTCAACGTAAGTGGCGCCTTAACTACCATCAATGCTTCCTCCTATGCCCAGAGAGCTGCTAGACCTTGGTGCAGTGGAGGGAAAATTGGCATATGGTTGCTGTATCTCTTTCAAACTAAGCTATTATCATGGGCATCCCCCATTCATAGTTAGGTCGGGCCTGGACAGTGCATGTGCTGCTCTGCGAGGCATGCTGTATTGGAGTATGCACTTGCAGCCCCGCCCACTCTCTACCCATATTTGTCATGGGCTTGTGCCATTGTCCTTCGTAAATGATGGCTTCTGAGTTGTAAATAGGCTTGTTAGTCCCTCCTTAGTACTGCCTTGTCTTCATTTTTAACCTCCCATGAGGACACCCTCTTTGACATGTGTTTTTGCTTGATAGGCTTTAATTACAGCCTCTGAGCACTATTTTGTGTAGTGATTTTCGCATACTAGCTGTTGCAGGCATAACACGCTTGATCGCAACATCTTTATTACATTTTTTGCACAGCACGCTACTCTGATAGCGGCGGCCGTGCCTTTGCCTTACTTGCAGCGCCACATGCAACCGCATTGTTTTTTTTGAAATTTTTTTTTTTTAAATTGCTCCATGCCGCACTTACACTTTAATATTGGCCTGCCCCCCTTTCCTTAATTGAGCCGAGTCTAAGAAAAGGGGTGTGGCCGCCATTAAAGTGAAAGCGCATCATGGGGCGTTTAAAAAAAAAAAAATTGTCTGTTAACTTCACAAACGCACACTTTTTTTTGTAAAAGCGCCACATACCGCGCTTTTCCTTTAATGGCGGCCACGCCCCTTTCTTTAGACATGGCTTGTCTAACTTTATTATTGGCTGCTCTCCTTTCTTTAAAGTGCTGCATGGGTGTTTTTACCAACTACCATTTATAATGCAATAGGTGTCGCATATACGGAACTCACGTAAATGCGAAACCTATTGCGTTGCAAATGTTTGCTTTTCAATTCAGTGAGCAGTGGGACAAACCAGTTTGTACTATACTGGTCATAAGCACCAATGAACTGGATGGAAGAAGGGGCACCAGATATTTATGAAGGGTGAGAGCTCCACCAATGTGTGAGACAGGGTAGTTGGAAGGCAATGCAAGGAATTTACCATTTTTGTTTGGGAGGGGTAGTTCATATGTGCCATTGAGAAGGTTGATGGAGGTTACAGGGATGAATGCTTTAGTTTGGAGGTAACTCGGATGTGCTATGCGGGTTCATGGAGTATGGTGGGACCGAGGAAATCTTAAGGATTTTGGGGGGTCATGGGCCAAACGTATTTTGGGGGCCCCTGTTCGGAACAGCTTTGAATTTATGATGCAGTTTCAGCTCTTGTATGCCGTCTTCGGCCTGGTCACTGACAGGGATACTGACTTGTGTTTTCAATGTTGTAACACAGCAGCAGCTCACTAATATTACTGCAAATATTTTCTGTGACACCCTCCGATTTCTCATATGCGAGGTCCTATTTTGATCTAAAAGAAACTCTTTCTATGGATGCTGCATGAAACGTAACCAGAACATTTCTCTGCAAAATGTCTGTATAAGATTGTCACACAACAGCCACACTAAAAAAAAAATTAAAAGAAAAGTGCATTTAAAACAATCGGTTTAAGAAGTATTTAAGGGCAACAGGGAAAAGGGAGCTTGGTTTGCATTGAATATGCTGCTCCTTGGGGCATTAGGGTTTTGAAGCCCTTCCTGGGTCAGGCCAGGTGCCCTGCTTGTGGTAGATACAGGGATGGAAGTATTAATGCTCTGTGATAATGCAGGAGACTTTAGATCAGTGCATGCCACTGTCAAGGTGTTTACCACCATGACCTTCTCTCTCGAGGACTTCACACACAAGACCACTTTACAGGCCACAACGTGTTCCCGCCTGCATTGAAAGCATCCCTGCGGTGTAGGGCCGATCCAGTCCCACATCTTTGCAAATATTAAGACACAGACCTTGTATGAAAAAATAAAACACTTCCCATACTACCATCTTTGAGCTTGAGAATCTACAAGTGGAAACATAGGAAAGAATACTTCGCATTAAAATACACTACCGAGGTCTATACACCGATGCCTTCTGCTAAAAACTGCTTTTAATGTCCCCTCTCCGTGGTAAATAGCAGTTACACCGAGGAATCAGATTAATTTGTATTCCCTTTAGCAAATGCCACAGTTTAATCACAATGCATCAAAGGTTAGCTGCTGCTCTACTCCTCCTGATTAAGATCAAAACCAATTTGGTATTTTCCCCAGAAAATGCAGCATGACTTTTATCCTCGAAAATGTCAGGCTAAAAATCGTTCAGGTTTCCTTGGCAGAAATCTTGGCTTCATGAGCGGGAGCGCCACAGTTAATCTTCATACGGCTTGACATTCCATGCCCTTTGTCACTGGCAGTCCATATTGATTGCGAGGCTTGGACTCAGAAGCGTGACAGCAGCCGTCAATTTTAAAGGCATTTTCTGAGCCTACCATCATAACCCAATTCTGAAGGTTCGCCAACATGTACCCTCGTTATCAAGGCAACACGTCTCGCAACAGCATTATATTAGAAGACCTGATGCGGTCGCGTAAGGATGCGGGGCGCTTTTCAAAATAACACTGTGAGAAGTAGAACTGCTCTAGTCATTCCAATTTGTTTATTGTTGGCATTGATATACGAGATAAAGTACCCCACCTGTATACTTTTGGAAAAGTGCAAGTCAACTGGGAGTTGAAGGACTATATAGAGACACATGACGGCAACAGAGTACCTGTATTAAGTCATAGAAGTCAGAGAGTACTTACAATATAGCATTATCGCTCCTGCGGCTGGGTGCCATACTCGTCGTTAAAAGACCTCAACCTGATTTAGACACCCACCTAAGTACAATCACGAAGGAGAAGGCCATTAATGACTGGTACAACTAGAAACAAAGTGGAAAAGCTATTGAAGCAATTCTCCCAAAGTTCTCAACTAAACATGGAGAAACAACAAGAATAGCATTGAAATGTTGGAGCAGCACCAGACATTATTGGTTGTATGCCACCCTAGTATCTTCAGTGAAGCTCCTAGCATTCCAATATTCTCATATCCATTGACATAGAATATGGGGTGTCTTATGAACTATTCACGAGGGTCTCCAGTACGACCAAGAAGCAACAAAGAACTCTGCATTCAGAATCCCCCCCAAACCTTTCCCATGGTGCCCAACCTGCAGTGAGAGGGGCAGGAGGCAGTGGTTCTAGGCTGACTGACGGTTTTAGGAATTAGTTTGTCTTGCCAACCAAACAATAAAGGAAGTAGATGTGGCTTAGTAGTGACATCTCTTCATCAGTCAAAGCGTAGCAGGAAGCTCCTTTGCAGCCTGTTGTCTCATTCGGGAGCATTGCGGCTGCAAGTAGCTTTGATTGACCTCACGTATTTGGTCATTACATTTATCAGGGAAACAGAAACAGAAATTTAATTAAGATAGCTACGGTTGTTCATAAGCAAGTGGTTAATTGTCATTCAAGACCGTCTTGGATTTTACGGTTACCTTGATAGATTCTTTCTTACTCGCCTCGATAATGTTCAGGGGGTCAATAGTTGCATAACTTATTAAGTCAAAAACAGTATGCCAGTCTTTAGCAACTGTTGCATTGCCAACCACTACACGCTCCAAAAAGGTCTTCCTCTGACATGGGAAGAGTTGAATTGAAATTTGGGAGGTTGATCAGTGCGACTTGAAGTTTGCTTGTCACACCTTCCCGTTTATCTGGATAGGTGGACAGGACATTGATCATAATGATGGAATTCAATTAGTTTTAATTTTTTCAGTTTTGATGCACTTTATAGATTTAGGATGTACTACCCTCGGCTAATTTATGTTCTGTCAATCGAACATATCACTTGCTTACCGCGGCTAAAAGTTCTGCTCGGAAAAGATCTTTGCAATATGTCCTCCACGCGGCACTAAAGTTGTAGCTAAACATCTAACACTGTTACAGGAATAAATTGCTTACTAGACCTAGTCATAGTGCTTTTTGCCTTACTTGTACATTTGTTTGGATCCATTGGCAGCAACACTGAGATACTAATTTGTCTCCTGCTATGGATTGTATGCAAATTATAGATTAAAGTGTGGTACATAGGTGCTGCTGTACGATACCAATTTAGATTTCAGTGGCTCATTTGCACAGTTAGTACTGAGGGGACAATTCTACAAGGCTCAGACGTGGTCACTTAACATGTTGAAATCATTGACATGCTGTGCCCTGTATCCTTGTATGGCAGGGGTTACTTTATTCATTATAATACATGGACTTACTGTGATCCTCCTCACAAAATAGTAACATATTTGGTATGTGTCTCTTCGATGTGAAAGATAGGATATTTGCGAATAAGAAGAATAAAATTAGACTCTCTAATGCAAATTAAAACCCACCAAACAGCTATTAGATATTTGTTACAAAAATATGTTAGATATTTGTTACAAAAATATGTTAGATATTTGTTACAAAAATATGTTAGAGTCAGTTTAATACAAGTCAGATTTAAATACACTCTAGCTCAGAATGTCTGGAAACACGTAGAGACATTCTATCTTTCATATAATTACCTAAAGTGCAGAAAAAAACGTTGCTATAAATATTTCTTTTCTGCTTATCATTGATCATATAGAAAAAGCATAGCAAGGAAAATCCATGTTTCATTTTTGTTTTTGAAACCACTGCTTTGATTATGCTCTGTGACCTGCTTTTCTCCTTGGCTGCTGGCAGCAGACTTGTGAAATCAGAACTCCGCTATAATAAGATATTATAGTTGAGCAGCTTTGTCATGTCTCTATTTCAGACGACTAAACTCAGCACAAGTCTCATCTAATAAGGAAATTAGAGACAGACTTTTATACAGGAATTTCAGGCTTCCATGCAATATACTGTGTTATTCAATATTAGGGTAATAAAAAATACAACACAATTAGCTGGAACAGGACAATTGCTAACACCTGAGGTATGTAAGAAGAATACTTTTAAATGTGTGCACAAGTGTGTGCTTGTGGGTGAAAGTGGTTTTGTGAGAGTGAATGTGTGAGCATGGTTGTAGGAGTTAACACTGAGAGTCTGTCAAGTAGGGAGTGAGATTAAGTGTCAGAAATATGAGCAAGTGAGAATGAGACAAAAAGTGAGTTAAAGTGGATGAGTGACAATTAATGAGTGTGGAGGACTGTTCAAGAGTGCAGGTATGTTTGAGAGTGATTAAGAGTGAGTAAGTGCTTCATTTGAGCCGGTGGTTTCCAGGGGGGAGCACTGACACTCATTTTTGGGGACCTGCACGTATTTTTTCAGCATCAGATAGCTCCCAGAGAGCAAGAGAGGGGAAACAAAGCAGAAAGATTAGTAAGAGGAAGACTCAAAATCTGACATAAAAAGAGAGAGCAGGAACCTGCCAGATTGAGATATTGGGATAAGGAGGGTCTGGTAGTGGATTAAAGAGGCTTACGGTGGATTCAATAGTAGGCAGCAAGGTATTGGGCAAAATGTAATTGCATTGGCAGTGGCTTCTAAGGAGAGCTTTAGGCACCAGCACTAATTAATACAAACTAAGCACTGGTGTGTGTGAAAAAGGGGGACTATGGGTGAGTGAAAATGGGTAAGAGTAAGAGTAAAAGTGAGAATGTAGTGTTATGGATGCAAGTCTGCTGATGGCCCAGACATTCTGAAGGAAATTAATAGACCCACCCATGGCAATATACTGGTGTTGGCATACAGGAGACAACTCTTAGCATGACCGGCACATGTGACAAGCTACTGCCACTAGTATACTGGGGGTAATTCATGGCTTAATTGGTAATCAAGGTATACTAGATGCAATCCTTGGCACACGTGGCACCGGTGGGAAAAAGCTTGGTAAATGAGGCAAAATGGTGGTGCTAGTACATTGGCGATAATTCTTGGTGTAAAAGGGGGACAACTGCGGGGAGTGGAGAAACCATGAAAACATGCTGGCCCTGACATACTAGATACTTTTTGACATAAGGGTCACCCATGGTAAACAGACCGTATTAATGGCAAAATTCTGGCACAGGCATATTATATGTAATTTTCGGCACACAAAGCACCTATGACGAAATGCTGACCCTGACACAATGGAAGCCATTTTTGATAAATGGGGACACTCCTAGCTCATTTTGAAAAAATAGGTCAACACTTGAGCATGGTAAGTTTTCTTTAGCTTGGCACACCTTAAAAGCACTTGAATATTTAATAAAAGCTCTTTTAGCAAGTTTATACCAAAATCGTGTTCTGAAATGCACTATTTGGCCCCATTTAAAAAATTTAAAAAAATTGTACACAAGAGGTCTGGCTCACTCACTTTGACATAATTCAGGGTAAGAAGCAGATCTCATTACTTTCAAAGATCATGTCAGCACCTTAACATAGGTGTGTATTTATAAATAGGCATTATAAATCAGTCTTCTCTGTAGATCACATTTGTACCCTCTTCTCCCCTTCTTGACCTTTCTGACCATTGAAGTTTTTTTATCCCAAAACAGATATTGTGGATGTTTGTGAAAAAGAACCCTGAAAATGACCAATGATCCTGAAATGACTGCATGATAGGCTCCATGTTTGATTCCCTAGCTATAACACCACTTAATATTGGTGCAGCTTATTAATACGTGTATTCAGAATCATTTGTGTAGTATGTTAGTACAGTCCCCCATTTTATTTAAACATATCTGAGACCACAATAGAAGACATTTCAGTAGAAGTGTGCATCATCAGGCTTGATTCACGTGATGTACATTTTGATTGTTTGCTTATGAACATCAGAGCTTGTATTTCACAAATGGATTCTGAAGTCCTTACCCCATTCTGAGTCTTCAACATGTACTAGGGCTATTTTGCGTGAAAAAAAACAGCCTTTCAAAGCAGTGAGAATAACATTTAGATGACGAAAAGATGCGAGATGGATTTAAGGTAATAACAGCTAATGCACCCGTTCCATAGGCAGACACAGAGCTTTAAGTGGGATGAAAAAACTGGGCGTAAGTGGGGGAAGGGGTCTTCAAATGGGCATGGCAAATGTAATTACGGGCGTGGCTTAAAAACATGTAAGCTAAAAATCTGTGCTTAGCATAGTGTGGCGCCCAACTTGTATTTTGCTATTTCTGTCATTACATCCAGATATATGATACAACAAGTAACATCATACCTACAACAAGGCAGGACTATTGGCTTTGTCAATGGTTGTTAGTTGCTTAAGATAAATAAGCTGCAGCTTTGGCTATTATATAATATTGAAAATGCTTCCACTTAAAGCCCTGGTGACACCGGGACAATGTTGCTGCTCCTGAGTTTTAAAAAGAGAAGGGCAATCAGGCACAGAATGACTCTCTTTAAAGGATTTCCTTTCCCCTACAAGGCTCACCTGGCATGACATCATGCCGTAGCTTCTCCACCAGTGAGAAGAGAGCAGTGTGAGCACGCGCACATCGATGTGCCTGCTGTCACTGCAGTCTGGAAAAAACGGACTGCCTGTGCCAGGGCACAAAACAGAGCCCGATAGAGACCCATTCCAATGCCCCCTTTAAAAAAACTGCCGGTGCTCAGCTCCGGTGAGACCCGGCCCACTTAAAGCCCTAGGCCTACATACATCACCCGAGGGCAGAAAATTCTAAATCTATAATGCACGTCTAAATAGATCAAATGGAAATTGATTTAATAAACTCGTCATTACATAATGATAAATGTTCTATCAGCCGAACGCGTTTGCTTTCTGTTTTGAATTCCCCTTGGAAAGTTTACAGACTGCCGTTTTCTGTTCCCTTAAGTAAGGCGCATCTTCAAAGCATCACATAATTCGCTCATGAATATTCACCATCATCAAACAGAGCTTAAGCTGTAATCACTGTGAAGACCACGCAGCAACGTCACTGGGAAAGTAGTCATCTATGTCGATGCAGATTAATCATTTACAAGCTTCAATGAATCAGCCTAGAGTTGATTGCGCCCCTCCACGGCGCCGAGTGCTCGGATTGTAAGTAGGACATGGTTTCCCTCGTGAAACCATCATTATGCAGCGAGGAAACGGTCTGCCATCTGGTAAAGACGCAAAGCGATCAAAACATTTATTTCAATGAGCATCATGATTCTGCCTCCACAAACATCAACACTGAGTCATCTTCCTTGGTGGAAGTATGTGTTTGTCTGCGTTAAAACAGGCTGAAAGCAACACAAGAATGAATATTTTGGCTTAGATCGAGCTGTCGTGTTTGTTTTCGAGTTGATCGCGGAGTGATGTATTGTAATGTAACATTTATATAGCGCCTACTAACATTATTTGGGGCAGCTGGGCTCTAAAGCTCTTGCCTACATAGGTAGCATGCTAGGTCCAGGGTCAGACTGGGAACAGCAACCAGACTTGGCAGACTGCTGCTCGACGGGCCCTGGGAGTACAGAATGGTGGGGGAGGGGTATGCCCCCACCACTCCGGCCCATACAACGAATATCGTTGTAAAGGCATGAATGGTAAAGGAGACGAAATTCATTGTAATGGCATGCGTGGTAAAGGCAAATTTGTTGTAGAGGCATGTGTGGTAGTGTTGCACGCATGGGGGAAACATCCTTTACAACGCAACTTTTACAACGCACTACCATTACGATGCAACTTTTACACCGCAAGTCATTACAACGAATTGCGCTGGAGGGCGCTCTAGGATAGGGAATAGTTTAATTACTATCCAACACCTTCCCTACTATCCACGGGGGACTGGATTTGGAATAGTAAATTAAACTATTCACTATCCAGCACCCCCCAATGCAAGTCGTTGTAACGACTTGTGTTGTAAAAGTTGCGTCGTAATAGCATGCGTTGTAAAAGCATGCGTTGTAATGACATTCATCCACGGATGGTAAAGCCTGCGTGGTAAAGGCATGTGGAGTTCCGGCTTCATTTTAAAGGTTGTTTCCCTCACATAGAGGAGTGCTGGCAGGGTTTTTTTGTTACCCTGTGGCACATCAGCTCCAACCTTCAGCAGATCAACTTTCAGGTCATTTATATATAATAAGAATAAAATTAGGGCTAGTACACATCCTTGTTGCACTCCCTGTTTGACTGAGAATGATAACTTACACTCCCTATGATCCCCATACATGGCGGATGCCGTTAGTTGACGATGGAGGTGCCTCAAAAAGGCAACCAGGTCAGCCTCGAGACCTAGGGAGATAAGCTGGTCCCAAAGTTTAAACCGTTCACACAATCAAAGGCACTTGTAAGGTCCTTAAATGCAAACTGTAGGGGGGGCCCTTTTGGAAATGTGTACTTGGACACATTTTAAGTTTAAGCACTGCTCAGTAGTGCTCAGGCCTTTCCGAAGCCATACTAAGCGGTAGAGAGGATATTTCTCTCTGTTATCCTCTCCACTAGTTGGTCCAATATCACTCTCACCAGTATTTTGCTAACCGAGTCAAGGAGCGAAATTGGCCGATAACACTTAGGATGATGGGCATTCCCCTTTTTAAAAACTACCACGACTATGGACTCGCGCCGGGATAGCGGGATCCCAACCTTACACAAATAATTATTAACATTAGTAGTAATGGGGGTCCACAAACCTGCATCTTCCTTAAAAGGTGTCTGGGGATCCAATCTGTCCAGGGGGCTTTCTTTGAAGTGCTGTTATGGATGACTTCAACTGAACTCAAATGAAGAGTCCAAAATCAAAGGGAGAGGTAACCTTGCTGTGTTCCTTCTGGTGTGGGGGAGCTAGACCGGTAAATTCCTCTAAAGTGATCTGTACAGCTATCAGGGCTAATGTGAGTGCTTACTTTATCATAAGACACCCCTGTGGCAAGGCCAGCATGCACAACCTTCCAGAAGGTAATGGGTTTTGGGCCTGACTCAATTACAAGGGCTTCCCACTTCTCATCCTTGAGATCCTTTTTTAGGTCTCGGCTAGCGAAAGGCTGCGCTTGCGCAGTGTCGCTCCGAGACTTCATGTCTCAGAGTAGCAAGGGTAAACCCCGCCCCTCTTCTCCATTGGCTGGCCTCCTAAACGGCGGCCAGCCATTGGAGAAGAGGTCTCTGTGACATAATTGTCTCGCTGTAATCCTTTTCGGATTGAGGGGCGTGTTTATTTTGTTTCTTTCTCGCCTCGAAAAATACGCCGCTCCATCCGAAAAGGACGGGGCTTACAGAGCACGGCGAGCGCTTGTTGCAGACTTGGTGTGGCGCGAAGGTAAAAATCAATGTGCTTATAAATGTAAAGTGCAGACTTTTGTTACTGCGCTCTGCTGCTGTTTTTGCCGACTTGGTGTGGAAACTAGAGAGAGAAAGAGAAAAAGCGAGAGGCTAGGAAAAAGGTTGTGACTGATGAGACAGACAACAAAGGAGAGACAAGAGAACAAGAAAAAAGGCTGGAAAAAAAGAACCAAAACATTGGAAGCAGTAAAGGAAAGATGAGAGGAAGCAAGGAGGAAGATGGACGCGAAAAGAGATGGAGAGAATGCGAGGGAGGGATTGAGAGAAGTGGGAATAAATGTAAGGTGAGGAAGTGTGTGTGTGTGAGTGGCTCTGTGTGTGTGTGGCTCTGTGTCTGCTAATACTCTCTAATGCTCACCTATTGCCATTGTAAATGACCATACCATTTATTTATGTTTTTTAAAAAAACAAAAAATGAAAAAAATGCCATTTGCAATGCCAATAGCTCTAACTTTAACAAAGCCGAGGCCATTGCATTGTAAATGCTTGTTTTTCTTTAAAGCCTGGGAATAGGCTTTCATATATGTACAGATTACAGCCTGGTCCCTAGGGGTTCTTTTCAATGCATTTTGTAAATTATCATTGGTAACCATAAACGCTCTGTCAAACCATTAATTTCTCTTAATTACTCTACGCCTAATGGGCTTGGACATCATATTCTTTATACGGCTAGTTAAATCAGAGAAACTCCTTAGCACAATGGTTGGGTAAGAGGTCTTCAAAGAACCGCTAGCAACCACAGCCATGCACCCAGAGATCATTTGTCCCATTATTAGCCTCATATCTGCAGTGTCAAGCTAGATTGCGCCCAGCATCTTTGGTGGTCAAAGCCTGCTGACAACCCTTAAAAGCTCCTTGGCCTTTAACAGTTAGTTTAATAGTAAGGGCCAATGGGTTGTGGTCGCTATAGATCACTGGAATGTCTGTACCCCCATGAATAATGGGGAGCATGGCCCGATAAACAAACACATAGTCAATTACCGGACCAGAGCCCCTTCCAGTGTATGCCAGAGTGAGGGAGGTAATTGACGATGGGACTACATTTTCAAGATCATGGGTTGCCAAGTAGGTATAAAATAATCGCGCTCTACGATCTATGTCACCCTCCTGTATGTCTTTATCTAGAGATGGTACAAGGGTAGCAGCAGGGGGGAATAGTCCCCACTTTGGAGTTGAAGTCACCAGCTTTTCAGCTAGTCTTTCAGTCAGGGTAAACAGCTCTTGCAAATGTTGGTTATCCCAAAAACAAAAATCTTTATTATAGAAATTAACCATAGTGAATTCAAACTTAGTTACCCAGCTCAAATCAAAGGCCTGCATGGTATCCTTCCCTATAGGAAGTGGGACATTTTTGCACCCAATACCTATTTTAAACCAAGCCATCAAACCCCCTTGGCACGGCCAGCAGGAGAGGGAGTTGCAGGAAAGCTTTAACAAGTAAATCCGTCATGACATATATTATTAGGTAGCCACGTTTCTTGCAAAAAGGCAATATCAAATGTGTTAACCAGGGTTCGCCAGTCCTCGACATATAGCTTGGAGGTCATACCTACAGTGTTCCAACGTAGGAAACGCACATTAGTGTCACCAATACAGGAAGGGGGAAAAAGCCAAACCGTCGGTGTTGGTCAGCAGGATTGCTTTGGGTGCTGAAGGGGACATGGGCGACCATGGATGCTGGACCTTGGGAGCAGGGACTTTGGGAAGACCCATAGGCAAAGAGTGGAAGGCTTTTGCATTGAACTAGGGTACCCATCTTATCCAAGGGGGGAGGGTGATCTTTTAGTTTGAGAGTGTTAAGTCCATGTGTGCGGGTTCCCCACCTCCATCTGCTGATGTACAATCATAACCCCTGTCACCCTGTCAGACATTGTCCTCCAATCTGGCAAGTACCATGAACCAGTTGCCATTCAGGAGCTGCAACATGCATTGTGGAAATGAAGAAAATTTGGGAGAGTTTTAACTGCTGTTGGTCATTAGGGCATTAGGTTCCAAATGTTCATAAAAATACCCCAATGAAAGGCTCTTTACTAAGCTTGTTTTTACACGACCATCCCTGGCTAGCGGCAAAATCTCCCCGGCTCCAAAGGGCTGTCAAAAATTAACAATTATGCAGTCTCCAGTGAACTGCCCAGGCAAAGATTCGATTCCTCCAATGTTATGTTTACACAGAGCCAATGAGACACTTTAACTTTTAGTTCAATAGTTGATTCAGTGGTGCCCTGGATTAAATTCAGAACATTGGCCAAGATAGTCATGTATGGGTAGGAGGTTGGAGGAAGGCTAATTACAGGTAGAGATTCGAAGAAAGTTTGCCTTCCACCTGGGCAATTACTAACATGGGTGGAGCTGCTGTCCTCCCTAGTGGCTGGCATAGATGATGACTTGTGGGGGGGGGATTCCTGCAAGAATTCCAGGTCTCTGCACTGTACCTATGCCCCTTACATGACCGTCCTTGACATTAGACATTGTAGACTGAATTCTTTTACCCACTCCACTAAGTTGAGTATTTGCTGTTTCTGCAGATCGCTCACTATCATCTTTAAATTTACCTTCCAGGCTAGCCTTGATGGAGGGTAGGCGATCATATATGGGGCATTATTTAAGGTCTAATAGGTCACTCAACTGGCTACTTATATCATCCCAGATGTTCAAAACCGGATGGGGACAGATGGATGAGACCTGTTGTTTTTTGCAGGTCGGCAGAGGATTGGGATTAGAATTCCCCTGTTTGTACTATGATACACTTTTTCTTCACATGGCCACAGGGACGGAGGCAGGGTAGGGTGAGAGGGGCTGGATAACATTGGGGTAAGCCTCACCAGATGCACCATTGCCACTGTCAATAACCTGGGCATTCCCTTCTGCAGGTAAGGGAACATAAGAATGTGACGAGACCGGGATATCGCTGTTAGGATAGATGTAAGAATATGGTACGGTTGGCAAGGGAGGGGGGATATTGTCTGCCATGAGGGAAAGTCAACAATCGGCCAGCTCTATCTCCTTGGCAATGACGTCTACAACCTTAACCAGAAAGCTATCAATTGTAGTAGGTGTATGGGGTTGGGGGCCTCAGGGACCACTGAAGTGACTTTCATTTGCCTCCTATCCCAAGGGTTGCAGGCTTTATGTAAATATTATGGTGCAGAAATACTCAGTACCTTAAGACGGCCTTTCAAACGTCCAGATTACATCAAACACGGATGATGTTGACCAGGATGAAGTGCCAAGGGGAGAGGCCCAGCCTCCTCCAGGGAATGACTGGCCTGTCTTGGCCTGGTGTTCGATCAGGCACATGCCAGATTGGTCCCCACGCTGCTTGATGTAAGGTGAGCTTTGGAGAGTGTGCGAAACGGCCCGCCCCTCCTGGCAAGTTGCAGCTGGGGGACGAAGTCTCACCCAGCGTGATCAGGTAAGTCAGTAATGCGGATAGGATACCGCTTCAGTGAGACTAACCATAAAAAAAAATCATAATGATTCACTAACTATGTCAAGCAATTCACAGGACTTCAAAGGATGTATTGAATTCCCAGTTACCAGATATCTACTTTTCATCTCCTAAGGTGAATCCAGTACAGATAACAGAAACCCACAGGGAAGGGGTTTCCAGACAACAGACTGAGAGGTTAGACCTGCCTGAACTAGAGACGTATATGCACATTACTGTGGCTTGCTACCTTTTCTGTAGGATGAATGATTGGTTCTAGCCATGCTTAGTTTGGAAGAACCCCTTGTTTAATGACACTTTCTTTTTAGGTCTCGCCTGTCGATGCGCATGCGCATCGAGCAAGGCGAGAGTATTGGGACTTATCCGCTCTTTATCCACACTGCAAGGAATCGTGGCGATTCCTTGCAGTGCCCGTGACTTTTAAGCTCAATGCGCATGCGCATTGAGCTTAAAAGCGCGTGCACGTCCGTCTTTGTTTACCCGCTCCGCCCCCTCCCCTTCCCGCCGTGTCGCATTTCTCCTCCCCCCTCCCCTCTCCTCCGTCCGTCCGTCTTGTTTGTTTGTTTAATTTAACCCGCTCCGCCCCCTCCCCTTCCCGCCGTGTCGCATTTCTCCTCCCCCCTCCCCTCTCTTCCGTCCGTCCGTCTTGTTTTCTTTCTCTCCTGCCTCTTGTTAAATCTTTAGTTTTGTTTGTCAAATGAGGAAAAAGTTGTGGATTTACAGCTTCATGCACAATAGGAGACACTTACAACCCGTGCATGTTCTCACGTCACTCTATGAACTCACGGAAGAATATCATGTATGTATGGTGGTGATTTCTCCTATTTTTCTTTCCACTTTTCGGTCGGGACCGTACGAGCTACGGTATTATTACTGGTTGGCTCACTGTAGCCTTTTAAGTTGTAATTTTCACCTTTTTAAGGTGACTTATGGTCTTCAGCTACAATATGCTAACTCAGTTACTTCACATATGGATTTGCTTCACACGGGATTTCTTCCAAACGTGCCCGGAATGGAATTCGAAATACTCACTTCCTCATTGGACTACCTCAAACGTAGAATTCGCTCTAGTCTTTTTTTTCACGACTCCCGGATAGAAGCACACGTATTTAAGGAGGCAGTACTTCCAGGTCACGTGTCCATTACCAGGAACACGATGACCCAGGAGCTGCACATCAGCGTTGCTAACGCATATACACTGGTAAGTGTTAGACGTCGAGACAGTTTTAGGGCTAAGGTCTGGGGTTTGGTAATTGTTTCATGACTTATTAGGAACTGCAGTTCCTGAAGTCAGCCATATCTTTTGTGTCGTTTTAGCTTAGGACATACTGAGGGGATTTGGAGACACTTCTTTCCTTCCCTCCGTCTTAACTCACATACCGAGGTGAGTGCACAAATATACGAGGGCTTTGAGAATCACAATGTGACTTTTTTGTCTCCAGCAGTACTACTCATTATCGTTACTCTCGACAGGTCACCTCTCAGTTTGGACTTTAGTTTATTTCTTTTATCATTTACAGAATACGATGTCCATAGAGTTACTCGCTCCATATCAATGATAAGGATTTAAGCTCCCGGGATATATGCTGAGGCATACGGAGCTTCCAGGTAATTAGCCCTATTTTCTGAGCTCTATGCTGCTCATTAATTGGATTTTCTCTGCTAGATGTGATAATCTATCAATCACCTCAGAGAGCGATAATAACGTCTTAATCAGACCTAAGCATATAAAGGATGAGCTCACTGATGTCTCACCCCGCATTTCGACATAGAAGTGATTTGTACATACTCGCTTTTAATTAGGCAAAATGTTTTTTCTGGGCATGTTCATCACTTTTGGATATTCTTGTGATAGAGCGTTCATTACGAATCAGTTGACACACAATGACTGGTTAATAGCTTCTGGGACCTTTGTGTTATAAGAGTAGTCCCCACCATTACTCATGATGATGACAATCGGAAAATGAGGGCTATATACTCACCCTCACCCTCACTCACACTCACCCTCCCTCAACCCCTCACCCTCACTCACCCTCAACCCCTCACCCTCAAACCTTCACCCTCAACCCCTCACTCACCCTCACTCTCACTCACCCTCAACTACTCTCACTCACCCTCAACCCCTCACCCTAACTCACCCTCACCCTCACTCACCCTCAACACCTCACTCACCCTCAACACCTCACCCTCAACCTCAACCCCTCACCCTCACCCTCACTCACCCTCACCCTCACTCACCCTCACCCTCACTCACCCTCACTCACCCTCACTCTCACTCACCCTCAACCCCTCACCCTCACTCACCCTCAACCCCTCACCCTCACTCACCCTCACTCACCCTCAACCCCTCACCCTCACTCACCCTCAACCCCACACCCTCACTCACCCTCAACCCCTCACCCTCACTCACCCTCAACCCCTCACCCTCACAAAGTGCAATAGGTCTCAGACCATTTCAGTTACAGCTTTAAGAAATGTTTATGGCTTTTTTTATTTGTAATTCTTTAGCATTGGCTACAGGAAACAAAAATGCTAAACATTTACAAAAAAAACCCATAAACAATTCTAAGAGCACTAACTCTAATGGTGCGAGACCTATTGCATTTCCAATGCTTGTTTCTTGAGAGGTGAATATACCAGTTGGCACTGGGGAGCTTGTGGAACCTGCCAATATGAGACCACCAGGCATTTCCACCTCTCCACTCTTTGGTGGGATAACCTGAGAGTAGTCAGGCCTCATCATTATATCCTCTGTGTTATTCATCTCGACACTAGACAAAATAAAATTTTAAAAAATCCAATAAACAGCCTTAAAACCACGCAATATGTTCCATTACTTCCGACCTCCACACCTTGTTTAATGAAAGCATGAATCAACCTACACTACATGCGTTAAACATGAATAGTATTCGATCTTTACAACCAAGTAAAACAAACTAATTTTCAGACAACCTTAGCTTTAAAATACAAAATAGGCCCAACATTTAGTCAGGCTTATTTTCATATACAACATGTTTCTTTAGTACTACATCATGACCTAGAGAGAATTGTGATTTTCCTCAACTGAATACACTGTGCAACCAAACGTTGAAAATATATCAACGTATAGATAAATGCTAAAGACACTGTTTACAGTTGTTTTTAAATTGCAAATAGTAAAACGAGACTCGTAAAAGACAGAGATAAATAATGTCACCTTGTGGTGGAAATAAATTAAATGGTGTAATAAACACAAGGTTATTTTTCAGACTCCAGTCTCTCGAAGCCCCCCTGCAGAGTCAGATGCGTTCAAGGGGTGTTTGGGAGGGGTGGACGACCGCAGGGAGTTCCCCCCAGGGTGGTTTGGGGTTGGGAGGGGAGGGGGGAGAGGGAAGGGGCAGATACCTCATAAATACAGTCCCAATCCCAAAATCATACAAAACTCTCATACCATCATACATATCGACATTGCATACACTTCATACCACAGCCAGGCAACAGATAGGCAAGTACATAACAGCTATGGGCTGATCTAATTGTTATAGGTGGAAAACAGTCATCGGGGAGATGGAAAAGAGATCAGTCAGGTTATACCCAGATGAGAAAATGCCGACGCGCGTTTCGGTGGTTAGCCCCCGACAGGGCTACACCATCATTGCGGAGATGTACAGTTCACAGTGGGACAAACTATCAATTTCAAATGGAGGCACGCCAAATAATTTTGGGATGTGGGACTGTATTTATGAGCTGGTTTTTTAAAAACAAGTCTTATGTCGTTTGATATTTATGTACGGAAAAAAACTTTTGCTATGTAATTACATTTCTATACATCTGTTATCATGCTTTGATATGATTTTTTGAGGTTCGGGGGTTCTAAATTTATCAAAGGACTTCTATGTGAGGCCTATAATTGAATCTGTTTAGCAGGTATTCTCTCTTTTTTTGTATCTTGCCAGGTAGCGCTGGACACGTTCCATGAGCTTATGGGAGAGCTGGGTGTGCCCTTGGCACCAGAGAAAACAATGGGTCCATGTACGACCATGTCATTCTTAGGCATTGAAATTGATTCAGTAGGAATGCAGCCACGGTTGCCAGCTGATAAGAAAGTAAAAATGTTGGATTTGTTAGAAGAAATGCTTGCAAAACATAAGGTTACGGTGAAGGACATCCAGGTTTTGTTGTACCATCTCAATTTCGCCTGTAGGGTAGTCTTGGCAGTGAGGACTTTTTGCAGGAGACTGGGACGTGCATTGTCAGGACACCATCTGCCTCACCACCATGTCCGTTTGTCGGCTGGGGTGATGGAGGATCTGCTTATGTGGAGAACATTTCTGCATTCCTTTAATGGATTACCATTGATTTGAAAGGATGACTTTCAGTGGGATGTTCACATTTTTTCAGATGCAGCAGGCAGTGATGGTTTTGGCATATACTGGCAGGGCAGGTGGTGTGTGGAGAAGTGGCCTGAGCAGTGGAAGGATGGTGGGAAGAGCATCACCTTTCTAGAGCTTTTTCCGGTGCTAGTGGCATTGAGGCTGTGGGGTGAGGAACTGGCACATAAGGTGTTGTTCAGGATTGACAACATGGCAGTGGTGGAAATCATCAACAAGCAGTCGGCAAGAGATGAGCAGATTTTGAAGTTGTTGCGGGTGTTTATTCTTGGCTGCCTTAGATATGATATTGCATTTAAGGCACTTTATATCCCTGGCGTGGACAATGACATTGTGGATGCTTTGTCTCGTTTGCAGTGGGAGAGATTCCATGGGCTGGCCAAGGAGGCGGACAGGACACCGACCCCAATGCCGGAACCTCTGTGGTATGTAGGCAATGTAGGGTTATACAGTTGGTGGTAGGTTCATTGTCGGCTTCCCCTTGTGCAGCTTATGCTCTGGCCTGGAGTGAATTCATAGCATCAGGGGCCTGTCGGCGGGAGGAGGCATGGGGGCGGTCAGAGGATGTGATACAGTTTCTGCTGGACCTCATTGAGAATGGTCTTTCTAAGGTTACCTTCGCAGGGAAATTGGCAGGTATTTCCTTTATGGGGAAACTTCTGTGGGGCTACTCCCCTTCTGCGGGGGAAATAGGGAGGAGGATGTTGGAAAGTTGGGCTAGGGAGCGGGGTGGGGAACGTTTAGCACGTAGGCCGTTATCAAGGCAGACTTTAGAGCGTTTGTTGGAGGCGTTACCTGTTATTTGTAGGGATGGTTTTGAAGCATGTTTGTTTTCTACTCTCATGGTCTGGATGTTTTTGGAGCCTTTAGTGTCTCCAAGGTTTTAGGTTCTAGGTTAAAAATAGGTATCACTCGGCAGGAGGGTTTCTTCTCTGAGAGGGGGATTCATATTTGACTGGCGAGCACAAAAACAGACCAGAGAAGTTGTGGTAAGGGAGTATGGCTGGAAGCAGTTTCTCCAGTGTCGACATGCCCATTACATTGGGCCAGGCGGTGGAGGACTCTGTCGGGAGGAGAAGGTAGTGAAAGGGTTTTTCGACATGCTGATGGGGGCCGGGTTACGGACTATCAACTGTGCATGATGCTGTGTAAGGCCTTGAGGCATATTGGTCTGGATGGGTCTCAGTTTGGGACACATTCTTTTAGGATTGGGGCAGCAACAGAAGCTTGCAATCGAGGCTGGTCTAGGGGGGATATAATGTGGCTAAGGCGCTGGTCATCCAACTGTTTCCAACGCTTTGTGAGGAGTTCGGCGGAAGAAGCGTTTGCGTCATCCTCTTTTACATGAATCTCATATTGTTTTTTCTTGTCGCAGGTTCTGTAGCGGGTCCTCGCTCCCCTGAATTGACCATATGGATAGTGGGGCACTCTTTCGTAAAATGGGCTGAAGTCCAGAATGGCAGTTGTTATTTCGGGAAAATGTTGGGTTTCAATGAGCTTTTGTTTAAAATTGTTTGGAAAGGGAAGGGAGGGATGTTGTGAAAGGAGTTGATTCCTGCTTTGAACAGGTGATTGGTTGGGGGCAGTTTCCGGATGTTTTGTTAATTCATTTGGGGGAGAATGACCTTTGTGGGGTAAAAGGTGTTGTTTTGGTAAGGGCAATGAAGAGGGATTTGGCACTTTTGCGGAAGCAGAGGTCTGGTTGCCATGTTTTGTGGACAGAACTAGTGCCGCGTAGGATTTGGAGGGGCGCTCGGAATCCCAGGGCGATTGATAGGGCGCGCAAGAAGGTAAATCTGGAGATTTCAAGATTTTGCATGAGTTTGGGCTTTGGGAAAGTGTCTCATAGCGACGTTCGGTTTGAGTCAGTGGAGTTTTTCAGGAGTGATGGGGTCCACTTATCCAGGATGGGTATGGACCTTTATCTGTTGGAGGTTAGAGAAGTTCTATCCAGGTGTCTCAATGTTCAGGAGCATTCGAGGGAGGCATAAATGAGTTGTTTTGGTTGGGGAGCAGAAAAGGGGGGGGGTAGTCTTCTCCCCCCCAGCTCTCTGGGTGGCAGGGATTATTGGAAGTTTGCCAGGGTTGGCAGAGTTTTTGTTGTTTAGTTTAAAGTTGGGTTATCGACAGGGACTGTTTAGGCATGTTGATTTGTTGGGGTACTTACAGAGGTTGGGTGATCGTAAGTGGTGAAGGGGCAGGAAGGGGAGTTTGTGTAATAGAGGTTTTAGATTTATAGGCTTATATGTTTATGCATTTGAATTATAGTGTTTGTAATTTTGAAATGCTCGGGTGGGGACGGGTTCGAATAAATGTTAGGGGCGGGGAGGGGGGGTAAGGTAAGTATTTTTATTTAGTGAGGTTTAGTTTTGTAAGGCATTGGCTGAGGAGTTTAATTGTTATGTGCACCTGTTCCAAAAAAATCGGCCTTTTACACACAAAAGCTGTTTGTGGTCTACTTCCCCCCCCCCCCCCACCCCTCCCTCCCAAAGTTGTTTCAGCTGAGCACGTCTACCTCTCAGCGCCCAACCAAGATAGGCGCTATTTAATGTCCGCACGCTAATTCGCACCGCAATTGGCCGTGGGGTTTAATGTCACCTTTTTCTTTAAACACATTTATACTGAGGGTAATAAAGGGGTTTTTAATTAAATACTTAAAGGAAAGTATGCAATTACATCGCATACAGTATTTCCAACCGCTGTGGTGCGCTCTTCCCACTAAAGGCCCCGGTTTATGTGCTCTCATTCTCGTCGCTCACACGGCGTGCGCTAATATGTATATAAGGCACATTAAGCTCAGAGACATTTTTAAAAAAGCATCAGTTAATGAAAGCGCGAACCAGTTCAATGTAGATTAAAAGGTCGTTACTGATTTATAACGTTCACGTCCCAGCACGCAATTACTTGGAAATGGGCCTGCCCCACACACTGAGAATGCTCTTCCCGATATGGAGTCTCTGCCGTGAGGTGTGATGAAGTCAGTGGGGTACGTAACCGAACGAGAGACCTAGGCCACTGGGATACAAACTCCCGCCCGAGTAAGCTCTCCCGCCCAGGACTTGGGAGTCACATACAACAGCAGCACACCATTTGATCCAGCAGAGACACATCAAAAAACACGAAACCCATAATAAAGGAAGTTAGCCAGAAACCTGTTTTGTTTAGGCCTTTGTACAAAGAATTACAATCTTGACAAAAGCAAAGGTAAACCTATGAAATAACATTATTTTATAAATACAAATAATTGTAGCAGAATCTATCTCCCCGTTAGGGATCATATGCACATCCTTTGATTTCTTTCCTCTAATGCTGCTCCTGCCCTCTCTTCCTACCCGCTCACATTTGCCTCTACCCCTCTCCCATGCCACATGCCATAACAAAACCAACTGATATAGCTGGTAAGACACTGCACTACTTCTTCACTCATAACAGAGACCAATGAATAGCCACTAATCCTGTAATCATGGCTGCACTATTCATTTTTCTTTCTTACCTGTCAAACCTGCTGTGCCGGTACCGTAGCAAAATTATGACCATACCAACCAATAACAACCACAACTTTAAAAACAAAGAGGAAGTAGACCTCCTTAAACATTTCAGATCCAGAAGCCATGGTGCAAAAAAACCTTTACTTCTTAAACTAAAAATCACATAAAACCCACAAAAAATGGATAAACAATGTAAGTGATCTTAAATGCACGGGCCATTATCTCAAACTACAATGACAGAAATTAAGGACAGACAAAGATAAGATCCTTTGCAAGAGGCATGGAAGGACCCTTATAAAGCCAACAAGAACATCAACAAGGCCTAACTTGCTCGACAATTCAATGAGATTTTCACCATCAACCAGGAGATGACCATGCAAAACGAATAGTGTCCAAGTCCGATGAGCACAGACACATTTACATTGCTCAGGAAGAGGAAATAAGCCTGTCACAACTTACCACTCAGTGAGGCTACCTATAGTTTAAGAAGGGGTCAAATGCAATGACTTAAAATGCACAGTAGAGGTCTCTCTGTCAAATGTCCAGATGCAGTAGGAAAATAATCGGAACACTGTGGGCTGAACCACGCGTGTTCCGACTACGCAGGCTCGACAATACTGGCCTTTACCACTAATATGCTGTAACCACGCACGTGGTAAAAGGCATGAGTTGTAAAGGAATGCATGGTTAGGACGCATTTGTGGTTTGGTCTGTGTGGTAGAGGTATGCGTGGTTTAACCATGCATGCTTCTATCATACAACCGATGCAGTAACAAGGGCGCATGTGTTGTGTGCGAGGACCAGTGTGTATGTACCATGGGAGAGACTTATCCCCTATGAAAAAAGAAAGATATTTGTAGTGGAGGCTTCCTTTTGTTGCATTGTGAATGCTATTCATCAGTTGTAATCACTTGATTCACAATGATCTTTGCAGTGGCTTTTGGGTGAAAATTGTTTATTCTCAGTGTGCCTTGTGTAACTGACTTTCTGTTTCACTCTTAACTGCACAATGTGGTATGTATACATTTACCATACTTCTATTTTGACATGGCCTTGTTTGATAATAACACTGGTGTGCCTAACATGTGGTCCTGAGGTAGTTGGTTGCTTGGTGGACTTACATGGTGGCAGGTGATTGCACAATGAGTTGGAGTGCAGTGTGGTTGCCTGTGCTGAAGTCATGGGGTTGTGTTCCTGGCTCTTTCACCAATATTATACTCCTCATGATACTGTTGCTTGCCGTTTATTTGTCATCTGGCAACCCGTCTATCCTAAATGAGGCAATGAAAAGAGAATGAGTGATGTTCTAGTCTTTGGTGTTTTTCAGTTGTCGTACAGCTGTGCCCATGCGTTACAACGTGATGTGTGCTTATCTGCGTGGCAAGTCTATCACTGCCGATGAATTGAAAATCTACCTTGTGGTTAGGCATCAAGTGGATACAATGCCGGAAGTTTACACAAGGCACCTTTAGCAACAAGCAATATATGTGTTTTGTGCCCTATGAACTATGCATTCACTTCACCTCTCATTGGTGCATTGAGCAGTACAGTGTACACAGTTCCAACAAAATACAGCAAAGTGAGCAATAGAAAGAACCTGCCCCCCCACATCAGTATAAGCCCCATTAGCCACAAGCAATGAGGCACTGTATTCCTGAGTCAATTCAAAAAGCCCAGCTCCTACCAACATAATACGTGCATTTACAGATGTTCCAAGCATGTTATTTTACTAGCACTTGTATAGCGCATACACCAGTCAGTCTCTTGGCCATGGGCGTCCGCAGGGGGGGCAAGGACGGGCGCTTGCCCCCCCCTGGAGCGTTGCCCCCCTGCAGACGCCCATGAAAACCGTGACTTAAAGACGGTGTTCTCACTCTCTTTCCTCTCCTTTCTTTTATTTGCTTCCCTGTGAAATGGATCCAAAAAAGAAAGATGCTTTTGCTGGAAATGTAGTATTTTTCTGACATTTTAATTCCAAAGTGCAGCATTGGGAATAAAAGGCTAAAAATATGAAAAATAGATAAATAACTAAACAAAGTAAGACAGAGTGGTAGCAAACTGGCCTAACTGATTTTATTCACACTGAAACACATTAGCGCCACTTTTACAGAGTTTGCCAGTGAAGCGCTATTTTTGTTTTCTTGTCTTTGTTTTTCCTGGACTTGGAACTAGTGCACCAATCCTGGAGGTACCAAAATGTGTGGATTGGAAATCAAAATGTGTGCTGCGGCTCTGCGTCAAGGGATGTGGTCTTTTTACCATACTGCTTACGTTTTGTAAGGATATAAGCAATGGCCTTTGAAATGGGTCCATTCAGGACCCTGTAGTCGTGTCCTTAACTTTTCAGGCAAAAGCACTCACTGATTTCTGAATAGTGAGTATACAAGCATTAAGGTAACCATGTTGTTCCTGCTTACATTTCCCATGGTTTGCTAAATCTTGCATTCCCTATAAGTGTTTGCTTCTTCCAGGATGTTGTTCCTTTTTTTTTTTTTTAGGCCGCAAATATTGCTCTTGTCTAGTGCGTAATTTAAATTGCGCATCCAGGCGTTTATAGTGGGCAAAAATTGGGTTGTAGTTGAAGACAGTGGGAGTTTTTCTCAGTGGGCCAGTACGGTGTTCAGTGGGGGAGAGGATGGGGCACTATGGTCAGAGCTGCTGAATTTGGAACTGGGAACCAGGTCCAGCCTTAATAACCAGCCCACCAGACCACTCTCCTGCGAGAGCACAATCACATGCTAGACCTTAGAAGGCTTCGCAACACCTTAGAAGTCCTGGTGTCTTCGCACCGTCAGGTGGACCCTAGCATGACAAGTGTAGATTTACCTTCATGGCTTGTCCACCACTATCCATACTGAAGTTCACCTCCAGTCTTGCGGGCAGGACTATGAAGCAGCACACCCTAGAACAACAGTCACTGAGGTCACAGGACCCTTGAGAAGGGCCAGCTCTAGGGCAGTGCAACCAGTGTGACCTCACCGGGTGCTGACTTTAGGTGAAGGCATCATGTTTGCAAGTATATTATGGTTTTAAAAACACTTGCTGCCTCCTTCCTGGCTTACAGCAATTTTCAGCAACAATAAAAATGTCATGATGACTCTGGTGATTAATGTTCTTCCTAGAGAGAGATCATCATTTTGTCTAGTGGAAGTTTTGACTCATGGAAAGGTAGCTCAGAGGGTAATGTACTGGCTGCAAAGAACATGCGCCATGCAGATCACAAAGTGCACATAATGTAAATAGGTCAGTGTCTACTGCTTTTATCAGAGATCCTTTTGCTGCTTGCAGTTTATAAGTTAAAATTCTAACTTAGAACAGTGAGCTATTAACTGTCATCTAAAAGCTGCATACAAACTGCAAGGTATAAATTTGAGCATTATGTTCCCCCCCGTCCCCCAGTCTTTGATTATCCTAATGTCCCAAAAAGTGTTCTTTTGGACAGAAATCAATTCTGATTATTAAGGAGAACCCCCAACCATGGTATTACGTTTTAAATTCCGGGTATAGTGTTTCTCCAGACCAATCACTATAAAACTATACGGGCTACTAGTATGGTTGTCATGTGACTCCTACACCTTGAATTCCTTAGTCGTATGTAACCTTTTCTTTACAGTGATTTACACACATATTGATTGTCTCTGTGTAATGTGTGTGATGTAAAGTGCTCTGACACCCTACAAGGGTATGAGTGGCACTGTAAATCAAATTAAATGCATCTGAGAGAGAGTGGTTATGGATACTTGGGGGTCACAGTTAAAGGGTGGTAGTGAGGGAATCCATGGCAGAGGTGGTCATTGGGGGGCACTAACAAACATTAATGCGCAGGACACCACCAGTGCTATGGCTGGCCCTGCCCTTGAGGCCAGTCTTCCTCTCCCACAGGTTCCTCCATTGGCCTTGTTTCAGCAGCAGTAGCTACAATTCACCAGGGATTGGCAAAGCAGGATTTTCACACACCAAACTAAGTTCGCAAACTTCACAGTCTCCCTGCTTCATTCACAAGCACTTTTAACATGTGCTGCCTGCTGTGGGGACACTGGAATTAATTATGCAGCAAAGGATGACAACGTTATGCCGTAGTGTTGACTAAATTATGCATTAAAAAAAGGCTGCAGCGTAATGCTGTATATTTTCAGATATTTTATTATTTTGACGTGTGTACACATGCTAACAGTCTCTGGAAATATTTTGCCTTATTAGTACCAGTGTAACATACAAATGCAGCAGTGAGAAAGGTGACCAGTCAACCTTTACAATAGGCCATCCACTCCGCAGCAACACAAGTCTCATTTTATATTAACTTTTGATATGTTTGAGATACAAGCAATTTATTAGTTTAAATGGTCAGATCATGCAGTAGATCTTGCATTATGAGGCAAATATGGCAGAGCCATAATTTTAGAGAAAACATTTGCAAACTAGGATATTGTGCCATTCATGTTTGAACTGCTATTGTTGAAAAAGGGATAAGTGCTGATGACAGAAACTCTATGGCTCGGAGACAAATGGCTTGTGTTTCCAAATTTTATTGCATTTTGTACATTCTGTGATTAGAAGCATATCCCACTTTGTGAATATAATTTAATGTCAATAACTCATTATAACCTTAAATAATCATGTGTATCCATTGGTTGATTAAACTGGGCAGTGAAATGCCAAACAAATACTAAAAATTGGGATGTCTGCGCATTCTAGCCACAACTCTGGCTCCACCCACAGATCCAATCCATGGGTTATTCCCACCCTCTGATTCTCCGCCCACTGTTCCCCTACTGTTTTTTCCCCCACTTCGACCACTGTGTAAGACTCAGCATCCCTGGACCTGTGATGTGGCGAAGCTGCGGGCGCCGCATGTGCCACACATTTACGGTGCCGGGCTTCCACATAAGGGAGCTGGTCATTATTGTATCCCTAAACGTGCGCACAATGTCAGTTTGACATTGACTACAGGTAGAGGGACTCTAAGTTTCTTTTAAAAAATATAGCTAACATTTGGAACTATACATTTTATTTTGTATAAATTAATTGAATGTGTGTAAAATTTAGCAATGCCCGGGGAATTCTAGTAAAGGGAGCACCCTCTGTCAAATCACTAGCGTGTGTGATTGCTACATTATTTATTACTAACTTTGACATTGTGCTTTAACTTTGGATAAAAGTTATCATGAATTCTAGCACCAAGAAGCCAATATTAATAAATATGTGTGCTACAAATAATCCCTAACATACACTGTGCATACAGTATATTTAATCTGGTGCTTTAATCATAGGCTGTTTTAAAGTATTCTGATAAAAATCGAATCGTGCTGAAGACAGCCTTGATTGGTGTTGGATCGAGGACCCAGAAGTCTGCACACCTAGCAGACAGAGATAAAGCACCTTGTCAGAAAGTTTAGCGTTTTCCCTACAGGTGGTGTTTGTTGGCCCGTGGCAGGGTCAGTCACATGTCCTGGATTGCTGGCATTTAATTGAGTCAATCCTAGTTCTGCGCCTCAGTGTTTCGTGTGCCCCACCTGGCACACATCATGTCGGAAGATGGTGATGACATTAACCATTTGCCCCCCCCTGGAACAATGTCTGCGGACGCCCATGCTCTTGGCACTTAAGTAACAGAATCAATACACTCTGCTTATGGTTCAGTCATATGCCTGTCTAAAGAGCCATATTTTTAGGAGTTACCTGAAACCGTCGTAGTAGGGGGTAATCCTAATCTCGAGTGGGAGGGAGTACAAAATACAGGGGACGAGTGCAGAGAATCTGGAGCTGATGAGTTTCTTTTTTTGAATGGGGGAATAGTAAGAAGATTCAAGTGAGTGGATCGCTGATTACGGGTAGGAGTGAATTTTTGGGTACGACTAGACAGGAAGGCTGGACTGCTGCAATGGAGGGACATGAAGATAATGCAGCCAGTCTTGAATACGGTTCGTTGTTCCACCGGCAGCCGGTGTAGTTTTCTCATCAGGTGAGTGGTGTGTCAATTTCTGGGCGGTCGGTAGATTCTGGTTTTGTGCTAGTTGTAGTCTACGGTTGAGGCACTTGGGGAGGCTCAGGTAGAGGAAATTTGCATAGTTGATCCTTGAGATAACTAATGCAATAATAACCTGGATAAGAGCTTTAATGGTGAGAAATGCTTATTTTGCGGATTTGGTGAAGTTGCGAAAGGCAGGATGAGGTGCCATCCCCTAATTGGGATTGCATAGACAGGTTCTTGTCTATGTGGACTCCGAGGCTCTTAAAGGAGTTCTTGGGCTGGGTGGGAAGAGGGAGCGCCCGTTCTGGCTGGCCAGAAGGAAAGATTTCACAAGTCATGCTTGCTTCTGGTCACGACAATCTCTGTCGGTTTAGTTTAAGTTGGTTGCTATTCATCCAGTCGCAGATGAGTAACATTGTGTTTTGGAAGGTTTCTTGTGATTTTGGGGAGTTATCGATATCAAAGAGGAGGTGCATATCATCTGCATAGTTGAAATTCGAACATTCATTTTTTCTCAAGAAGTACACTAGGGGATGTATTTACAGATAAAAAAGGTGGGTGGACAAAGAAGATAATTGGGGAACTACACAGGTTAGTTGAACCCTGGGAGAGCTGAACAGGGGGAGAGGCGGACTGACTGAGATCGATCTTTCAAGAAAGAGCTAATCCAATCCAGCGCTGTACCCTGTAGGCCTGCGGCTCCGACACAGACCACCAATAGCTCATAGTAGACTGTGTCGAAGGCTGCCAGTACCAGTGCCTGAGTGGTGCCCCTGTCAGCTTCTTCCCACAAGTAATCAACGACTGAGAGCATGACCGCTTCTGTAGAGTGGGCTGGCCGGAAGCCCACTTGATGGGGAATCAAGGAAGTTGGTTTTATCTAGGAAGGAACATCAGCATCTGGTCTCATGTGCCTCTAGCACCTTTGCTAAATAAGGTAGCAGTGATACAGGGTGAACATTTTTCAAGGTGAATGGATCATTGCTAGCTTTATTTAGCAGTAGAACCACTGTTGCCTGCTTAAATGAACTGGGGATGATGCCCTGGCTCAAGGACTGTGTAAGGAGGGATATTGGTGGGTCAGGGAGGAGAGAGAAGACTTTTTTTAGGAACTTCAGAGGGCAGGTATCCTGGAGGGAGCCTGATTTCACTTTGGTTAGCAGGTCCACGAGGCGCAGCATGCTGATAGCGGGTAGCACAGACATCGTGGTTGGGTTGCCGTCTTCAATAGGTGTCATCAAGGGGAGAGAACTCGTGGGAATGCGGTCTTTGATTGACATGTATTGCTGCATGTGTGCTTGTACAATTTGCTTGTGTTTGTCATTTAGGTGTATTACTCCGGCCCCCCCATGCATAATGCATTGTGGGATTCCTGTCGGATGTTGCCCATTTGCCACTCAATCTTGTCTTGGCAGCTGCACACTGCATGCATGTGTGTTGTTCTACCCCATTTTCTATGCTATATTCACCAGATTCTTAACACCTTAGCTGCGGCGCAATTCCCTCCCCAGTGCTGCGCTGTCCATTCGAACTAGTGCTGAATGAACGTTCAATGGACGTGCGCAGCACTGGGGAGGTAGTACTGCCATCGACCAACGCCCCGACGCAGCACTTAAGGGGTTATTTTTGCGAAAAGGCTCTGTTTCATGGATCTGCCTGTGCTTGGGACCATGCCCCAAATGCATGAGCATATGTCAGACATGGAACATAGATGCCCAGTCACACTTTCTGTGCTTATGTCCCTCTGCTGCAGTGAATGAGTGATGGAAACACAGAACACAAAGTCTAGCCTGTACATGCATGGTCTCCTATAAATCTATTTCTTATGTGTTGTGAAGACGCAGCTTTGTGCATGTTTGTGCGCAAGGCCCATGGCAGGTTTTCAGTAGCAGAAGGCAACATCAAATCAGCATTCCCAATATTTCTCTTGCAGTCTGTGCACAAGCAACTTGAGATCCATAAAAACAGATGAAAGGTCACATGTACCTGGGCAAAGTATTTGTATTGCTTATTGCTAGAGGTCGACATTTTGAAATGAAGATACAGTAATGAACTAGAGGAGGGTGAGAAGATTTATATTTATTTTATGAAGATTCCATGTATTTTTAGGTCTCACCCACACAGTGCGTGCGCTGTGCTGAAAGACGATTTGTTTATAATTCAGTGGCCTACAACTCGCCCACAGCATATTTCGATTGCTTAGATCCCCCAGGCTTCCCTTCCTTTCTTGTGTTAGCTTCTTCCTTGCCTCTCTTGAGAATTGACCAAGTACACGTGTTCTTCATCTTCTTTGTACTTACATGTCTTTTTGCAATTCTAAAAATCATTTCATTTTTATTACTTAGCGTACACTGTGCTTTTAAACTTTTAATGCACGCATGCAAATTCTTATTTATGTTACCCTCACCCTAGCTGCCCCCTATATCCACAACTGTACTACTCAATGCAACTCCACGCCACGCCACTCCACGCCATTCTACGCCATGCACCACTCTACTCATTGCACTCTATGCCAGTCCACTCTATGCCACTACTCACATTCCAACTTTATGGTCCTCTACTCTATGCAACTCTACAACACTCCACAATAAGCCATTCAACTCTAATCTATACCACTCTACTCCACTCAATGCCACCCCACTTCTCCACTCCACACTACACTACTCTATGCCACTTTACTCCATGCCACTCTACTTCACGCCACTCTACTCCACCCCACTCAAAGCCACTTTCCTCTACACCACTCTACTCTATGCCCTGCCAGTCTACTCTGTCACTCTATGCCACTCAATTCTTCTCTTCACTACTCCACCCCACTCTATGCCACTCCATGCTAAAGTCCATGCCACTCCACTTTATACCAATCTACTATACGCCACTTTATGCCATGCCACTCTACGTCATCCTGTTCCACGCCACTCTGCTCTGTGCCCCTCTACGCCACTCTACTCCCTTCTGCTCCACACCACACCACAAACTTTTAGCCATAGTGAATAGCAGTCTCGCTGCTGTACAACACGGGTAAAAGCACTGGCAAAGCCAATAGCTCTCAAATAAGTCAATACCTATTGGCTTTGGAATACTTGCTTACTAAATGTATTACTGTGTTGTACTGATACTAAAAGTATTAAACAAGAACACTGAAAACATTTAACTGAATTAACTGTATTTTGCTAATAACTGCACCTGTGATGTTTTACATATTGTGATTATATTTATTCCATTAAAATTATATTTTGAAAAAATAATATAAGCAATCGAGGAACGTTTCATTTGCTTGTGAATGTGGGGCCAAGCACTGCAAAAGCCAGTTGGGAATGTTGCAAGGTTGGGTGCAGGAAACCATAGGCATACTCCCATAAGAGAATCTGCCAGGTGTCTTAAAGGTTTGAGAACATGTAGTCTTTGAATCACCACAAATTAATGGAGATTTGAGTTTCATTCTCCTTACAATATTCTTGAACTCCAAAACTGTGTCTAATTCTATAAACCTATTTTTGTTTCACTGAATATCAGTTTCTCCGCCACATTCATAGTCCACCTGCACATACTTGCAGCTGATCTCTGATCACGCTTCAGGATCTGATTGACATTTGGTTGCACCGCCCCACCTTCTCTGTTAACAGTGGCGGTGCGTCCATAGGGGGCGTTGGGGCGTTGCCCCACTAGCCATGGACGACCCCGTCACTGCCAAAACATGCATAAATAAGAAAAGTTTTAAAACCGATTGTTAAATAAATCTAAGCGCACTGACTCGGCGCTGGCCCGGGAAAAGCCCGACAGAATCGGGCATTGCTTCGAAAGTGGGCCGTGAGGGGCGGGGCTGCGGCAGAGTGAGTGGCAGTCAGAGCGCACCGTCAGGCAGGCAGCCAGAGCACTATATGAGAGCAGCAGGGTGACTGCGCATATGACAGCCAGGAGTATTCCGAATGTAGACTGACCTGCGCATGCGTAGTACCTGTTAGACCTTCCCCCCCCCAACCCCCTATAGCCCTGAGACACAGGAAGGGACCCGGGGCCCGGTCTCATTACGGGCAGATTTCATCCTGCTCGAGGGCCAATCCTGGTGCAGCGGCGCTGTTAAGGCTGCGCCAGGATTGGCTGAATTAGTCAGTGTGAGAGCGCGTGACTCAGTCCAGTCCTGACTCGTCGTCATCGTCGTGACCACACCAGTTGTTTTGCTCCTACAGCCTAGCCTACTGCGGACCCGGACGGCGCAATTATATTGCACTGACTCAGGCCTGGGTAATAATTTTATAATGCTTCTCTTTCTTAGTCTTCTTTATAAATGCCAATTCCCTCCTTTTCTGTGTGTCGTGACTGCACTCGTGCCTCTCGTTCTCTCCCTGCGGCCCTGCCCACTCACAATCACTCTTCAAACTCCGAGCAGCTACACCGAGTGTAACAGCAGGTATTAATCGGAAAGGTAGTGGAACGGTGGGATGAAAGACCGAGCCCTCATCCTTTCATAAACAGAGACGTTGCTGCTTGGTTTTCAGATTGAAACAGGGGTTTTGCGCGGATTGCCAGTCAGTGCCTCACACAGCCGATAGAAGTGCTCCGTTCGAATTGCTCAGTGGGTTGAGTGCTCTACTCTGCAACATGTGATGTCCAACAGGTCACTAGATGGAATCAGAGAAAGGCCGACTAAGCTTGCCATCCTTCAGAGGATGACAAATGAATATAATTAAATGGAATGATAGTAACATTTATTGCCTATAGCGCTTAGTAGCAGAGATAATGGCGGCATCTTGATTCCGACTAACCATAAGCCCACCCCCAGATCTGGTTTGCTGCTTTGTTCATGGTGGTACCAAGCCTTATAGGTGCACTGAGAGCATTGAGATAAATCACGTTTTTACAGTTAACTCGCTTTTTTATGACGGTGGGTGGAAAGTCACGTGCCTACCGGAATGGTAGAGTGTGTTTGCTCTCTTTAGATGAAAAACAAACCCATGGAAATAGTTTTGTTTTATAAATAGATTTCCCAGCCATCTGAGGCTTTGTGGGGCAGTTGCGAGAGATTGCGAGCATTCTCCCGTGGCGTGTTTTCGGTATTGAGATTACCATAAAGGTAAAAAGAATTTCAGATTGGTTATTATTGTGCCATTGTGTATACATTTTCGGTATGATTTTTGAGTGAGCGCTGTTTTTCACTTTTTACAGAGTCATTCCTTAAAATTATCGCTTTTGTGGATAGAGATTTTTTGCTCAGCACATACAAGTTTATCTGTACCCGTTGGGTAGATGGTGAGTGTTCATCCCTCCTTAAAAACTGATCGCATGTGTTTGGACTACTGGTAGCACAGCAAACACAATGTTATACCACGATATACATCGCACTGTTTGTCATTTTCAGGTACTCATTCATATGCTGGCAACCTAAATTTGGTAGAACTAAGTTATCGCCTGCAGGCGTTTTCAACTATATTGCAACCCTGAGTCATAGGCAGCTGCTATCGTGACAAAATTGTGACAGTGAACTCACTAATCATACCAAAGGTGCGCTATGTTTTCCAAGCGATTTTGAGTTTTGTTTTGAGCACATAACACGTTTAAATTTTTAGAAAGAACACATCCTTACAGTCACTTTTGATTTTACATTTCGCACTTGGGTGATGATATTGTTTACTTGGTTGATGTTTTTTATGTATTCAGTACTGGTGATTAAGGCGGATATTTGACCAGCAGTAAGCACATGAGGATGTTTGGCGCCTTGGCCATTATAATGATCGTGCATAGATTTTTAGCAAAATATGTATCTGGATTAGCAAATGTACATAATGTAACATGTTGTTCTATATATATTTTTTCATTAGTACCCCCGAAGAAGGGAGTCTCTCCCGAAATGCATTGGGCCTCAAACAAGAAGCAGTTGTAATGTGTATTGTGTTATATGCAGAAACGTGCATCATTTATCAGTTTTTGAAAATATCTGCAGAATATTGAACGATGACATTTCTTAGTTTGTTTTATATTTGCAATCACAAGAAGAACTTTTGCTTCATAATTTAAACATGAATTGATGTTTTTGAAAATAAGTGTGTCGTTTTGTTTATCATTTCTTGAATACTAGTAGCAATGAAAAATAACACTGTTTAAAATCTAGTACAATACTTTAGTTTCAGGCAGTGCACCTGGTATACCAGTGGTTTTCCACTAGCAGATGAATATTGATTGGGGCTGGCTGCCCATAAACCAGGGAGCACGCAATCAGTTGATTAAGTAGAATTAGCAATTGTTTCATGAGTAAACTTAAAAGGGTGTGCACCTCCTGACATTATCACAGTTGCAGCATTCCCATTCAGCGAGGTCCTGTCCATTGAAGTCTGCTGTCCGCACTGCTCCGATGCACGTGCACCTGGCGCGCTGTTGGCGGGAGGGGAGGGGTTTTAATTGCTCAGTAGGGAAGAGTAAGGCATGCAGTTAGCATGGGTTTCATCGCGCGCGATCCATATTGTCTATTCCATTTCCAGTTTGTACCCAGCCCCCCCCCCCCCCCCTCCGCCTCACCCACTCCGCAGAAGAGGAGTAAGCATGGCGAGGGCGCAAGTTATAGTCACGTGCAATACCTAGCTGTTATATTTTAGTGGGTTTTTTTAAGTTTAAAACGTTACGTTACTGCAAAGTGTTGGATGCTGAGGAGAACTCCGTGAGGGTGGACGGATAGGTTAGGCCCCGCTCCGGAGGAAGCGCAGCTTTACAGAAGTTATGGATTATCGGCAGCGTGAGGAAGGCATGGAGGTCCGGAGGAAGGAGAACGGATGGCGGGGGCCAGGTAGGCGAGGTGAAGAGGGCGGACTGGAGATCCTGACGGGGGGGAGGGGGTGGGTGTCCGTATACCCATGCAGGCAGGGTTTTGGTGGGACAGTGGTGTTTTAGGGAGATGTTCTTATTGGCTAGGTTTCATGCTACCCCTTAAGGCGACATGGCAGGGCACAAACATTGTAAATGCAACTCCTCCACATTAGAGGTGTCTTTTATTTACTATTGCAATATGTCGCGATTGTGCTATTCTTTCTAGAACGTGGTTGAGCCTCAAGGGTGACAGTAGATGGGTACACAAAATGAGAAGGTTACTATTAGGCTCATAGTAAGAGGCGAGGGGGAAGGGGTCTGTGCAGCATGAATTGCAGGACTTGGGCCAAATTAGGGTACCTTTTTCTGGGAAGCCAGTTCCTTGGAGAACGCAGGCTGCAGACTTTTCCAGAGGTGACAGAAGCCATGATCCAAAAAGTGTATGTTCCTGCAGTGACCACAGCACCCAGGAGGACAGAGAGTGCTCAGCTCCCCCGTTCCTGGTGGGGGGCAGCTCAGAAACACAATCCACTTCAAGTTGTATTTATTCTTCAACCGCACTGACAAAAGAAGCCGAGACTTGCAAAGGTGCTAACTTAGTTATTTTTCATTGCGCACAAATCCTCTCTAGAATGTAACATTCAGTTGTCTGGACAGATTAATCGAGGACCAGTGCAGTGACCCTCTTAAAAGACTCATCTCCCATTCTGTGACTTTTTTCATGGCAAAGGCAGTTTAGGCACACGCACACGGTTGGTTGCGTCTCCAGGGTGTCAGATTTTAACCAAACCACTCAATTTGATCTAATGTCTTTCAATTGAGCAGGACCTCTTTATATCAACCAAATAAGTGTTTTTTGCTCGCAGATTGTAAAATGGCGGGAGCAGATTGTAATTCGATCGCCTGTGCCAAGAAGAGCCTCTCGGTGCAGAGTGACATGATGAATCTTATTGCCTGGTCAGGGCGAACTCCGTGCCTCTAGAATGAGACGTCGGTGCCACAAGGGCGATTTAGACACCTGGGTCTAATAATCACCGCAAGAAAAAAAATGCAAGCCAGAAATGTTTCCGAGGGGGTGTATTGGCTGCCTGTATACCACTGTTAATCACTGTTCCATCCGCAGTGGCAGGAAGGAGTGATATATGGGGTCATGTTGAGCCGGTAGATAGTAGGAATACAGGATGCAGGCATATTTGGGGTGGGAGGGTGACATCGTTGGCCCTGCTACCTGGGGCTCCTCCTTCATTTTGGCACTTGTGATGCTGATCACCATTCCTCGACCTCTCCTCTATGAGCAGGGTGACACGCTCGATCTGCAAACTGACACACCACTTCAACACAATGCACGTCCATGTTTGTGAGTATAGTTGTAGGCTGCATTAAAGGGCTCTTGCTGAGGTGGATGCACCTGGTAGTCAGGAGTGTTGAAGGGCTCACTGTGGTGGGGGAGGTAGTGTTCAAAATTCCTGGATTTCATGAAAATAATCATCTCTTTGACGCTTCAATTAGGTTTGTTGAAGTTTTTTCTAATGTTTTTTGAGTAATCCCACCTCGTAAAACACAAACGTAATCCTAATGCAAGATCATAGATTATACTTTAGGACTTTCACGGTAAGAAATCAACATTTCATCCAACGGGACAGAATGCTTACGCTTTTTATTTGGCAGCCTTGTGTCAGTAAATAATGCTTCCTTTTCCTCAGGGAATTTCTATATGATTAGAGTTGCAAATTTCTTATCTCCCTTCTCCTATCTCATATCTGTACTGAATTTCTCTTCAGCCCAAGTTATTAACCAATAGTTTGAAAATGTTACATTTTAGCTCCATAATAATATTATGTAATTTCAAAGGCTTTCTGTATTTCTCCATGGTATATCCATGTCTATGCTCATTAATCAGCTCATCAGATGACAAATAATTGTGGCAAAACTCAAAAAATCTCTTGCGAGCTATTCGCTGTAATTGTACAAATATGCAACGATTTCTGGAATCACCCGCTTTGCTTTTATTTTATTTTTTTATTGTTGGTATTTTTCTTTTAAATCTGCATGGTTCATTTGTTTTGATGTATTTTGCTGGATATATTTGGATTTAGTATTTTTTTTTACTTAGGTCTTGGCTGCCATTTTGGGTGCAATGTATAAATTGTAGTTAGCAAACCAGCTGGTGTTTTTGCACACCGTCTGGTTTGCGTCCTGAGTCACATTATTTGATGGAACATAGGTCCTGATTAGTTACATCACAACATCTAAATTAGCCGTAGGTGGTAAAATTTACTGCCTCGTTCATATATATGAGGCAGGAAGCAGTTTGCGACCCCCTCGGAATGCCTGTGACTCTAGGTCTGAGAGGGACAGCAGGCTTCATTCCCTGCATTTGTAATCCCCACTAGAATAAAAAAAAAAAGTATAATCTGTACCTTTAAAGGGACTGAGAGGCAGATTTACCGATTTCTCACGTATCACAGTGCAGCAGCCGCAAATGTTGCGCTGCGCTGCATGATGAGAGACCATGAGAGCACCAACTTTACTGAAATATGGCACTCCCCTCGGCCTCCCCTCTCCCTAGGGCATGTGCTGAAATTCGCTGCCGTGCCCACAGAGACACCTTTGCACCACAGTTCAAGGGTGCCTCCGTTAGTCAAGCATAGGTTTTGTACTGGAAGGATTCTCTTCCAGTACTAAATACTATGCTTAGACTTATTTTAAGCATTTTCCCACATGCAAAATAAAGGAGAAAAAAGGCATTTCTTCTTTATAGCGCCTGGTAGAAGGGTGCACTATTTTCTAACGCTGTCACTTTCTGTAGTAATTTGGATTTAGTGTCAAAAACCATGGGGGAGGGAGTGTTCATGGGTGTGCCCATGTACCACCCATGGTACACCCCCTTGGCGCGAAGTAATGCAATGCTGGTTTCACATTATTTCCAGCACTAAACAAGTTTAGCGCTAAAAAGAAAATCAGACTCAAAGATTTTGATCTGATTTGCGTAACTTCTGTGACACACACACAGCATCAAATCTTAGTAAATCTGCCCCTGAGTGATTTAATAATGCTTGAGACGCTTTAAGAAAAATACAGTCAGCAAGCAAGGAATGAAATAGGAGGGCATGCAGTGTGCCCTGCAGCTTCCACTGCTCCAGATGGGACACCTGCCGGACACCTGCCACTATTAACAACGTGGAAGCTGTCCCCATGAGTCCCACAGTGCATCTGAGTTACCATCTCATGTCGGGTGTCGGACACCAGTCAGTGTTTTTTGACTGCAGATGCAGTCTGCGTTCTTCTCCGGAAAATACCTCTAAAGTGCTGTGTCCTCTGTACCCCTGTGCACACTTTTGGTGGCCATGTCATCGTAATGTTCAGGTCGGAATACCTCATTTGCAGTCTGGAGTCGACTTTTAGAAGCCTTATATGGTGAATCCTATTCTGGAGATTCACATAATCCTGTTTTTCTGATCCCAGATTTGATTAGGGAATTTATAGAATTTTTTATTCCAAGTTTTACATTTATTTATTGAATATTTCACTTAACATTCTCCCCTTACCTCACATCAACTGTGAAATCTGCAGTAATTTTTGTGCTTTCCCACTTTTTTTGCAGCGGTTTGCCAGGTTTTTTTTTAGGAGTAATTTAAATATTCTGATTAGCTTGAAAAGTTAATTCACAAGGAAAAGGTGTTCACTACGTTTGCATGGGATTTTCCTGGTCAAGTTTTTAATGAGCTTTTGCTAGCATTCACAATTGTAACTTTGAAGCAAATTTAAAACTAAAACTGCCGCTGTGTAACAACTCATGACTGTGTACGTTACTAAGGTGTGCATATCATTCATAGGTTTCAATTTGGAAAAGATTTTTGATCAGGTGTGAAATATACAGACATAACTTACCACTTTTTACAGATGCAATTCAGACTTACACCTGGAAAATGTTGTGTGACCATTGCATTGCTCCATAAGTTTAGTCGATAGGAACTGTTTTGTCACTTTTGCCTATCCCGAAGAAATCGATACTGCAAGAAAATGAGTGTTTTTGTGCTCACGTTTTATTTATTTATGGCACATGTGATGTGAGGCTTAGCTATGTCGCACAGTGTGATCTAGGGCAACATTACGCTGGTGGCGGTGCTGTTTTGTTTTGTATGTTATCACATTAGCAGCACAGACCTGTATCATTAAAGCGGCCTTTTCTCGCGTAGCCTGGCACCGTCTTGCCCGAGGAAAGCGTTGGCACAGAGATCACTTTCTAATTTTGGAGAGCAAACATGTCATGTGTGTGCTGGTGGTGTGCCAGTGGAAGCAGAAATAGACACTGTGTCTATTTTTGCTTCCACTGGCACACCACCAGCACTTGGACAGAAAACGAAAGAGGGAATCCTGTTTCCTGTGGTAGAACGGGCACACCCCTCCTTACTATAAGGAAGAAAGGCAAGCCGCCACTGTGCACTGGTGCGGAAACCTCAAACAGCGCGTGCAGAGCAGAGTTGCTCCTCACGGCCTCTGTTACTTGTAAATAGAGTTGTGCAGTTATGAAGCACTGTGGTTATACTGAAAAGCAGCTACCTATGTTATATGAAAGCTCTTTAATAATGTAATACCTACACTTTCACAATAGCTTTATTAACCTTCCTGCTTTCTCAAATTTGCTTGAAAATGCACCATTTTTCCACTATTTTTTCAAAATTTTCTCGGGGGGAAATCCCCCCGAACCCTCCTTAGGGGGTTCGGGCTCGCTCGCTACGCTCGCTCGCTGCGGTGCAGTATGATTAGCAGTTTCTGCCCCACCACTTTCAAATGTCACCAGCCGCCACTGTCTGTTAACATCCATTGTCGAGTACAACTTTAAAAAAAATCAAATTTTTGATGATCACCAGTTTGGATTTTATCAAAATAGGACTATGCACCTAAATAACCATGTGTCTATGGCTAGCTGGACATAAGACACAAAAGACGACCTTCCACTTTCGTATTGCAGGACTCTTAAAACGTAACTATCAGATCCAACTGGACAAGGTATCCGATATTTCCAGTATTACATACACTGCCTTTCTTTGGTGACAAACTTTCCTCTCACACTGCCACAACACCACCAAACTGTAGTGCATTCTATTTTCCAGCTCCCTCATTAAATGTGGAGTGACATATGGCTCTATATTACCACTTCCACTTTTTAATGTCTACTTCAAATCCCTCTCCAACCTGATCAAGTTACCAGATCCAATTCCAAACATATGCAGCTGACTTACAGCTGTACATCAAATCTCATATCAGACACTTTGGACTCCTTTGCGTTGCAGGCGGCCTCACTTCTAACAAGTCATGAATAAGAACCAACTGGGAGTGCCTTAATGTCTCAAAGTAAATTCAACATCCTCCTTCCAATAACCTTTCTTCTCTTCCATATCTGTGACAGTTCACTGTCCCCTTCTGCAAAGTCTAAAACCTGTGAACCACATTCAACCTCAGACTTTCCCTAGCCTTCTAGATCACCAAGGTCACCAGGCAGCCACTGCAAATCAAAGCACCAAAGAGAGCTCCTCCCTTTCTCAGTTTTCCGCAAAAAACATTGAATATCTGCCCACTTCCTGGTGATCTGGACTACACAGTTTCTTATTCTTTGAGGTGGCTACATTTAGCATCAACAAACTTCAGAATATTCAAAATCACACAGCCCACTCTGTGTTCATCTGCTCTTATGAGCAACATATCTACTTGCTTCAGAAAGTTCACTCCCTAAACTCGCGAGCCAGGACCTGTAACCTCTTTTCTAGGCCTTACGCTTCTGAAAAGATACTCACCTTCTGACCAGAACCCCGAATCTATGTAATGCACATTCATTTAAACGGTGTTTAATATTTCCTCTAGCTTGCCCTTCTTCAAATGTGCCATGATGCAATGTAGCTGGCATGCAGGGGCTACAACAAAACCAAACAAATATTGCAGAGGAGCTGGTTGGCAACTTTGGTAAGGCATACCTATTGGAAACATTCTAGTTGTTAACATTTAAGATCCCCTTGACTTGTAAAAGAAGAAAAAATGCCTTATGGGCACGACACCCAGAGGCGAATTTATATGAAATATGAGTGAATTAGGAAAGCTGGAACAATTTTTAGAAGTAGTAGTTTAGGTTTACAAGTACTAAAGTGCAAAGCCCTTAACATAGAGCACCAAAATAGAAAAGCACGTGATGAGACTGCAGAGACAGCTGGCTGCTCAGGGTTCAAATATACACATAGATAAAGAGACGAATGAGGAGTGATAACATTGTAGAACCTATTTTGCAATTATATGATGGAGATGGAGAGTACCTAAAAAAGGAAAACAAAGAGAATAACGAGAATAAAGGTGAGTTTACCGTCTTATCAGTGGGATGAGATGTGTCCTAGCAGCCAGAGATGCTGACTTTGGAGCTGGGGAACCACGTTCTTATCACGGCCTCGACTCAACATCTTGTGATTCTGGGTAAATCAAGGCTCATATGTACAAAATTAAAAAAATGTAATTTCCTAAATAGTGAATCCTAAGAAATTGCTGTTTAGGAAATGCAAATTGTAATGGACGAAATTTGTTCTTTCCTAACAACAATTCCAATGGAGTCGAAATTGCTATTAGGAAATTGCTAATTTGGAAATGCCAAATCATTTGTACCTATGAGCCTGGGGCCCATAGGTGCAAATGGTTTTGTATTTCCAAATTTGTGATATCCTAACAGAAAATTTCACATTTAGAACAGTAAAACCATTTGCACCTTTGTGCCTAAGGCCCCCCATAAATCGAAAGGAAAGAAAACGGTGCTCGTGGAAAGTGTTCCAGTGCCCTCTGGGCAAGTGCGCGTTTACGGCACTGCAAAAAATGCATTTTGGATGCCTTTTCTAAAATTGCACCTGGTTACAATCGGATTGGATTTGATGGTAATAGCAATTCCTAAATGCCTATTTTGCATTTAGGAAATACAATGTACATGCGATTAGGAACAAATTGCAAATCCCTATTTGAGATTTCCTATTTTAGGAATCACCTTTTGCGATTTTCTACTGGGTAGAAATCACATTTTGTGACCCATTTCTACTGGGTGGAAATCACATTTTATGACCCATTTCTACCTTTTGTGCATAAGGTATGGTTTTTTATAATTTCTTAACGGGCCAAAATAGTGGTTTGGTCCAGTAAGAAATGCTAAATAGCTTCGTACATATGGGCCTAAGTGCCTCCGTGCCAAAAAAATAATAATAATATAGATTTCTTTTTACTTGCATGGTTTGCTTGTAAATTGCACCTTTCCTTGGGCCAAGTTCAGGCTAGATAAAACTGCAAAAAATAAATAATTGTCAGCGGAGAACAGTATTTCTCTACTTCTTGCACAAAAGACATCTTGTGCAAAACACAGATTACCTAGAGGACTCTGGAGGAAATGCCCAAACTAGTCAAACTAGTTGGATGCAATGCTCTGCGCAAAATACGCCAGTGCATTTTCAATTGGAGAACATATCTTGACCAAAGTTCCTTTAAGGGAAGCTCTGGGTGGTCTCCTAGTTGGTGGCCAGAAGATTTGCTCCCATTCCAAAGACAGTTGTTAAAAATCTTGGGGTCCTAATAAATAACGACCTTAACCTAGCAGACCACATAGCAAACACTAAAAAATCTTGTTTTTATGCCCTAAGCCTGCTCCGTAAAATCTTTCACTTTCTCCCAATCACTACTCGCAAAACACTAATCCACGGCTTGGTTCTTACCTGCCTGGACTATGGAAACGCTTTGCTGATTTCGGCTAGGGACTCTGACTTGCAAAGTTTGCAGGTAGTGCAAAATACTGCTGCACGTCTGATGACCAGTTCCCCTAGGCTTACTCCCTCTCTTCCTTTATTGCATAATCTACATTGGCTTCCGATTCGGAAGAGAATTCAGTTTAAAGTGTGTTGCCTTGTGTTTAAAGACCTCAATCAGTTGGCCCCTATCTATTTGTCGGAAAAACTCATCAAATATACCCCTTCTCGGACACTTCGTTCTGAGGGCAAAGGCTTACTTGTGGTGCCTCGAATTAAACTAACTAGATTAGGAGGAAAATCCTTTTCACACATAGCCCCTTCGCTATGGAATCAATTACCTTTGGACCTTCACCTGAATAACAACTACTTGATATTTAGAAAGAAGCTTAAGACCCATCTTTTTTAGGTTTTGCCTCGTCGAAGATGCGCTCTGCGCATCTTTTCGGCGCAGGCGAAAACCTGATGTTAACTGTAGTGTGGCTTGGTTCGGCCCTCGTCCTTGATTGGCTGGCTCCGTAAACGGAGCCTTGCCATTGGACGAGGGGCCTGTCCGTCAATGCCGGACCAGACACGGGGGCGTTCCCGACATTCTTTGGCTTTTGCCGACGTCACGGGACGCCGGGAACGCCCCCGTGTCTGGTCCGGCATTGCCGGCACTACTGCGTGTCTTCTCCCCCGTTTACCGCCCCGTGACTGGCCGGCCGGCCAATCCTAGCGCGGCCGGCCGGAAGTGCCCGCCCCCCGCAGCCCGGGGAAGAAGGAGAGCAAGACGGCAAGCACTATGGCGGCGCGGTCGGAGAGTTCTCCCCTGGAGGTTGCTTCTTCGCAAGTTGATGCTTCCTTGTTGTTTGTTGTTTTTATTTTTCCTCGCAAGTGTCTGTTTACCTGACGGGTATCTCACCGTTTGCATGCTTATCTGTATAGGTGTTTACTTGTCTGACTGTTTACTATGTTATCCGTCTAATTGTTTGCCTGCCCGTCATCCGACTGTCCGTGCCTTTCCCTCTCGTCTTTTACTTGTCTCGTCTTATGTTGCCTGCCCACCCCCGCTCCCGCTGTCCGTGAAGTGCCCGCCCCCCGCAGCCCGGGGAAGAAGGAGAGCAAGACGGCAAGCACTATGGCGGCGCGGTCGGAGAGTTCTCCCCTGGAGGTTGCTTCTTCGCAAGTTGATGCTTCCTTGTTGTTTGTTGTTTTTTATTTTTCCTCGCAAGTGTCTGTTTACCTGACGGGTATCTCACCGTTTGCATGCTTATCTGTATAGGTGTTTACTTGTCTGACTGTTTACTATGTTATCCGTCTAATTGTTTGCCTGCCCGTCATCCGACTGTCCGTCGCTGTCCGTGCCTTTCCCTCTCGTCTTTTACTTGTCTCGTCTTATGTTGCCTGCCCACCCCCGCTCCCGCTGTCCGTTTGCCCGCCCGGCCTCCCCCTCCCGCTGGCCGTGAGAATCTCTGGGTGCCGGCGTGTGTTTGGCCACGCGGAGCTTGTTGCTAAGAATGTGGCTTAGCACTGATTTCTTTTTGGCCTTCCAAGAACAAACTTTATAGACTTATATAAGTATGCATGTGGCCGCACTTTAATATCCATCGATGTTTTCAACTAGAGACGTACATTTTAATGGGTCATACTAGTACTCTTCCGTGAGGAGGTTCGTGCGGCCGCGGAGATTGTGTCGCACAAAGCCATCCCCTGAGGTATTCGGATGCTCGTGAAAAGTCGAAACTTGTCTTCCATTTACTTCTTTGGGCTCATAAATGAATTTGCGTGTGGCCGGACAGCCCATGTGTCTGCGGTCTTTACTGTAACCTTCTCGCCCCCACCTCTCACGGTATTTATGAGGGGCCAGTGTGCCTGCAGGCCCGGGGGCAGTCATGCTGTGTTTGATTGTGTGAGTGGACGGTAACCATCACAATCCAGCATTTGTGTCTGGGTTGTGAAAAGCCTCGCACCTGAGGTGATTTACTGAGAACAGAACAAACAGTACACAAAACCCCCGCCTTCCCAAAAAAACCAGATTATATATTTATAACCTTCCAAACGGACAAGGGCAAAAGTGGGCCCTGAAGGCTGCGCAGAGGGGACCCTTTTATGTTTGTTCATGCCTATTTTGTTTATAAAGCGCACACTGCCTATCCCAATTGTTTCCAGAAGCTCACTGGCCCTCTTGTTTTTTCGAGAGAGAAACGGAGTGGTTTACCTGGTGCTCGGAGTAGTGGAATTACTAGCTGCGCGCAGTCAATATTGAATGGCCGCTGCTTATCTCCATCTAAGTTTCCACATGACGTATTACATATTATTTTCTTGACGCGCGATCACCATTCCACTGATGTGCATCATTTTAAGGCACCAGTTGTCATCTATTGGTCACATGGTATAATTCTGGCCGTGTTACAATAAATTACGTTGCAATTTGTCTTTTTTTACAACACCCACCTCGGACAATTCTCTTATGTTTAACCAGAGTTTAACATTGAGGTCTAACGGCCTTCTTGTACACAGCTGCAGTGCTCATTGGCTGGAATGTAATATCATAAAGTGCTTTACTGTCGAAGATTAGAGTGGCTGTACAGTCAAGGAATGCTTTAGAGATGCAAGAACTCTGGTACAGAATGAGGTAAAGTCGGGGCTTTAAATGGGTTGACGACCCAAATGTCTCAGACCTGGCAGTAATTTCAAACTTGACCCTGAAATGGACCCCTAGCCGACCCTATATTCATGCCTTTAGTTTACAGGGGAAAACACTGATCAATTTCTGAACAATGAGTGTAAATCCTGTTAAGGTAATTCATGCAAGAGATGCAGTTCATTTGAACATTTCATATATTGTATTTAATCCTGCATCCTTTTAAGAGTGTTTGCTGTATCCAGAATATGTTTCTGTTTTTCTCATGCAGCTTATTGCTCTTATATAGTGTGTACTGTGAATTACGCTGCCTCTAGGTGTATGTGTGAGCTCAGGTTGTGAGTGGGTGGTTATAATGGGCAACGATGAGAGGAGGATGAAAGTAGTGAAGGTTTCTCACAGTACCTTTTGATGTGCGATATGTTTGGATGCAGTAACAGAAAACTCACAGAGTGGCACACAATTATAAATACAGGATTTTAGTTCACCTGTTTTAAGCGATGCCCTTATATATGTTAGCTATGCTTCTTGGACAGAGTTCTAGTTTTGCTTCTTAGGCCACACCCCTTTCAAAGCCCTGGACATCACCTGAAGGCTTCACATTTTGGTGAACGAGCTGAGGGTCTGCCTGCTGTTAAGAAGCCCGACTGGTGAGAGATAGAAGGGGTGTTACTGCCCCTGCAGGTGAATAGACTGTCCAGGGCAAGACGACCAGATTGTCTCCAACGTGAGCAGTACCCACAAAAAGCAGACTGCATTTGAGAACTGTGCCTTGCTTAACCAGGACAACAGAACGAAAATACCAATACTGATACTCTGTTCTAAGACACTCAATTCTCAACCAAAAGAAGACTCCTGATCAAAATTGGGAAATGCTATTCAATAGCTATTTTTTATTTTGCAAAACGATTTTTTAAAGTGTATTTATTTTAACTTTCAACTCATATTGTCCAGGAGCATCCAAAATGGATTCCACTGGCTTCATTATTTTTACTTACACACAGATATAGAGCTTTGTTACCATACAGTTACCACACACACATATCACACCACCCCCTAGAGGGGTCAGTAGATTACGCTCTCGGTGAGACAGAGAAAAAGATCTGGCCAGACTATAATCCTAAAACACAGCACTCTGCCATCACAGTTATACGTGATGCACCTATGACAGGGCCTGTAGTTCATCTTAAGGGCACACTTGTTGCGCCTCTCTAGGTCACAAGACTGGTCCGGCGCCTCACATTGTCAACACTGGATTAGTGTAATCAGGGCTGGGGTGTTCACAAGTTCACCATGCAAAGGCCATTTGGTCTGCATCTGTCAATTATGTCTTTACCTCATTGGCTCACGATTGCCCACTGCATTTTCCATAAGGCTCTTTACCTGGTCCAAAGCACTGTCCAACAAAAACACCTCTCTGCTTATGGCAGCTCTTTCATCCCTGCATACCTGCCTAAGCCATTTGTTTAGTTTCTCAATATTTGCTCGAATTCCCTGCTATGCAGAAAGTTCAGATTGCCAGACAGTTGTTTGCTTACAAGACCTTCATTGGTCCTGGCATTTACTTCTGCCAGAGCTTTTACCACAGATTGAGGCAAACAACTACCATGCCCAGAAACCACCTTTTTAGCCGTGGAAGCGTTGGGACCTGTCGTATCCTGGTCTGGTTCATTCGTCTTAGGAGCAGGGTTCCCCCCCAAAACAACCGGGGCACTGTGGCCAGCAGCATTCGCAGCGGCCATTGCTTTGAACACCTCTGCAACTGATGGCTGCCGCAGGGAGCCCCCCCCCGGCGGCAGCAGCAACACCGACTCTGGTGCCGCGTACCACGCCGACATCCTTCAGCTTTGTTGCGCTATCTTCCCCGTTCCCCTGTCCTGCATCCAGAGATCCATCCTTGGTAGACTTTTAAATCTTTTGGGTCCTTTAAGCATTCGGATCTTTAGCCGATTTACTTGACTTTGGGGGCATACTTGGTTGCCGTCGTCTAGAGACCCTCCGAATAAACTGCGTGATCCACCGAAGGGTTACGCTGATCCGTGCTGGCCAGGAGGAGAGCTGGCACCGACTCAGTGCTCAATACTCGAAGATCGCCTGCCCACGAGATTACCGGGCAAACCCACACCCCCATGTCAGTCCATCCAGCCAAGCATTTCGAGGGAACTCAGGGAAAGTAAGAGGAGAACCGGCGCTTGCCCTCACTGAGGTCCCTCAGCGGCCATCTAGCCCGACCAGCTCCCCTCGGTGACCAAGTGTGGAATTTAAATATAGTACTCTAGAGGCTAATGCGACCACACAGGTGAGTCGATTTGTGCTCCCGTCCCCGTTCCCGCCCCCCTCCCGCTGGTGACCGTGCTTTCCTGTTGTCTCAGCCAGGCCCGCTGTGCGTGTGTGTTGTGTGTGTGTGTGATGCTGTGTGTGTGTGTGTGTGTGATGCTGTGTGTGTGTGCTGCTGTGTGTGTGTTGCTGTGTGTGTGTTGCTGTGTGCGTGTTGCTGTGTGTGTGTGTGTGTGATGCTGTGTGTGTGTGTGTGATGCTGTTTGTGTGTAGGGCTGTGTGTGGGGGTGGGCTCTGTGTGTGGCTCTGTGTGCGTGTGGCTGTGTGTGTGTGTGGGGGTGTGGGTGCAAATGCAATAGGTCTCGCATTTGCAAAAGATTAAGCTATTGGCATTGTAAATGACCATGCCATTTATTTATCTGTTTTCAAAACTAACACATAAATAAACAATTTGTCATTTAAAGTGCCAATAGCTCTAACTTTGTCAAAGGCAAAACCGTTGCATTGTACTTGGTATCGAATCCAACAGCGGCCATGATGCTATGGAAAGAAAGGACAAAGCATATTGACCCACTGTTGACACTATGGAAAGAATGGAGGAAGTATCAAAAAAAGACAGGTGGAGCATAAGAACCGAGCTAGGGGATGCTCATCCATGAAAAAGGAGACTGCTGTTCTTTCCATGCCCTCAGAAAGTTCTCTTTAGGCCACAGCCCCCTAGATTTGAAATGGCTTGCTACCTACCATTTTCAGAACAAAGAAAGGGGTGTGGCAGTTATTTTGATGAGGAGAAAAGATAATGGGCCAGAAGGTGTGTGTGTGGGGGCGCTCTGTGTGGGTGTGTGTGGGGGGCTTTGTGTGGCTGTGTGTGGGGGGGCTCTGTGTGGGTGTGTGTGTGGGGGGGGGGGGGTTTGTGTGTGTTGGGGGGGCTCTCTGTGGGTGTTGGTGTGTGTCATTTGCGAGAGATAAAGCTAGTGGCATTGTAAATGACAATGCCATTTATTTATGTTAAAAAAAAACATAAATAAAAATAATGTCAAGAGCAATGCCAATCGCTCTAACTTTAACAAAGGCAAAACCATTGCATTGTAAATGCTTGTTAACTTCTTCTCCCCCTTTATGCTGTACCGTTTGTCCTCAGCGCGGAGATACCCCATTTGGGGAGATTTAGGCTCTTTATAAATGTGATAAATAAATAAAATAAATAAAAATTTGTTAACTATGTTGAAATATGCTGAATTGGCTTACCGAAGAGTTATTTTGGATTTGAGTGCAAAAACATTTGTTAAATTACTAGTGTGGAGAATAAAATAATGTTAAAGGCATGTAAAACCAGAAATGAAATGCACAGAGAGCCCGGAAGAACAGAACTAGTACCTCTCTGTATAGCCCTAAAGGATTCTACCAATGCTCTAAAGGGATTATCCAGTGAGGGATGTTACTGTACATCCCAATGATACAGCACACATCACCAAACCAAGCAACATTCTAGAGTGCCAATAGTTGCAGATTGTTAGTGTTGCAAGATTGATTAAAAAGACTAGCTTCCTTCTCCACAAGGGATGGCTCCTTCAAACCAGGAGTGCTGGCATATGGTTTTATTAAAGGAGTGGGTTTGGGTAATTCGACCTGGTCTTTAACATTGAGAATGGTTTTTCACGCAGGCAACTAGAGATGTGCCCTAGCAAATCAAAAAAGATTTATCGATTAAAGCTCTGCCTATGCGGAGTGTACAACAAGGGTTGTGTGTTGGTCCTCTTGCTTTTGTGTTTGTTTACCAGCTGATCTAGCTAAAGGACGTACATTTCCAACAAATATTGGAGGAGTGCATATACTATTAGATCTTCAACCCGATAGTGCCACAAGCAGGTCTAACCAGTATGTTGAAGATTCCCTGTAAAGTGAAGAGCATACTTGGAGATAATTTATGATAAATTATAGAACATTACATTTTGGGTAAAAACTCGCTTGAGTGGTGGTGTTTAGACTACAGAAAGCTTGAGCTGGACTCTTAGTCTTTATATTTGGGTATACCTAAATGAATCAACTTTACATTACCCTAGTTGAGGAACATGGGACTGCTGTACATACTCGCCTTCGGGCAAGAATAGGGTAAAGCTGGGATCACTGATGGGTTAGAGTTGATGTTAGATTTGGGAACACAGGATACAGTAAGAGACAGTGCAAGTTAACATTAAAGTAAGAGTCAGTGTAGTAAAAGACTTGGGGTTAGTAGAGGTGAAGAAAATGTGTAAACATTTTTGGCAGGAAAGTATTAATAAAGGGAGATTGGCTAGGGCAGTGGATTTAAACTTAAATGTTAAATTCAACATTCAGACTTTCTTCACCCAGGATTCTTAATAGTGATGTTTTTCAATACCACAGTGGTTAATTTGCAAAATAAAAAGTGCCGGGGCTCTCCTCACGAGGCAGCGCTAACAGGAGAAATAAGCTGGTGCAAACTGCCTCCTGACCAGAGCCCTGGCATTTATAATTCTGGAGAGGACGGGGCCTAACAGCTAGAGCTGCTGATTTCGTAGCTGGGAACCGGGTTCGAGTCTTTGCGTGGCTGAAAATCCTGTGATTATGGGGGAAATTGCCTGCCTTCCAAATGAGTGGGTCCTTAATTGGTGCTATAAGCACTGGTGCTGAGGATTACGTGCCGGTGCTGAGCATCTGAAAACCCCTGCTCAAATTAAGCACTGCAATACCAGTGTTCTTTGTTAAAAGATAGGTCTCGGTTAAACAACCATAATTTGAAATGAATGAAATGAAATATTATTTATAACGCGCAACTATGCCCAGTGGGCGTCAAGGCGCCTAAACCAAAATATAAAGCTGTTAGCAGACAGAAACAGAGCCTACTGGTATGCCTTAATAAAGAGCCAAGTTTTCAATGACTTCCTAAAGAGGTCAAGGGAAGGAATTGGTTTTCAATAAAACATGTACTAAACCAGTGGTGGCCCGCATGAAAGAGAAATTAGATCATCTATTTTTTTGTTCTAAGCTGGGTAGAAGTTGGTCCTACATTTCGCAGAAAGTTCAGCCACACATCCTTTCCACTCAGAAAGACAGTAATTCGAGAAGTTGACTTCTTTTAAGCCTTTGATGTGGATTGGATAGTCCGGCAATGAACACTGCTGTCTGTATTCTGCTCGGGGACAATCTAAGTGAGATTTTGACGGGCTTCTTCCGGCTGATGTTCTGTCAGTTTAAGCTCCCTGTCTGTCAATGCTCACAGCCTCTGGCGCACGTGTGAAACCATTTCATGCATGCTTACAGACAGCACTGTATTATTATTTTTTTGTTAAATCATTTTTATTATTGAGAGAATGAACACAGATTCAAAACATTACATAGCTCAGAGGGTATATAACAGAAGCACATACTGTAATTATTATAATAAAACAACATAATATAAGAAGATAAAAGTAATGAGGATAAGAAACCATAACATCGTAATAAAATAATGTGTTCTAAAAGAAACAAGAAAATAATATATTATATGTATTTTTGACAGAAAAGAGATAGAGAAAAGAAAGGGGGGAAAAGAAGATGAGAAAGAAAACAGGAAAAGAAAGAGAGAAAAGGAAAAATGAATATATTAAAACTAAGGACTGTATTTTTAATATTCTGGTTTGCCGAAAGTGTGGCAAGGCTCACAAAACAAAAAGCTTCCCCAAATTTTTGGTTGCAGGGGTATTTCAGTATCACTCTGCTCGATTATTTGGGGTATTTCTGTGCCCCTCCTCCACCTTTTAGCAAAGGCATAGAAACACCGTCACTCATGGGAGGCCAAGGCTGGTGCAGTGGCGTAACGAAACTTGAGCGCCCCCTCCCCCTCCACCTGCAAAGTACATGGAGTGGGTCCCTGTGCTCCAGATCAGTTAGGAGCTCTCAGGACAGTGACAGAGGGGGGCTCCCTGGAGCTCGGGCCCCCATGCTGCGAGGACTAATGTTACATCACTGGATAGGTGGGAAGCCTGCCTAGATAGAACAACAGCCTTTCTTTACTTAACATGCCTGGCTTTTGATAGGTCTTAGTATTACATTGGGGTTCTATGGGTGGTGTTTTTGGCCTGAATTAATTTCACATTCTAACTGGCTGCATCCTTGCGCCATTATTTATCGGCTTGTGCTCCATGTTGATTCTACAGCTGAAGGGCTCTTAATTTGATAGTGAGTATTAGTGAAGGTCCCTGTAGTGGTGTCGCCAAAGACTCAACTGCCCATGTACTAATGATTGCATTGGAGTTACAGCTTCTAGACAGAGCATACATTACATTTCTTGTCCTGCTCGGGCTTCCTAATGCGTTCAGCATTTTTACAGTGCATTCTGCAACCCTAGAGCTTTATCAATTACACAAACCGCATTGTGGTATTTGGTTACAGTTACATTGTCCTAACATTCTTACCCAATGAACATACCGAACAACAATCCTTGCAATCCCGCTGTGAATAATACATAATTTGATTGCACTGCATTCTTACAAGCATGCTGTTAAATTATTATTATTTTTTATCACAGCTTAAATTGGTTAACTCATACATTGGCTAAACTGTAACAATGCTCTTTAATGTATATAATAAACAAATTGTGGTGATTCACTCGGAGAGTACTATTTTTAGTTTGAGCATTACGCGGTGCGACCATCAAGAAATTGAAACGGTTGCTCCTGGGAAGCAACTTCAGAAGTTCATTTCAAAAGGTTATCTGGCATCTGGAGGGTGGAAATGCCCTTCTCTATGGCGCCCCCATAAAGGTATCATGAATATTGCATCACGTTTCACCTAGGGTCTGGAGGAATATGATCACATCAAGCACTCCTGATCAATCAATTAATCCAGGATTTATAAAGCGCGGCATATCACCTGCGAGGGTCTCGTGGTGCTGGAGTTGCTAACTGCTTTGTGATGATCTGTTAAGTCAAACAGCCAGTCTTTAGTCCTTGCCTGAGTTGCGGTGGTAGTGGGGCAGTCCTGAGTTGCTGGGTAAGATTGTTTCGAGCTTTGGCCACCAGGCGTGAGAAGGAACATGCTACACTGTTAACTCAGCATACCCGGGCGATGTCTGCGAGGAAGAGGGAGGTGGATCATAGGTATCTGGTCGGTTGGTGGCAGGTCATGCGTTTGTTGATGTATGCTGGTTCTTTGTTGTGCAGGGCTTTGTATGCGTGGGTCAGCATCTTGAACTGGATTCTCTTCTGGATCACAGGCCAGTGTAGCTTCTTGAGGTGGGATGTTATTATGGGTCCATCTGGAGAGGTCAAGTAGTAGTTTTGTATTTTCTGTAGTCTCTTCAAGAGGCATGCAATGACTTCTACCTAAGAGTGTGTTCCTGTAGCCCAGCCTTCTAGTGATGAGGACCGGTGCGACAGTCTTTCTGGTGTTGACTGGGAGCCACCTGAAGATCTTGCTGAAAGTGCGTAGGGTGTGAAAGCAGGCGGATGAGACTGCATTTACCGGTTTCTTCATAGATAGCTTGCTGTCCAAAAGATGCCAAGGTAGGGCATCCTCTATCAGGTGGGGGAAGGGCTGAGTTCAGCAGGCTATCATGCGTTGTTCCATGGTGAGGTGTTGTCACCAAGGATGAGGACTTCTGTCTTGTCTGTGCTGAGCTTGAGACAGTTGTCCTTCATACAGTCAGTAATGATCATCATACAGCTGTGAAAGTTGGCTCTGGCGGTGGAGGGGTCTTCTGACAGTGAGAGGATGAGCTAGGTGTTGTTGGCGCAGGAGATGATATGTCTGTGCGATCTGACAATGTGGGCGTTATGTACATGTTGAAGAGGGTGGGGTTGAGAGATGATCCTTGGGGGATGCCGCAGATTATCTTCCTGGGTTTCAAGGTAATGCTGGAAGATGGATTCTCTGGGTTCTTCCATGGAAGCTTTGGGGCAATCCATACGAGGGCATCTCCCCGGAATCTGATGTAGTGGAATCTGTTGATCAAGATGTGATAAGAGATGGTGTCAAAGGCGGTTGACAGTTCCAGGAGGATGAGGGCTGCTGTTTTGCTGCGGTCGAGGAGCGTCCTGATGTTGTTAGTGGCTGATCAGGGATGTCTTGGTGCTTTGGTTGGCTCAGAATCTGGATTGAGAGGAGTCCAGGAGGTTGTGGTGTTCCAGGTGTTGGGTGAGCTGCTGGTTGATTGCTTTTCGAGAATCTTCCCTGTAGAGGGGAGCAGGGAGATGGGCCGTTAGTTTTTCGGTTCTGCTGGTTCAGGGGAAGGTTTCTTCAGGAGGGGCCTCATTTCAGCATGTTTCCAGTCTTCAGGGAAGGAGGCGGAGGTGATCAGGACTTTTGTGAGCTAGTCGGCAATCATCTTGCTCCAGAGGTTGAAGATGTGGTGGGTACATAGGTACTCCAGAGTGCACGTAGTTCATAATGATGATAGTGGCTTGAGTTGAGAGGGTGCCAATGGGTGAGCAGGTGTTTGGGGTTCACACTGATGCTGTTGTTAATGGTGGGTGGGGGGTTTGAGGTTTTTATAGATGATTGAGATCTTGCCGTGGAAGAAGTCCACCAGGGTGTCGCAGAATTCGCAACAGCTGTGGGGTTAGAGAACTCCTTCATGATGGTGGAGAGCGAGCTACTTGCTGCAGTTTGTGCTGGCTACTATGCGGTCTGCTAGGGCATTCTTCTTTGTTTCTTTCAGGAGGCTGTAGTATTGGTTTAGTGCTGACTTGGTGGTGGTATGGTCGACTGTTTATTTGCTGGTGCACCGCATACTTTCTAGTTGTTGGCAGTTGCATTTGGCTGGCTCTTCTGGCAGGTCCCTTAGATTTGGCTGGCTTGGCGGGCGATTATGTCGGCGCATTCTGTGATCCACTGATTGAAGTTCTTTGTAGCGTGCTCTGGGTTGGATGTTGTATCTGGGAGGTGGGAGATGAGAGCATTGTACCACTTGTCTTCTGATATCTTTTTCCAGTTTCTATGCATGGAGCTGGGGGCATGGTGCCAGTGTTGGTAAGTGCTGAGAGGATGAAGTAGACGCTGTATTGGTCAGTCCAGGTGAGCTGTGAGATGTGGTTGTACTTGACTTGCACTGGACGTGATAACGGGGCAGAGAGTGTGCCCTGCGATGTAAATAGGATCGGTGACAAGTTGCTTGAGACAGATGTTGCTCATGCGTTCCAGGAAGTCGGTTTTGTAGGTGTCGCTGAGGTCGTCAAGGGGAGAGCATCAAGGAAGATGTAGAGCTTGGAGTCCATGGCGATCAGGGTGATGGTGCAAGGGATGGCATTGCAGAAGCTGTAGCATGGGCATTGCAGAAGCTGGGGCATGGTCCTGGTGGTCTGTAGGAAAGGGTGCCTCTGATGGTGCTTTTTCCGTCTTCGTGGAGTTGGAAGTTGAGATGCTCCATTATCGGGTCGGGTTGTCTGAGGAGGTCATGCAGCGCATGGTGTGTTTGTAGATGATGGCAATTCCACCTTTGGGTTTGTTGGTTCTGTCCCGGTGTGTTATCTTGTAGCCTTCGAGGATGACAATGTAGCCTTCGAGGATGGCAATGCCTGGCGCTGAGGATGGGTTCAGCCTACTCTCCGTGATGAAGAGGACATCCAGGGTGAGGGATAAGATTGTGTTCTAGATCTCTGTGGCGTGTGTGCCGCGCAATTGTGCATCAAGTAGAATGCACTGGAGTTTTGCCATGGCAGTCTCGGCCGGTGTGGATAATGCAGTTGTCTTTGCGATCTCCCCGGCATTGTTAGTTGCTACAGTGTTGCAGGTGAAGTGGCAGTGCTGGCAGGAGAAAGGTCCTCTGGTGGTGCAGGGAGGTCTGAGGCAGCAGTTGTTATCCATGTACACGGGATCCAGGGCTCAGAGTTCTGCAGTGGTGTAGCTGCGCGGGGTGGAAGAACCAGGGCTCCTGGCGCTAAGCGAGGTACGGGTGCAGACAGGTTTGCCTTTGGGACGCCTTCAGCACACCAGCGGCACTGCTGCGATGTGGCCTCTATTAAGTGGGTCCTAAGAAGGGAGGGAGAGGTGATGGGAAGTGGGGAGCAAACGGGGGAAGTAGAGGGCGGAAAAGGAGTGAGCCGCTCCCAACAGCGTTGGCAGAAGAAAACAACAGAAGAAACAATAGGGCAACTAAAACCTAAGGACTATCAGGCAACACAGAACACAAGACTGATGACAACAGGCAAAACGAGGCAGTAAAATAAAACCTGAACTAGAAATCTGAAGAGAACAGAAGGAGCACTGAGACAAAGGAAAACTATGAGGATGTCAGGCAACACAAGCACATAGGAACAAGGAAATTACTGGCAAACCGTGGCTGTAGGCAGTGTCAGAGAGACCTACTGTGGGCGGGGCTGATCAGGAATCCTATTTCAATTCCATAGACTCCTGTGGCTGGCCCGTACCATATTCATAATCAGCTGCATCATCTACAAAGCCATCATGACCAGCACTGATTCCTACCTTATTGACAACCTCACTATTTCTGGTGGCTCTTGACCCGCTTGAAGCCAGGTCACCATCAGACTGGAGACAAAGTAGTATAAAAAAGAAAAAAACAGGCTTTTCCCATCTTTGCACTCAATAACTAGAATGACCAAACCGTATTCATATGGACTGCCCCAGCCCTGTTCCACTCCATTACAAATAATTCTACATCTTGACAAATTAACAGTTCACTTGCTCTCTTAGAATTTAGTGACACCTACAATCACTAGAAATCTCCATCTTTTCCTTGGACCGTGTGGGGTCCTATACAGTTTTTTGCCTAGGTCTGCACTGTACAAACAGCATAAATACATAAACAAATCAGTAAATATTTTATCTTTGAAAACACGAGAAAGTAAATAGGCATTCTTCCTTTTTCAACAAAAAGAATTAGTGTGGAATCTATGGATGTATTAATTCTTCCTCAGGTTAAGATCATTTAATTCCTTCTGCTACATTTGTCGAAGACTTTATTCAACAATTAATAGACTCCCAATTGGGCTAAAATACTGCCACGAATAGACCAATAAATATTAAACGGTCACAAAGTAGGCATGGTGTAAAGTTCCAAACAAAGCCTAGAATGATATTGCATCTACCTTTTAACGCGGGATGATGTGCTTAAAGAACTGAAGGCAACAATCGTTCACTGATTTGGGGTAAGTGATGTCATAGTTCAAACCAAATCTTACTACACTTTAATGACGATTGAACAGTACTGTATTTTTGTGATCAAGTTGGAAAAAACTAGGCACAGGGAATTAAATCTGTGTAGTATGACAAGGGTCCTAATTTAGAATTGGGTATTACGGACCATCCACCAAAAAGTGGTGGATATGCAGGCCATTATATTTAAAGTATATTGACATCAATGCACCTTTTGGAAGATGTCCTGGATCACCCAAAATGGACAAGGCCAGAGGTCTAGGTCCACAAATATGTCTGGGCAAGTTAAAATAGTGTGGGATAACATAACATGCATTTGTAAATCTGGTTCACTCTATGCTGCAGGAAATATAATGTAGGTTTTCTAGGCCAGATTCGTTTGCAAGCAATCTCAGAAAAATCAGAAAAGCACTAATAGACAATATCAAAGTGAAATTCCAGTGGCGTAAGGCAGAATGATGGGGCCTACTTCATAATGTTGTGAGGGGACTCAGAGTCTCCTTAGCTCACAGATAGTCATAGAGCATGTGCTGAATGTACCCACCTCCCAAAAAAGGGACCCGTGACGCATCCCTGTTAAATACCTATACATATATCAATATACAAGTTAGTAAATAAGCACTAACATGTGCATATGTACCCTGGGAGGAAAATCCATTCATGAAAGTTGCAAGTGTAAAGTCTATTTACACCTTCTTTAACCAGCAGAAAAGATGTTCACACTCAGTCTATATTCTCTGTCCAACAGATCGGTATTTAGAGAAACGGACAATAGGTTGGAGTTCTCAGCCACTCCACAATTTAGTTTTTTTCAAATTCATTTGAGAACTTTGTCTGTATTTGAGATGTGCATTTTCTATGTAGAAATAGATTGGGGAAGGATAAAGTTTTCAAGAACTTCAAGTAATTCTTGTGATTTCTAGGATTACTACTTATAATTTACAAAGCTTTCTGCATGTGGATTTTCTTGTCAAAATCGATCTATTCGTGGCCCTTTCAAGTTGTATTGAGAAAAAAGAAAATGACAACATCGATCAAGTTTCAAAGTTGTGAGGAAAACGGTGATAAAAACAACTCATTTTCACTGTATAATGGTCATTTGGGAGCCAATATTGCCTGTCTGCTGTGAACTACAACAGGTCTAAATGTAGGTAAAATGTGAAACACTAAAATACGAGCAGGGCAGTACGCAGGATCTAAGTGAGACTTTACTCGCATATGAATAACTTTGCACTCCACAAGAATTTGAAATTTCCCAAAAACGGTCACTCTATTTCAATACCAGAGTTGTTGCATTGATATTAAAAATCAGCCCCAAGATTATCAATGCACTTCTTCAATTTATGGTGTAAATCCATAAACTTCAAGTATAGTTATGACATTCCAGTCCTGTTCACGACATTTCGTCCAAGAAATTTTTAATCCAGTCCTGAACATTAGTGGGGCGTATTAAATTAGTCAATAACGACTAACATTGTAGGAAACACTATTCTATAAGTAAGTCCATAGTATACCAGGCCTCACATGTGATTTCAGCTATTTATGTTAGAGGTACTGCGTAAACGTGGCTTTTGTTACTAATTTAGATCTTGTTAATGAAAGCATTTTAAAGCTAAAATATAGTCTTTAGAGAACGGTATCAAGATGGAAATTGTCCTTTAAGTCATCTGCATTTCAGTTGCTCTTAAACTAATAAAAGGCAATGAGATAAATAATTCCAGTGGTAATGCCGAAGAATGGTTCGAGTTTCTCCTAGTTATGTATAGTATGATACGCTTTTGTGTATAAATTAGTGACATTAAAATATTCCCATGATTAACAGTATAAATGTTATTTATGAGGCAGGCAGCACTGCCTCATCATGATCATACCTCCCACCTAAGCGAAATTCATTTTGCTTACTTCTGGGTTTGGTTACCGTGTGGGCTTCATCTGAATTTTCTCGTGTATACCTTGCGCTAGCATCAGAGCTTTGATCTCTGATTATGTTAGCCTTATTGCCTATCCATGTCAAATTTCAATGTTTATCATGCACAGTACGGACAACCCTATCTATTTATTGGCTGTTTTTATGTAGCACTTGGCCTTTGAGCATGAGAAAACTTTTAAAAGAGAACAGAATATATACTGCCATATAGGTTAGCAATTATAATGATAAATGAAGGCATATTACAAGAGAGAAAAAACATATATACAAGTTAAAAATAAGATGAAAGAAAACACCATGTGTATAAATTATTAAAGATCAAGGACAGTCAAATACATGCAGCCTCTAAGAACAGAACAATCAGATGATGAGAAGACACCAATCAAGGTTAATCATTGTCAACCATCAAGTAAGTGCACACCGCTCATTTGAAATGAATGCAGTTGTGAACAGGTTAAAGATCCATTATGAAGATGAGGTGTACAACTCATGCTATGTGAAATTCAATTTCAGACTCCAACCCCCAAATGCAATTATGATTGGGAATCCTTACTGGATCAATGATGCAGGTCACCTCACCCCGGATCCCTGACCTTTCTACTTTACAGAAGGTCTGCTGTCGCTGTGTATCTGTGTCTGTCCCTCACAATGCAGATGAGGTTTTAACCCTTTAAGAATTTGTTAGCTGGAGTGCAATGAAAACATGAGTAATCGTCTCAGTTGTCTGCTTGGAGTATCACGTGTTCTCAGACAAAATCTTCAACTATTGTTCTGATTACTGTATGGGTCAAGGGAAGAGAACAGCAAATTGCTTTCTTTGTTATGCATTGATGTAACATTGTTAAAGATAGACTCTTTTCCACAATATTATCATAATATTCAATTCAATATTATCTTTTCAGAGAATTTGGGATGGAGAAAAATTGTAATGATATATATAAAAAGTACGCCTCATACGCTGAGTGTCGCCTATTATTTCCTACTCTTTTAGAAAACAACTAGCAAACGCGCAGAAATAGTGAAAACCTGACCATGGGTTATAAAAAAAAAAAAACAATGTTTAAAACTAAAACTTCTTTTGTACCTCAACAGTTTTGTACGAAGATAGTAAAATTGCAAACGAGAACCTCCCTAAATAAATATTACCATTTTCAATTTTTATTAAAATCTTAAAAAGACAAATAACTACCATATTTTGGTGAGGTTCAGAAATAGAGTCGGAAATATATGCACAGCACTTTACAAATATCTGAATGTCAGTAACCCCCCCCCCCCCAAAAAAAAAACCTCAGCTCTCTAGTGAAAAACAAACAGTGGTTATTATGTTAAATGTCCAGTAAGGGAAGCAGCTAGAGTGGCTCACACACAATTCTGCTACTCTTCATGGAACAGCAACTTCAGCTCGCTGAGCAGGTCAAAAAAATGATGCTAGACCTTGGGCCAATGCTTACATGCTCCATAGATTGAATATTTATGCATAAATATACTTTGCATTGGGCACAGTGGAAACCAGAATCCTGCTATAGCAATCCCTGACGCAGATCCAGGCAAAGCAAATTCACGCCGAGAGGACACTTCGGCAAAGACTAAGATCATAAAGGCAAATCCCAAAGAGAGGTTCCTTGCATGAGTGCTTTGTTCTCATTTGAAGTACAATTTCCAGTTCTTTTCCTTATAAAACGACTTTGCATAACTGCATACAACGTTGATGAAAATAGACCATTAACTTTAATGCCCTCGGAGTTATAAACATTATGATAAAGCAATGAACAGAGCTATAATGCATTGTAGAAGACTCCCCGATGAACAAAGGATAACTATAAAATGAAAACCTTTGGGATCTGTGAGGAACCACATGATGCCATGACACTTTAAGAGAAGAAAGCGTTTATATTACTGGGACATTCTTTAAGTAGTAAAAGCTGATAAAGCAGGCACGCGCTAACACTTGGACGACCTTCATTTAATTTACGAATTTTAAGCGCCTGAGATCCAAGCTTGCTTCTCTCTGGGCTTAAGGAAATCACACTTGTTTGAGCAAGGGCTCCAAAGTCGTGAACAGAGGGACGGCACTAATGTCATTTGCTCAGACACAACTCGATTACCATGCAGGGCTCATCCTGATTGCTTAACAGCTTTACAAATTAGAATGCAACATTTAATCAGCTAAACACATGTCACTTTTCCCAGTCTTGTGTGTGGTACCCAAGGATGCACTGCTGTGAGCTGAAAGCCTCGCCATATAGCAGGTTTTCTTTTGTTAAACTAACTGGTGAGGGGTGCTTTCCCGTTTGAGCCATCGTTGTGACAAAAATATTGTGCTGGAAGTAAAATATAAAGGAACAGGTAAAGAGAAAAAATAAATACTTGGTCTTATGATAGGAATGTAGAGAAATTTGCCGGCAGAAAGTCTCAAAACTGCACCTAGGCCATTATCGAATATTCGCCAAAGATACAGGGATATAAAGGGATGCTAATACAATGAAAGATAGGATGCAGGGATATGAAAGACATGGCAAGGGCTCAGAGCTGCTAAGGTGTTTTGTGATTTTAGAAAACCAGACTGCCATGGTGCTAGGAAATGACTCACAAAGGTGTTGCAAATGTTGGCTGTTTGGTCCCAATGTGTAGTTGGGGCGAATTAAGATAACATTTAGAAAATTTTAGCAGAACAGTTAGCAGATTGATTGATTGCTTTAGAATAGTATAGTCAGGAAAATTGCCCTAGTTATGGTGAGATCCATTACAAATAAATGTTGGGGCATTATTATAGATTCTGTAAGATTTCTCCAATTCCATTCCTGCGTGTTCAAAACGAATTCTTGATCTTATGATCTTATGTAGGTGAGCAGGAAACGAAGAATATTGAATATTACATTTTTTAACGTGTAGTTTAACCCGTTTCATGCGCCGCCGATTTTGCGGAAGTGTGATTGTGGAAATTGTAGAGTTCTGAACATGTGCACCTCTACACTACCTCCCAAGAAACCTGCGAGTGCCCGCCATTACTACCACTGAGAGTAAAGTGCAACAGCAGATGTGCCCGTCCTGTGGAGAGCCATAGTAAGATGGACCCTGGGACATCAAAGGCAAATTACTTGAACTCCTGCAGTTTAAGCTCAGTGGCCTCTGCTTAATCTGCGGAGCCCAAACAGGGCCTGACATCTATCACCATACGTTATTTGCATATACAGCACAGAAGCTGTACATTGCTGCTCACAAGGACACCCATTGCCATATAAAACACATCTGGCATCCTGAAATTCCAATTACTTTCTCTGCTCATGCCTCGTGGTATATTACAATATGACCTTGACCATTTTTCATATTATCCTTGCATGCTGCATTACTTGCAGCTTATCACTGAGCCAGATGATGCATAAGGACATTTATTCTGCAAAACTGTGGTGGCTGGGGAGTTCAATTTGAATGTAGATGATCCTTTAGATCACGCAGGAACGGTCTTTTAACAGTCCTTTGGTTTGAATCAACTAGTCACAAACGCTACACATATTGTGGATCACCTTAATTCCTAATTTAATCTGTCCATTCTCTTCAGGTACTCCACTCGTGGATAATAGCTCTTTGACTTATTCACACCTTATCTAGTTTACCGAACCAATTGCAAAAGGCACAAATCGATCATGTAGTTAGACTTTTCTCCTATTTGCCACTGGGCTACCTTAAAAGATAGAAACTGCAATGGAGTGCCTAAATCCTCAACTGAGTATTCAGGAGAGCGACACTGATCCCAGTATTATGTTGACCTCTCAAACAAAACTCTAGAGGATCTAGTACCTGTAAAAAAATGCCCCAGCAGAGCCCTAAAACCTGAAACCACTGACTCTGTGAAAGATCAGGCTTCAGCACAAACATGCTGAACTCACTGGAGAAAGTCCTACTCAAACAGGGGGGGGGGGAAATCCACTTTTATTAAAAACTGTAGAAGCACAAAACTCATCTAGGCAAAATGTTATGATTTCCTCTCTTCTGAAGTCTAACTGCCCCTCTAGCTCTAGACCTTAAATCACAAGAGTTTTGTAACACCCAAGTGTCTCACTTTGTTACTAAAGTAAAAACTATATATGACAGCATCAAATACCTTGAATCAGAGCGTGATCCAAACGTTACAGCACCAATTGCAAACTGAAGTAGCCCAAAGTGGGAATTCCTTCCACCCTATGCAATTGTATGAAACCTTCGATCTCCGAACAAAGCTAAATCGGCATCTCCTCCCATCCCATGCCCAGTGGATATTATGCACAAACTGCCAGTGTTTGAGCAGACTTCTAACTTTGTCAACGCTAGTTTATAGGCTGATATTTTATCTGTTGGGTGGAAATTGGAGGAGAACATTCCTCTCCTGAGAAAAGAGAATCTCAAACCGGACGACCACATCAACTAATGCCCAATCAAGTTATCAGCTTTTAGCAAAGTACTTAAAACATTGTAGGCATCCAACTCTCTAACTTTCTGCTCTTTTGTTTATCGTAAAGGCGATCTGGTTAATCGAAGAGGAAGGGATACAGTCCCTCATCCAGTTAGATCTCTCCTCCATATTTTATACAGTAGAGCATGACATTCTTGTCAGCTCTTTGGTTGAAAATGATAGGGGAAGGTCCTTTCTGGGTTTAAATCCTTTTTTATCATCTTAACCTGTCTCTCTTTCTCTCTCCATTCAAAGTCACCATCTGTTGTGGAGTTCCTCAGCTCGTCTTTAACTCCGATGTTCATTCAACACCTCTCTGCATTCCTGTTCACAGCTCATCGGGCCACTTGGATTTCAAACCCTGTCTTATGCAGCTGAAACTCTGATCAACATCATAGTAAATAATCAAGCTCTGTCACATGATCTTAGACTGCATCATTTTTCTGGTTGTGGTACAAACACTAGATGAGCCATATTTTTCTAAAACTCAATGCCGGGAAAATTGAACACATGCTCATGGGCCACAAACATGCTCTTTGGGGCAATGAGTAGTAGCCTGAGGAGCTTCGGCGTTCACCTAAAGCGGTTTCAAAAGCCAAGATCTTAAGTGTCCTAATTGATTGAGTCACCTCTATAGAAGTTGAAATTACAGCAGTGATTTTCTTTTGTTACCTTGTGGAACTTGAGCAAGATCCTACCTTTCCTGCCTGTGTACAAACAATCTTGCTGTTCTTATTCTATCTACGTTGGACTACTGTGACAGTCCATTTCAGCCTAATAATCGTCTTAGCAACTACAGAGTTCCCAGACACTAGTGGTGCACAGTACTTGCTAGTTATGAAAGGAATATGCTACTTACCAGTATGCATCTGTTCTTGGCATAGAGGGCTGCAGAGTGGTACATTATGAATAGATCGCCATCTGGTGTTGGGCTCGGATGATTGCACTTTGTTTTTCTCTTGGAGAGTCTTTTGTATCTTGGTGACTCCTCCCTTGGTTGGTAGTGCGCATGGGCATCGGGTCCATCCTTAGATTGTTTTGCCATAGTAGGGTTAGATGGAGTAGTATAGTAGAATACAGATAAGAGTGCCCATGTAAGTGTATCTAAATAAGATAATGTTGGAACAGACACAGGTTTCCGGGGAGGCTGGGAGGGCATGTACCACTCTGCAGCCCTCTATGCCAAGAACAGATGCATACTGGTAAGTAGCATATTCCGTTCGAGGCATATGGGCTGCAGATGGTACATTATGAATAGACTATACAGCAGTTCTCTCCCTAGCGGTGGTCGCCCGTGTCTGTTGCAACTGTCTGAAACAATGTTTTTAATACTGCTTGTCCCACTCTAGCTTGTTGTGTTGTGTGCACATCTACACAATAGTGCTTTGTGAAGGTGTGCGGTGTAACCCAGGCAGCTGCTCTGCATATGTCATCTAGTGGAATGTTTCCCAGAAATGCCATAGATGCTCCTAGTTTACGTGTAGAGTGAGCTCTAGGAGGAACAGTTAATGTTCTCTTTGCCTTTAAGTAGCATATTTGAATGCATTTTACAATCCATCTGGCAATGCCCGCTTTGGAGATGGGATTGCCTTTATGTGTAGGAGAAAACGCAACAAATAGCTGTTTTGTCTTTCTGAAAGTTTGTGTTCTTTCTATATAGTACAATATGGCCCTTCTAACGTCCAGTGTATGTAGGGCTCTTTCAGCTACTGTTTGTGGTTTTGGAAAGAAAACCGGTAATTCCACTGACTGATTGATGTGGAATGCTGAAATAACCTTCGGTAAGAATTTTGGGTTTGTTCTAAGAACCACTTTATTTTGGTGTAGCTGCATAGATGGTTCTTGAATCGTAAAAGCCTGCAGCTCACTTACTCTTCTAAGTGACGTGATAGCTATAAGGAAGGCCACCTTCCATGTGAGGAATTGTATTTCACACCTATGCATAGGTTCAAAGGGTGGCCCCATTAGTCTGGTAAGCACTATGTTGAGATTCCAGACTGGGGAAGGTGGTCTTCTTGGTGGAATGACTCTTTTGAGTCCTTCCATGAAAGCTTTAATTGCTGGTACTTTAAACAGTGACAGATGTTGCCTGTTTTGTAGGTACGCCGCTATGGCTGCGAGATGAACTCTGATAGAGGTATATGCTAGGTTACATTGCTGTAGGTGTAATAAATAGCAAATGATTTGTTTAGTGGATGCGTCCAGAGGGTTGATGTGCTTACTGTTACAGTGTATAGCAAACCTCTTCCATTTTGCTGCATAGCATGCTCTGGTGGTAGGACGTCTTGCTTGTTTAATGATTTCCATGCATTCTGGTGGTAAATCTAAATACCCAAACTCTATGACCTCAGGAGCCAGATCGCTAGGTTCAGTTGTTTGGGATCTGGGTGCATTATTTCTCCATGGTTCTGTGTAAGATGCATGGGTAATAACCTTAGCTTTTGATGTGGTACTTGTGAGAGTTGTAGCAGCGTGGTGAACCACGGCTGTCTTGCCCACGTGGGTGCCACTAGTATCATTGTCATTGAGTGTTGCTGTAGTTTCCGAACCAGTAATGGAATTAGTGGTAGAGGAGGGAACGCGTAAGCAAATTTGTTGGACCAATTTATCCACAGTGCATTGCCCTGGGACCTTTGGTGTGGGTACCTGGATGCAAATTCTTTGCATTTTGCGTTCTGATGATTGGCAAACAGATCTATCTCTGGTTGCCCCCATTTTTGGAAGAATGGCTGTAGTATTTGGTCGTGCAGCTCCCATTCGTGTACTTGTTCTGACTGTCTGCTTAGGATGTCTGCTATTTGATTTTGAACTCCTGGTAGGTGTTCCGCTAACAGGTAGATCTTTTGAGGAATGGCCCATCTCCATATGTCCTGTGCTAGTCTGGACAGTTGGAGAGAGTGTGTCCCCCCCTGCTTTTGAATATAATACATTGCAGTCATGTTGTCTGTTCTGATCAGAACTGCTTTTCCCGCTATTTGCATCTGGAAAGCTTTTAGTGCTAGAAATATTGCTAATAGTTCTAGGTAGTTGATGTGCAGTTTCTTTTGCTGCACACTCCACTTCCCCTGTACTGTGTATCTGTCCATATGCGCTCCCCATCCGGAGAGCGATGCGTCCGCTGTTATTACCACTTGTGGAATTGGCTCTAGGAACGACCGTCCCTTGGAAATGTTTTCTGTGTTCCACCACTTCAGAGAGCGATATGTCCGATCGTGTACCAACACCAGATCTGTAATCTGACCTTGAGCCTGATTCCACTGTGTCGCTAGACACTCTTGTAGTGGGCGCATTTGTAGTCTGGCATGTGGAGTTAGCAGTATGCAGGAGGACATCATGCCTAATAGTTGCATAAACACTCGTGCTGGTAGTGAGTGTTGTGGTTGAAATTTTTGTATTAACCCTACCATTGTCTGTACTCTGATTGGGTTGGGGTATGCTATTGCCTTTTCTGTGTCTACTGTAGCCCCCAGGTATTGCTGAATCTGGTTTGGTTGCAGGTGTGATTTTTTGTAGTTCACCGTGAACCCTAGGTGGTGCAGCAATTGAATTGTCTTCTGTGTGTTGTGAAGACATTCTTCTTTTGGCTTGGCCTTTATTAGCCAATCGTCCAAGTATGGGAAGACATGTATTTGTTGTCTTCTTAGGTGTGCTGCCACCACAGCTAGACATTTTGTGAAAACTCTTGGTGCTGTTGTGACACCGAACGGAAGGACTTTGAACTGATAGTGCTGTCCTTCTAACACAAACCTTAGGTATTTCCTGTGGGCTTTGTGAATTGGGATATGAAAGTAAGCGTCTTTTAGATCCAGTGTAGAAAGAAAGTCCCCTTTCTTCAGTAAAGGGAGTACTTGTTGGAGCGTGACCATGTGGAAATGCTCTGAATTTATGTACGCATTGAGAGGTCTGAGGTCTAATATTGGTCTTAAGGACCCGTCCTTTTTGGGGATTAGGAAGTAAAGAGAGTATACTCCTGTTCCTTGTTGATCTTTTGGGACCTTCTCTATTGCATGCTTTTGTAGAAGTGCTAGAACTTCTTCTCTTAACAATGTCAGATGATCTTGACTCATTGGACGCTGTTTGGGGGGGATGTTTGGTGGGGTAGCTGTGAGTTCTAGGCAATAACCATGTTGGATAATTTGTCTCACCCACTTGTCTGACGTGATGTTTTCCCAGACAGGTAGGAACTGTGATAGACGTCCCCCGACCGGTGTTATGTGGTCTGGGGGGAGTTCTATGAAGTCATTGTTTTGGTGTTGAGGCGTTGCGGTTGTTAATATTTCCGCGCCCTCTACCCTTATTGTTGTTACCTCTGTAACTGCCTCTTGAATTACCTCTGGGTGATGTTGGTGTGAAAGAGGTGGATTGCTGATTCGTTCCTGTGTTCTTTGAGCCCCCTCTATAGGTGGATCTACGAAAGGAACCTCTGTGTGTTGGCTGTTGCAATGCTCCCATTGACTTAGCCGTTTCCGTATCTTTCTTCATTTTTTCTAATGCCTCGTCTGTGCTTGAACCAAACAATGTTTTTTGATCAAATGGTTTGTTCAGTAAGGCTGTTTGTACTTCTTGTTTGAATCCAGAGATTCTAAGCCATGCGTGCCTTCTTAGCATGACACTGGTATTAATAGACCTTGCTGCAGTGTCTGCTGCGTCTAATGCACACTTAATGGAAGTATTGGTTATTATTTTACCTTCCTGTATTAATTGATCTGCCTTCTTCTGGTGTTCCTTTGGGAGATGTATGAGAAGTTTTTCTAACTCATCATAATGTGCCCTGTCGTAACGTGCGAGTAGTGCTTGTGTATTTGCTATACGCCAGCTATTCGCTGCCTGTGATGCTACTCTTTTGCCTGATGCATCTATTAACTTCGACTCTTTATCTGGTGGAGGTGCCTCTCCTGTAGATAGTGAGTTTGCTCTTTTACGAGCGTTTGAGACCACCAGCGAGTCTAGGGGTACATGTCCTCTAATAAAAATTGGGTCCTTTGGAGCCGCTTTGTATTTTTTATCAATTCTCGGGTTTAACACCCTGGCCCTCACTGGGTTTTCGAATATCTCCTCTGTGTGACTAAGAAGACCCTTTAACATAGGAAGAGTACCTGATGTTCTCTGTGCATTAGGTAGAGTCTCTAACAAGAAATCTTCTATTTGAGGTTCTGTGTGCATATCTAGCTTGTGATATTTTGCTGCCCTATTAATGAGCTGCACAAACCCTGTGTTATCATCAGGTGGTGAAGGCTTTGAGGGATATAGTTCTGGGTCATTGTCCTCATCTGACCCTACATCATAGTTTTCCCATGGGTCCTCCTCATCTGGGATAGTTTCGTCATCCCCCTGAGGTTCTCCCTCCCCTAGATCACTGTCTACATCTGACTGAGGTGTAGCTGGTCTTGGTGTGGAAGGTGTCGGAATATTTGGCCTATTGTGAGGAATAGGAGAAGAGGGTGTGACTCTAGGACGAGGAGAAGCAGGAGGAGTTATATTCTTCCCCATTTTTCTCTTTTTTGGAGGAAGAGGTTTATCTTCTGACTGTTCACTCTTTCTCTTCTTTGTGATCACTTTCCCAGTCTGTGGATCAATAAACAAGATCTTTTGTTTGGGATCTGTCTGTTGCTCCAGAATCGGTACCGAAGGTCCTGGTTCCGAGAGGTGCTTTTGTTTTTGATCGTCAGATCTTGTTGTTTTCGGCACCGAATGTTTGCTCGATTCCGACTTTCTTGGTATCGAGTGTCTCTTGGGCGATAAGTCATATTTGTGTTTTGACATGGAATGTCTCGATACCGAGCTTCCCTTTGCATGTAGCCTCGGTGTCGAAGTCGATGTCGCCCTTTTCTCGGATCCGACATGGTGGGAGTCCGAGTGTTTCGGTTTCAGTTTCGGTTTCGTTGCCGGGCCCGAGGGCGGGGCGTCGGAAACTTTTTTCAGCGGTTTGACCGGGCCCGAGGGCGGGGTCGTTACCGCACGGGGTCGGTTTTTCGGTAAGGGGACGTCGTCACTCACGGTTTGTTGATCGATGAGTTCCTCGGTCTCCGACTGGTCCCCTTCCGACCCGACTGTTCTTCTTCTTCTTCCTCGATTTGGTCGTCTCCGAACAACTCCGGGATCGCTTCCGCCTGCATTCTGGAAACCTCGTGTCTTCTAGCTCGACGATTTCTAATCGTTAGCTTGGAGGAGAATGCTGCGCAGGCTTCGCAGTCCCTGGATTCGTGTTCAGGCGATAAACAGAGGTTGCACACCTCGTGTAGGTCCTTGTGTGGGAACTTAGCACCACACTTTGGACATTTTTTGAATGGAGTCCTTTCCATGGACTCCGGGCTTGACTGCGTCGAGAAAGTCCTCCTGTTCTTCGACGTAGATCCAAGTTTTTCTCTTCGATTTTTAATTGGAACGCGTCGGAATGGAAATAAACGCGTTCGATAACAATACCGTCGAATTGGAAAGGGAATACGCGCCGATAAATCACTTTCTTCCGAAGTTGATCTGGAGCGTCTCGATCCTCATCCGAACCCGATGGCGGAAAAAAACAATCTAAGGATGGAGCTGATGCCCATGCGCACTACCAACCAAGGGAGGAGTCACCAAGATACAAAAGACTCTCCAAGAGAAAAACAAAGTGCAATCATCCGAGCCCAACACCAGATGGCGATCTATTCATAATGTACCATCTGCAGCCCATATGCCTCGAACATATGAATATCTCTCTGAAGCTCTCTGAAGCTCAGCAGGAACTTCTTTAGCTACTAATCGAGCAAAACCTACAATTCAAGGCCCTCTGCTTCGCCCAAAAGAAATTCTGCGAACTAAAAGATAGCTTCTTTTGCCCTATACCCAAATGGGCTTGCACAAACTCCTGCTCAATGTACCCAAAGTGAAAAGATCTTCTCTAGGTAGCATTCCTTTCAAACTCTTGTGCCCAAATTTTTTAACAATCTCACGCTGGAGACCAAGAAACTGTATAACCATCCAGCTTTCAGATGAGCACTGAAATCATTTTTATTCTGCTAATTGCTTCTCTTTAGGTCTGGTGTTAACTAAAACCTTTGCATTTTACTAAACGTACATGTATAACATACTTACACATAGGGGCTTTAAACCAACCCTCTTCACCCCTTGACCTGGTATTGTCTCACATTTTTCTTACACTCTCTACTGTATAGAGCAGGAAACAAAGGGTCACTTCACTTCGACCATTTGCTAACTTCACTGTGAGTGGCAGCATCCTTTTGTTACACATGGAGTACACCTACACACAAAGTAGCCCCCTTCCATCAATTCGTTGGTGTGATAGTTGATTGCTATTAATTTTTAACAATTGATTTTAAACAATTGATTGTTGTGGGTGTTGATAGTTCAAATTGATTTTATTTTGAACTAAGATCCATTCTTGTGCCATAAAGGTTAAGGTAAAGGTAAATGTGACCGTTAACATTGAAAATGCTTAACTTTGCTAGAAGAAGAACTACAAGTCTGTCTTCTGTTTTCATTAAGTAGTAGTTTTCACGTGACACTTGTCAAACAGGATGTTTAAAATGGTTGAAGAAACTTAATTGAACTGTTGGTGAGCAAGCCTGCTGGGCAGACGAAACGTGTCCGACAACAGCCCACAAGTGAATAAATAAATTTTCACCAGACACAGCGTCGTCATCTTTACTTTGTGAACAGGGGCGGCTCTAGGCTCATGGTGGCCCTGGGCAGGGAGCATAGGTAGGGGGCCCCGGAAGAGGGGGTCCAGAGTGCGGGGGCCAGTGAAGAGGGGGGGTCAGGGTGTTTGGAAGTGGAACTGAGCCAGAGGCTGCCAAATCCCTGCCGGGGCCGCCACGCAAATATGTATCCATCCTCAGAGGATTATTATATTAAGGATATATATTGGCGTGGTGGCCCCTGGGGTTTGGTGGCCCTGTGCAGGTGCACAGCCTGCACATGCCTAAGGCCGCCCCTGTTGTGAAGGCGAGTGTGAATTGAATCTGGACTGTGCTTGAGAAGCCCAGCACAATGATGCCCCCTCTGTTTTGGAGAAGCAGCAGGTCAATTGCAAGCAACGTCTTTATGTATATATATATATATATATATATATATATATATATATATATATATATATATATATATATATATATATATATAAAATAATTTGCAAGGGGAGGTATTTTTTTACGGTTTAGGGGCGGGTGGTGGCCCAGGGAGGCAAGGGAAATTTTAGGGTTTGGGTGGGCAGTGGTACTGGGAGGTATGGGTAAATTTGGAGTTTCGGTTTGGGTAGTGGTATAGGGCGTAAGGGTAATTTTTAGGGTTAGGTGTGGGCACTGCGAAAAGAGAGAGAAGTGTAATTTTAGGGTTTGAGAGTGGTTAGTGGTAAAGAGAGGTAAAGTTAATTTCAGGGTTTAGGGGTGGGTAAAGATTGGTATGGGCAATTTTTGGGGTGGTTAGTGGAAAAGGAAGGCTAACAGCACATTTTCAAAAAGGGATATTTGCGGAGGTCTCCCCCACAAAAAGAAAATAATCAAATGAAATATTACATTTAGGGGTGGGTAATTATAAAGGGAGTTATGTGTAATTTTTGGATTTAGGGATGGGTATATAGGGTTTTTACTTACCATGCATGGTAAAGGTGGCTGTGTGGTAAAGGCATTCCTTTTAACCTCATACAATTCTCTTATGTTATTCTTCAGTTGCAACCCCTGCCCTTCTTTGAGTTCAACGTCCAGTTTATAGGTGGTTCCACATAACTAATTTCAGATCTCTTATTTCTTCAACCTTACAAAATAGGTTTTTATGGTAAACCTACAAAATAGTATTTTATTTTAACTTTTATTTTAACTATTAGCCCTACATGTGTTTATTTAACACCAGTACTCCATTTGAAACACACAATTTTAGATGCCTGAAAAGAAGAGCAGAGTCTCATTAGTCAGTCATGCATAAATTAATTCACGGTTTTCATTTTGAGCCTTATGAAACAGTACTCCCAAATCTGTCTCGGCATTAGCGCACAACTATTAACGGAAATTTACTGTATGATTTGTAGGTTAATTGCACCAAAGGAGAGCTATGAAAGGCAAGTAGCAGTCCTGTGGCATGACAGATTTGCTGCAAACTATTCAAAGCACGGCTCACCCAAGCCAAAGAAATGCAAACCATAGTGCAGGAAATTAAACTTGGCTTCTGTGAACAGTGCTTAATTTGTGCTGGAAGTTGCAATTGGTGGGCACCGACACTCCCTATGTGATTCATGTGTTACATTTCACCCTCAGACTATGATCTAGAGCAGGGGTCTTCAAACTGCCCCCTGCCCCTCCCTGGGGGATATCAAGTGATCCTTGGGTGGGGGGGGGACGGAGGGGGACATCACTACCATCTTTTGTCAATTAATTCCTTGCTGGGAGAAGATGTCAAAAGGGAAGGGGCTCTAAATATTCTTAAAACCCACACCCTCATTTCTAAAACTCACACTGTGGGTACTTTTAAATGCTAGCAAGGCCTGTCTGACCAGAATAGTATGTTTAGCAATCAAGTATTTGATTGCATTTTTAAAACTGCAACAGAACTTAACAGCAATGTTAAAATAAGTCTAGACATATTTACACATTGTCAGTTTAATACAATAATTGTGAAAAATGTTGAGGGGGGCCCCGATTTTTTTTTTGGGGGGGAACTCAAAAGTTTGAAGAGCACTTATCTAGAGCAAAGTATAATTTGGAGAAATAACATAAAGATAGAAAAACATTGACAAAAGGAGATGGCAAGGATAAAAGGGGTTCAGCAAGACTAAGATAAAGAGGGAGGATAGAGTGGTTTAAGAAATAGCCAAGCAGCCATGGTCTTCAGCAACTCTGGCAATCAGCAGCAGGTGCGGGGGGGGGGGGACTCCTCGCACGTATTTCTGGTTATTTCTGGTTATTTCCCCAAAAAATGGAGTCACTCTCGGTAAACTAATCAGTTGTCGACAGACCCTGGATATTACTAAATTCTGTTTGTTATTTAAAAGAGCGCTGGTCTCTCTTTAGAAAGGGTGGAACTGGTACGTAACATTTTCCTAACGCGTCACGCACTGAATAATTACCATTTTAGATGAACACTGCCACTTTAAATCGCCGCTCACCCGCTGACAAGTGTGATAGTTCCAGCACGTTTAACTGTAAAAAATGTGCCCCCTTCTTAATCGGTTCTACTGGGAAATGGTAAATCTTGATACAGGCATAGATTTACGAGAGATTGGCCCCAGAAGAGAGACATTACCTGCGCGAAGGTACTTCCGCTCCTCAGTCTCAAAAACGGACCTCTTTATGGAGTTAAACAATGCGTGAAACACGATATTAGACCGTTTTTGTGTCTCGTGACAGTAAGCAGCTCTTCAGGGATTAAGGCAGACAATGGATAACTGAATAGGCGCTTCATGGACCAGCTGTTGATCACGTGGTCAAGCCAAGGATGAGACCATTGAGCATTTTTTCCACGTTTCCTGTGGAGTATTTTCTTTTAGGAAGGAACAGCAGGCAGATTCATTCTCACACAGAGATTTGCATGCTCACTCCTTCCAGTCCTACATCCTTCATCGTGTAGCATTTAGAAAATTGCTTCTGCATACATGCCAATATTTTGGAAGAGAAACATGGGTGACTCTTAAAAATGTATTTTAAAATTATTTTTATATATTTTTTCTTCATATAATAGACAACGTAAAAACAGAAATATAGAATTGCAGAATTATAAAAAAAATGCAGTATCGGTGTCTTTGAGGTGTTTAGTGTTTGGGTACGATTAACTCCATCCATGCTCATGACGAGCTCAGCTCGTCATGAGGCACGGAGCTCCGGTGCTCATGACGAGCTGAGTTCGTCATGAGCCATGGAACGCTCACACGCTGGGATAATTCCCCTGCTGTGCTGAGCGTTCCACGGGAACAGGTGTGGTTATGACGAGCACACAAGCACTGTGCCTCATGACGAGCTGAGCTCGTCATGAGCACGGGGGCGCAGAGCGCGCCCCTCGCCCCCCAGCACAGCGGGGGAATTTCCCCCGCTGCAAAGAGGTTAACAGAGTCAAAAAGAGCAGAACAATGTTGTCGGTGAAGGACATAATGGCACAAAGTGTTGACGTTGTAGAGTAATCTAGAATAGAAGCAGTCTTTACGAAAGATCATATACATTTGCCATTTTGGATTTTTAAAAAATAAACAGCGAATGTTTTTTTCCCCGCTGACTTCTATTGTGGTCTGGATAAAGTCTATTGCCATGTATGGGACTAGCAAGTGTGCTGCCGTTTACTGGCAGTGCATAATCAGAGACACAGAAGTCCAGCTCCTGCCATCTGAAGCCCCCCTAAGAAATCAGGTTTTTGCATGCAGGAATAGGGAGGCAGGAGACATATGTTTCTGTGTCCCACAAAAGGGGTAGTAAAGGCTACATAAACAATGCAATACAGTTAGGGTGACCAGATTCTCAAAACAAAAAACGGGGACAGGTAATGGACATAGAAGTAAGACTACGGTTTGCAGTAACCAGCGACATAAAAGTAGGACTATTTTACAGCTGTCCTAGACAAAGAAAAAGGACTACAATGACAGCTCCCTCTACAGACCGAGAAGAAGCATTACAGACAACAAATCCGAGGTCTTTTATTGGCATCCCTCTCCTTTACGCAGCAGCATTAGTACTTTTTATTAAATTTACACTTTTAAGGACTATAGCATATATTTGCCAAAATAGAGAGCATGCGCGGGCATGCTCAACCGGAACAATGATACACAGGGACATTTCTGTGTTTAACGTAGACACTGTTTGAGAACAGGGACATTTGCGTCACTTGGAGAAAAGTGTCAGGACACGGTGACACTTCTCTAAAAGAGGGGACCGTCCTGGGAAAACAGGAACGTCTGGTCACCCTAAATACAGTACATTGCACACTGATGCGTACATTGAGCACATTTGCTCACACGCTGTCCACATAGCACACAGAGGTCTGGGTTTGCACAGGTAGTTCCAAATTTACAGATCGAAGAGACCTCTCTACAATCTTTCCTAGTGCAATGCATTTTAATTATATTTTTCTGAAACATGCTATCTAAATTAAGTATTGGTGATATTTAAGTCACACGTAAATACAGCATATTGTGGTTCTTTAAGTAGCAAGGTTGATACTCTGATAGAGTTTTAAATGCACCACCAATAATTTTATTGCGGTGGACATGGTTGGTAAAGGCCAAATGTTAGCATACGAGTGCTGTGGTATCAAGTAGGAGCACATTTTTAGGGGTGTGTGAAATATGCAGCAATTGGAGTTATATTTCAGATCCAAATATGTCAGAATGAGAGCTTTTCAGTACTACAGGAACAGCTAGAAACAAGCATTGGCATAGCCAATAGGTCTCGCCTTTGGGACATTGAGAGTATCTGAAAGGCACTGAGGGCAGATAGTGTGAGGGTGAAACAGGCCGGCATCATGACGGAATTGAGAGTGCAATCAAGAAAGAGGTGGCAAGTTTTGCAATAAGCTGACAGCCAGCAAGGGCAGATGCAACAGTCTGCCATGACTGTGGCAGCAGGGAGGAGGAAGAGCAATGGACAGGTTTGAGGGTCCAGATCATAAGCGGGGGGAGCTAAAACTCACCTGAAAGTTTTGCAGGAGGAGGGGAAGGGATGAACAGAGGGCCTCGGGTAGGGAGGGGAGTGGGAAAGACTCAAGGGGAGGGGAGCCCGATCGCAAATTCTGGAATAGCAGAAGAGACCGACTCAGAGAGAGATAAACTGAGTTAGACTCTGGTTCAGATGTTTTGGGGGTGGTTGGGGACCATGTGGGATCGTGTGTGAGGGAGGTAGGGGTGCAAAGACGTAGGGCACAGACTTTGATAGACACTTGGGAGGGGCGAAGAAGAGATGTCTGCCCAAGAGCACACTGTGTGCTGGTAGCGAAACATGACTCCATGTGTCACTGTTCATGCAATGCGGTGTAATGTGTGGCTCAGAGGCAGAAAAAGAACAGCAGGTTAGTGTGCATGTTGGTTGTGTGTGGATGGTGGGTCAAACAGCAGCTGAGGCTGGCTCCCCCACCCCCACTCACAGTAGGAGCAGTAAACGGGGTCCAGGCCACTGAAGGGGCCTATCTGGCAAAGGGCAGTGAAGCAGTGACCCCTGAGGCTCCGCAGCTCGCCCGGGGCAGAGGCCTGTTTGAATAGTGCAGGCTATGCCAAGCTGTGTTGACTAGTAACCACCTTTAGAGGGGCCACAGAAACGCGCACTGGGAGGTGGGAGGGTTGGGGGGAATGAGGTCGCAGGAGCTACACAGGGTGTAAGGGCGAAAACGAGCTCCACCTAAGCTGTAAGACCCACATATTTCACAATACCAACTGAAAACAAGTGCATGGTATTGTCTGAGACTTCAGGTTTTAGCCTGCATCGAAATTCATGTATTTTCCGGCACGCTCTGCATCAGCCAGCGCCCGGGCCACTGTACTATGGGGTAAAGTGCTTTGTTTAACGAGGTCCCGCCACTTTCGCTTTCTGTCGTAGTGCAACGAGTGTGGAAAGTGACGGGCGGGAGAGAGGCTGGGAAGCGGGACTAATGTGGCGGGAGGCAAAAAAATTAAATACACTTTGTGACAGCAGGGGTACCTCTCCACTGCCACAGCATTAATCAACAGAGTGGAGGTGATCAAAGCACTTTCCTACACCTCGGGTGGCTGACATGGCAACTGGAAAAGTGATGCAATATTCAAAAACAAGCGCCCAGAGTGGTCCCGACCCTACCCGCCCACCTCCTTTAAAGAGCGACTGCATCAGATCAGAGCTGCCGACTCTGGGTCTAAGGATCAGTCTTCGAGTCTCAGTGAATCTGGCCAATTCACTTAATCACCCCCGTGCGGTCGCAAAATAATTGTACAAATTGACATAAAAAAAGCAGTGATCTCAGAAGGGTGGCCGTGTAATGTAAATAGACACGGTGATGTTCCAGACAGTGCAGAAGAGCTGCGTGTCCCTCTCCAGCTGCTTGTCCTCGCTCAGCCACCAGCTTGTCGCACAGGGACTCAGGGCAACGGGGGGCGGGAACAAAGTAAAGGACAAGATGGAAAGTAAAAAAAAACAAGATATAATTAAACATTTTGACCCACGCCACAGGGATAGCATAAAGAACCTCTATCCAGCGGATCGGTTAGGTTCCAAATCCCTCATGAGCCATGGTGGCAGTTAAAAAGCACGATCTAACCATATCAAACACCCTTCTCCGAGTCTATGGAGGTTTCCATTGCCCTAGGATACCAAATGGGGTCTGTCTCATCTAGTACTCGGCATAATACCCTAAGATTAAGCGAAGTATGCCTTCTGGGAGGGTATAAGTCTATGCTGGACTCTATGTATTAGGGGCGATAGGTATTGCTATAGCCTCACTGCCAGTACCCTACTAAGTATTTTAACATCAGGGTTCAGCATAGAGACTGGGCATACTTAGTCTGAAAGTGCAACAGAATCTCCAGATTTAATAAAGCTTTAGTCCCTAAAGTTACTTCCTCTTTTGAAAAGTGAATGTACCTTTCATGGACCTCGACAAAGGAATCTTGTATGGACAAGTCATCAGCTTACGGGGAAAAGAAGGCTGTGCTAATGCAGACACTGCATATGACCTGTGCTGAGCTTCACACGGCTGGGCCCTTGAATATGCTGCCTCACTTCGCCAACCTGTTGACTGTATTATAAAAGAACGTGAATGTCGTTGTCACCTCTCCGCTATGTAGTCTCTTTAAAGCTGCATGCGATTGAGGAGTCTCAAGAGAGCTCAACCCAATAGATGTACAAAACCATACAGGCATTTACTGGATTGCTGTTTCTCAGGCAAGATGAGCAGAAAAACGACATATCCGCAATTGAAAACTGCTTGAGGCACGCTGCTCATTGCTTCACCCTAAAGCATTATGGCATAAGAAGCACGATCCGGAATAGTATAAAAAATTGAAAAACAGGTACAAACCAAAATCAAACCACGATCCCACAGGATGGAATGACGGAAAGGTTGGTTCTAGTAAAAGCTAGTGGCAGAAAAAACAGCAGGGAAAACGTTCGCTTTCACTTCCGCTTGAAAAAAAAAAAAGAAAAGAAGCCTGCGAGTGGTGCAAGCTTGCCACTGCAAGCCATGGCCTATTGGTGTCTATTAAGTGCACCAAGCGCATAATAGACACCAATAGGCCATGGGCGGAGCAATGCACCCGCCTTTGGACAATTGCGTGCAGTCCATTATAAAAAGACGCCAGAAAAAGGCCAATCGCGTAGCACAATAGGAATCGCACACGCACAAGCGTGTGCGATTCCTAGGTCAGCTTCGAATGTTTGTTTTCACCTATTAAATGTCTTGCGATGCGCGGACACTGCTGCACAGTGTACCTCTAGGCGCAAGACCTAAAAACACAAGTGCTGCAAACAGCAGCCACGCATGCTCCTGTCGTTTGCATTGTTTCTGTGCATGGCCACTAATTTCTTGCAGCAAGGGTTGAGTAATTACACAATGTGGCGTAATTGGGTAATTTTGGAGGGGGGGGAATTCCCATGACAAGTGTAATGCAAAATTACTAAGGATTATGCTGGTATAATGAAAACTTGTCTGTGGTCTCACTTTTTCAATTTCCTCGCCGACTTCAAAAGTAGACTCAAGACCTGGCTGTTCAAGTAACTCCTCCTCACAAAAGCACCTGGACACCCCTCTGCGGGATTTGCACTCCACAAATCTCTGATTGATTGATTACTTGCCAATGCAGTTTGCTGGTAATTCACAGCAGGGGGGGAGGGAGAAAAAAAGTATTGATGACATGGTGGGGCCACTTTGTAGGTGCATGCAAATGTCAAAGTGTGTACACGCATACAGAATGCAGTGGGCTCAAGTTTCCTTCTTTTTTTTCAGATCCAAGACAGTGGGTACTAATTGGATCAGTAAATAAAAAAAAAACCCATTGCAAAAGCACAAAAAAACAAGCATTGGCATAGCCAATAGGTCTCACCTTCGGGATCTTTTAAGTTTTTAGTTATGTTTTATATTATTGTATGTGAAAGTTCTAAGAAATGTGTTATAACTTTCACATACAATAATATAAAACATAACTAAAAAGTGAGAGGGGGCGCAGAGAGTAGGGCATAGATCTAAGCAGGCAGAAGGTACTGGAAACACGGGGTGAGAGTGAGGGGGGAAGGGATGCAGAGAGTAGAGACAGCGAGCAGGGTGCTGTGGCATAGAGCCGGGCAGGCAGAGGGCCCCGGAAGCCGCGGGGTGAGAGCAAGGCAAAGAGTAGAGACAGGGAGCGAATAAAACTAAAAACCAAAGGCGGAAAGACCTTTTCATTCCTGGCTGCTAAGGCATGGAATCGTCTTCCCCCCAACCTCAGGCATGCCCCCTCAGAAAGTCTTTTCAGGAAACTCCTGAAGACTTGGATTTATTCTCAGTCTGACTCATCGGTCCTCGCAGCTATCTGATCCTTGCTCCCCACAGTTGATCTTCTGTGTGCTCAGCGCCAAGATGCTCCCTCCGGAGTGAAAGTAGCGCTTTACAAATGCTAATAAATATCAAATATCAAATATCAGGGTGCTGTGGCATAGAGCCGGACAGGGAATGAGAGGGCACAAAGAGACGAAAGAGAGTGGAGCGTGATTTTTTGTTAAGTTTTATATTATTGTATGTAAAAGGCCTAATAAAAGTGTTAAAACTTTCACATACAATAATATAAAACATAACTAAAAAGTGAGAGCGAGACCTAAGAAATAATTTTTTTTTTAAAAGTAGCGAAAGACGAGCTTGTGGGCGGAGTAGGGTCTTTATTAGAGTCAGGCAAAACGTATTGAAAAGCACCAGAAGATAAAGCCGGGAAGGCGTTGACTAAAGTAAAAGTAAAATTACATTTGACTGACATTAGCATAAATGAATTAAATATATAATTGGATGCAGGAAAGCAAGCAGGAGGTCCAGGGAGAAGAGTAACATTGCAGACGAATGAAAATAAGAGCTGTATCTATTTTTGAAGCATGGAAAGCGAGAATAGGCCAGATTGTGTAGACAGTAGGACGCTGAAAATAAAAGCAAAGGAAGAAAGAAAACAGAATCTGCTATCACTTTAAGATGTTGGACAGAAGACAGGAAGGAATGCGGTGAAAACGAGAATGGATGAAGGACGGGGGTTACAAAACCAGAGAGTGGGGAGAAAAAAAATATTTTTGTTTTAGAGAGATGGAGAGAGCGAGTTCACATCCCAGCCGCGAAAGAGCTAAGGCTACCATGACAGAGAGGATGTTCCGAGAGGAACTTTAGGAATTAACTTAAATTTAGACTTCACGGTCATCTTCGCAGAAATGACAGGATGGCCTGGGAATGATGCGTGCGTGTGTGTGTGCGCAGTCTGCTGTTTTTCGAAGCACACACTCATGCTTATGGCGCGCCCCTGCACGCTCCCTCAAGGTGTAAGCTGCCACAAGCAAGAGTATGTGCTTCGAAAAACAGCAGAACTACGTCTAAAGGTCTCCTATGCAGCGCATGTTCAGCGCATGCGCGCTGCATAGGCGAGACCTAAAAATAGAAAAGGACCACAGTTGTGGATGCAATAGAGGAAGGTGGGGGAGAACATGGCAAGAGGAGATGAAAAGCAGCACACAAGGGTGAGAGCTGGGGCAGAATCACAAGATGGCAAGAACAACATAGTGCATGGGGTGGGTGTGACGGGATAGATGGAAATAAGGTTTAAGAGGCTTGTCTGATGCCGGTTTGCATATGATGGCTTTATTGCAAAAACAGAGTAAAGAGAAAAAACAAAACTAATTAAGGGTATCTTTTTGCAATCCCTTGCTTGTGCTCATTTGTGTATAGGTATGTTTTTCGTCTCTCTTATGGTCTTCTTTCTGTTCTCTGTAGAATCTCCTTGATGGTGCCACCAATTCCCTTTGGAGATGCCACCAACTCCCCTTGGCAAAGAAGGATACCCAGGAAAATAATCTGTCTATCGCTTCAGGTCACACCTGTGTATCCTAGCTGGCGTCTTTTTTTCCCTCTCTGATTGGTCCTTTGATGTCCTGGTAACTGTGTAGCTACCATGAATATGTAAAACAAACCCTCCACCGCTATTGGCCTGTGACATCAGGAAAGAACTCTTTAGTATTGCTACAGCGCAAGAAAAATACTTTCCATCTCTCTTGAATGACCACACCTTACACAGGATGGTATATAACTGTTGTCATTTACTCTCGTGTACATATGCCTAATGTTCCCTTATTATCCCTCCACCACCGCCCAAGTTCACTAACAATCAGAAGAGCTCTGTTACTGTTGTAGCCCACTAGGGTCCAAAAAACAAAATGTAGGAGAAAAGAAAATATCAACAGTAACCAGTTTCAGGCTGAATCACCTGCAAGCCATAACAATCATAGCTTGTGGCGGGTTGTCCCGCGCCCGTTGGTAGCATCCACCACTCTTTGTTCCATGAGTTCTCCTCCTCCTTGCCCATGAAACTTTTTCTGCTTCCTTTCTGCTGTCGTCCAAGCTCTCTACCTCTTTCTGCTTCCTCGCATCGCCTGTGTTGCTGGTAGCCTGCTGCCTTCACTGGTTTTCTCTTCTCCCAATGGTTCTCCGCACCTCCTAGCTCTTGCTCTGCTTTTGCATCCTTCCAAATCTCTCTCTAACTAATTCTCCTCCTCACAAGCTTTTCCGTCTTTTGCTCCACCCCCTTCCTGCTGAGATATGTCCTCCTTTACTTTTCATGTTTTCCCCCGTCTCCATCCGGTCTCCTCCCTCTGTTTTAATTTTGTCCTTTTTCTCTTTTTAGGATCTCTTCACGGCCAGGGACTGGAGTCTCTGGACCTCTCCCTTTATATTCAGGTAAGTCCTGTTCTGTATTCCCATCTCTTCACAGTGGATACGTTTGTAAGGAGAGAGAGGGAGAGCAACATGGATTGGGGAGAAGTGCACGAGGGACAGAGAACCATAGGGTATGGGGTGGGGGAGTGGCACATCAGAGACAGTAGCACACCAGGGAGAGAAGCAGGGGCGGCTCCTCCATTAGGGCAGAGGGGTGCCGCCCCACTGCTTTCTCGCAATACAAGAAGTAGAAACATAAAATGGTATTTTAAATATCATTTTATGTTTCTGCTTCTCGCACTGCAAGAAAGCAGAAGGGTATGCCTGGTTGGGGTGGGCCGGTGGGTCAGGATGGAGTATGCAGAAGGGTATGCCTGGTTGGGGGAGGGTGGGTGGGCGTGTTTCGGGGAGGAGTGGCTTGCCCAATTCTGTGGGCCCGGACGGTTTGGTCACCCCTCTGGGACCGACCAAACCAGTCATGCGCACTCTGGATTTTCTCTATGCAGCCTACTTAGAGAAAATGGCCTCCCCATAGGTTCCCGGCTGGGCGCAGAGGGGAGGGAGGCTGCCTTCTTCCTGTTTCTGCTAGAGGCAGGAGAGCAGGAAAGGAGGCGCAGTAAAGGCGGGACCCGGCCAGGAGCAGAGGCAGCACGGGACCCAGTAAGGTAAGGTTTTAATTTATTTTTGAACCCCACCCCCCGCGTGAACCCCCACGCGACCCCCAACCTGCGAGTCATGCCGGCCGCGACTGGAGAGAACAACTCAGAGCGCAGAAGAGAGGACATTTGGTGGGCAAGTAGCATACAATAGAGACAGCTTTGAAACTACAAATAGCTCCCTAAAAGTGAACAATAGAAGCATAAGTCAGCAAATCATAATGATAGTTAAGAGGCTATGCTCCAGGGATGAACAAACATAAGAAAAGTAAGGCAGGCAATCGAATAAGAAGCAAGCAAATAAGAGTGACAATGAAGCCAAGCAATGTGCATGCTGCAAACTCACTAAAAGTTCAAAATAGGTCTTTCATATCCAACAGTTTGTGCTGTTTGGTAAGCAAAACTTACAGGCATGACAAGGTATACATACTCATGCGTTATCACTCATGTGCATAATATGGGTTACAATGCTATGACGCTCCCAGTGTTATCACTCATGTGCGCACATACATCATGACATGGCGGCCATTTTCATTTAATTAAACTTTCCCAATATTGTGGACACTTATCGTGGAGTAGTAAAAAAAAGTATTATATAAATTTACAGAAAGGAGAGGCCCATCAACAGACAGCAGCTCATAAGACATAATATATTACACAGTGGCGGTCGTCACTGTCTACTTTTAGTTAGGTCAGAGATTTCATAGGAAGAGTTTTGCTAATAACTTTGATGCAATTGGATGAATCTCCATAAAACATTCCAAAAAAAAAACAATCGTCCACCTCAGCTCTTTCGTGAAACGTTTTATGCCAATCAATCAAGTGGGGGCAAAGAAAAATGGGAATGGGGCCAAATATTGGTTTCCCATGTTAATTTGTAGTTGAAAATTTGCTCTCTCGGATACATATTGATATTATCATCAATTTTGTGAAGGGACAGGAAGAGAGGGAAGCAATGGTACAGCAGACAGGTGATGGGGAGCGAGGAGGTGGAGTAGGGTCTGAGAGTGATGGGTGGAGGGAAGCAAAAGAGGAGCTAGCTGTGGGGGTTTAAACATTTGGAATCAATGAATAACTTGGGGGTAGTAGGTGGGAGCAACACAGAAAGGGTGGCACCGGTAATTTCAGTGGAGTAAAGAAAGCTGCATCTGAGGGAGAGATCAAGAAAGCATATGCACTTGAATGGAGTGGGAAGAATTTTTTTTTGTTCCCTGAATGTAAGCAGTATCAGGATACAAGTCAACCTAAAAAAACAGTATGGTAAAGAACCTATTCTCCCGGGAGGGCTGAACAGAACAAGAGGAAGGAAAGCCATTTGAATAAGAAGTGACTAAATGAGATTGCCAATAAACCCAACCAATGGCAAGCAGTAGGCTAACCAAAGCCCACTGTAAATATATATATGGTGCCCAAAAGGTTTACAAGAGCAGATGGCTAAAAGCTGTCAGTACGCAAGACCTAAAAATTGTTATTCCGCTATTCAAAACTGTCGTAACCCTCTAGAAAACCCACCTGCTACATAGAACTCTGAAATAGGTCTTAAAAACAGATTTTTAGAAGGTATAGGGTGTTCAAAAGGAAGAAGAGTATTCATTTTAATAGCTAGGCAGCTACGTAAGAATTCCATTGTATTTATCAGGCTGGTTGGATTGCATCACAATTCTGTTAATGAATACCTATAACTGCTGTAGGACAATGGCAGAATGTATAAGAACAAAGGCTGTGAAAAAACCATGGTATGTTGCTATGAACCAGCGAAACCGAAGTGCGGTATGGGCAGGAGGTTCAGGAGCAGGAAGGTCACGAGCTTCATTACAACGCTGATGATTGCGATTGGCTGCATCCATCCTGGAGGAGTCCAGAAAGGGTTAGGATCCTATCGGGGATAGAAGTGATGGCCTATCTTTATCTGATGGGTAGAGACATTCAGTGGATGAGTGATGTGCTCCCCCACCCCTAGTACTCCGGCTTGCATACCACTGCTACTGCTCATAGCCCGCCACCCTGGTGGATCTCCTAGAAGGCCCAGGATTTGCACTGTTGCTGTGTACTTGATTGTTCTGGTATAAAGAGTGCTTTATCATTTTTATAATGCCAGTACCACATGCTTTACAACGGTGGCAAATTTTGGTGCCAGTTTCAATGCTATTTTCGCTTGTATTGAAATATGGGTGGTTTGGCACTTACAGGAATTTTACAAGCAGTATTATTGCTGCTACCTTCAGTTGTTTGCAGGTACATAGAATAGTTTGCATTATTCTGAATAAAAAGCTGTGGTACTATTTGGCAGCAAGTACAATACAGCGGGATTCGTTAGATACGTCACTCTAAATTGGGGTGACCAACATCTTGAATTTAAAACAGCATTCAATTTAATTATCCACCAATTTATTTTAACCTCACACCAATTTGCATGCACTACATTCGACCACCTCGTCGGTAGCAAGAAGAACTTTGCACCTCCATCGCTGTACGCACTCGCTGCTTCCAATTACCGCACCTTGATAGACATCTTGAGGGCACTATCAGGATTGTGCTGGCTATTAACCTCTGAATCAGGGTCTCCCTCTGGAACAGTCTATGTACTAATTGTGTTTTTACAAATAAGTCTTATGGTGGGGATTTGCTGTACAGCACTTCACAGACAATGTCTTGGAGGCATTACCAACCTGAGAAGGATTTGTAATTGCTGCAGGCTCTAACAAGGGTTCTTTGCTCATCAATACTCGCAGGTCAGCACGCTGGGAAGAGCGCGCGATCCGACAAATAGGAATCAGCGCTGCTTCTCTCCATACTGAAGCTTATTCATCATTAAAGCAGCCATGAACAATTCCATAATGTCCTTATTGAAAATGATCTAACGCATAACCAACAATTTAAGCGGGACTCGCCCATATTTTAAACATCTCCGCTGTGTAATGTGATGTATATTATGAAAAATGTAAGGATATTGCCTGCTAATTTATGGAAATATGGAGCACTGGAACTAAGCGCATGCACAGCGCAGGTCCCCCAGTGGGACTGGTAAGATTATATTCTTGAAGTGTTTTATGAGAGGATAGTTTGCCTCATGGGCATAGTGAAAAGAGTTTAGTGGCTAATGGTTAGAAATGCACTATCCTGGAAGTCATACATCACCTTCACGCGCTCTTAAATACACTCTGAGTGTGGCCGGCGAAAGAGCCCTATTGCAGTATTACCAGGCAGGCAGGCAGGCAGGCAAACGTGTGTGTCATTAGCTTCCATTGTAACCAAGAGCAAGTCATTTCCCCACCAATTGTCTTTTTGATGTAGATCTTCAACACAGTTAGTCAGTAAATTGTCCTCGGAGTCTTCCGAGCATATCCATGATGTAAGATCAGTGGTGGCAGGTGGAATTTGAAAGTGGTGAGGCGTAAGACCAGATAATGAACTTTGGCGCACAAGCAAGGGCAATGAATGAGCTTGACATTACTCCAGCGGATTCGAGTTTTCTGCCTGAGAAAAGTTTTTTTTAAACGAGTGGGAAATTGTGCATTTGCGAGTACAATTTCTGTAATAAATTGGCCAAAACCACATGAAGGTATGCCCTAATGTAGCGCCCACATTCTAATGCAGATGATTGAGGGAAGCTCAAATGGTATTTTTAAGGTGGTGTCCAAAATGTAGATTACACTAAGAAAGATGCTCTTTCAGTTACTTGGTTGCTTACAAAGTAGTATTCTGGCCAATGTGCTTAGAGTATGCTATGTGGCATGGTTCTGGAATACAATTTAGCCGGTAGTGGTTGAAGTGCATATAAAAAAACAAAGTATGGGAAGTGTGATGCTGAGTGGCAAGTGGTGGGGTTGAGTAAGTGTGGGGTGGGTTAAATGTGCACATAAAGGACAAAATGTTCTGTAACTATATTGTTGTTTTTTTTGTTATCTTTAGGTAACTGCCTATAAAATAACACACAACTTTAAGTGAAAAATAAATATTAGTTAAACTAAGCTGTAGAAAATGAACTTTTTTACATTATAAACCCTTAATTGGATCATGCCTTACTGCAGATGTAGGCCCTGTAACAAAAATGCCCCCCCTCCCCCAGGGCCCAAAACCGGCCCCCACCCTGGTGGCCCACTGGAGAAATGCCCGGTGCCCGCTACGGCCAGTCCGGCCCTGGATACTATAGGGGCTCACTTCTCGGGGGGGGGGGAGGTGTACAGAAGCTGCATTGTTAGCAAGAAGTAAGTAAAAGATGTATCTACATTATCTAGTTAGATTGAGTTAAAATAAATGCAGATACCTGAAAAGAACTACAGTCGAACTGTGACTTTCTAACACAACAGCAAGAACAATTTTATCATAAAACCAACCTACTTAGTTCCCACAAAGCACCAGACCTTTCATTACTTCTGTGTTCAAAACAAAACTTTAAAAGAAGAGGTATTCAATAATATTCAGACATGCATATTAGAACATGGAAGTAGATTGCATAAAAAAATCCACTCTTGCTATGTTTCTGCACAAGCATGACCCTTCCATAGCTATTTCTTTCTTAGCTGCTTTCCACTGCAGTTAAGTACCTGTTCCTTTCAATTTTACATTTTAACTGTTTATATAACGTTCAGTGTTTTGGTTTTCATTAGTCTTGGTCTTGTTGAAATACTGTTTCAAAAATATTTGTAATTTGTATTATGCTCCCTTTATTTTTAGGCTTTGTCTAAAGTGGAAGACCTATTGTGGACATCTCTAATACTTACAGTAGTCTTTGGGTCAGCCCTCTGTTTACTACTGGTGACTTTTTCGTAATTCTCGTTTGTTTGCTTCTTTATCAATGACTTTCCTCCCTCTTCTGGGGTTTGTCCCTCCTCTGGAGCATAGCTAGCGTTCTTATCATCCTTTTGGTTGGATGGCTTTTATCCTTCCACTGCTTACTTTCAGGGAAATACTTATTTTTCTTGTTATTTCAGCACTCCATGTGCCATAATACAAAAAGTGCCCCGGGGACACAACAAGCGATTGCGCCTGCATTGCACACCCCCGGAGCACCTTGGTATTGCAGAAGGGGCCACAGACACTTGTGCGACCCCTTCTGTAACACGGAAAGCACTGGCGCACCTGTAGCGCCAGCGCCTTTTCTGGAAAACATTCCCTCATTGGCATGGAGAAGTGACCCCATGCAAATGAGGGAGTGCCTTTGCCTCTGCGCCCATGCCGTATTACAGATGAGGGTGCAGAGGCCAAGATGCAGTCAGGAGATGCCCTGACAGTTGACACACTGTCAGTGCGGCCCCTGAGGGGATAAAGGGGATTCTATGGGCCCCCCCAGACATCCTCTTGCAGGCAGGAGCAGGCACTCACTGCACACGCCTGCAAGGAGATCTCAAATCCCTCCTTAAAGCACAGACGGGTTAATGCCTGCATAGAGGAACACAAAACAGCTTTTAAACAGCTGCTCCGTATTTCTCTTGAATGCGCTGCCCTGAGGGCTGCACATTCTACATGATAGGTCGCAATGTTCATGCTTGCACCCTGCGCACCTGCTTAAAGGTGTGACGTGGCGCAATCAGGAAAGTGCGCCCTATCTTTAATAGGGCCCCAGGTGTTTTCTTGCTGTATGCCTCATGTGCTGCTTCCCTTCTGAAATCTGCACCTCTACTAATTTCTCTCTTGAATTCCTGCCCCATCTCTGCCAAGGCTCTTGATGTTGCTTCCCCACCTCTTACCACACCGCTCATGTTTGTCACTTTCTTCCATTTATTTCTTCATTGACTTTCTTACTCTTCCCTAACCCAGCTCCTCTGATGCTCCCCCACTCCCCCATCCCATTACTTCTGGCACTTACTCCTCCGCCCACCCGCTCCATCATTGCTGCCCCCCACTGTCTCGTCTTTTTTTTAAATTTTATTTTTAAGAAATCTTTTGGTAGGCCTGCAGCAAATATGCTGTCAGGACACTTCTTTCTTGAAAAAAAAAAGACATTCTGGTGCACTATTTATGTTTTTTTAAAGGTGCTGTTCCAAGAAAGGCACCTGCAATTCTGAAATGGTAAATAAAAACAAAAACAAAATGGCAACTGCGTCACGAAGATGCCACCACTGTAATGTCATGACGCATACATGCGTAGGTTGGGCTCATCACATATATGCATCATTGCATTTTTTTCTGTCTTTCATTAAGTGGCAGTGAGCAGCAGCGGCAAAAAACATTAGCAAAGCCAACAGATCTGCATTGGAAGAAAAAAGGTGACACCCATTACTTTGCCAAAGCTTGTTATTTTAGATGTTCTCATGGTTTAACTTTGAACATCTATTTATTATTATATGGCGAAACGTTCCCGTTTTGCTTGGTCCCCCTATGGTTTTAATTGCGCGTGGTTCTTTTCTCGACCATTTGTTTTGTTTGCCCCTGTTTTTAGCAGATTAAGTCCGCTCGTTCATAACTCAGAGTGTCCCGCCTCGGGCCTGTGCGCGTGCAGCCCACCTGCTCCGTTCCCTTACGGTGTGATTGGTGATAGTATCTGCAGAGCAGATGCTTATCTGAGCTTGTCTGCGCATGCCCGAGGCTTGCTCAGATATGGTTAAGGGGGCGCGTGCGTAGATCAGTTGAATCGTCTGATAAATCCCCTCTGCTCGAGGCTTGGCCCCAAGTCAAAACACATTACTGCCACTTCCGTTTAAGTGATTACAGAAAGGTGATCTCTCTGCTTACGCCCTGCGGTGCCACCCACACTCCTAACTGGAGCACATGAACGGTCTGGATGCTTCACATTATAATGTATGAGTTTATAATATCAACAAAGCCTTCTGCAAATATATGAAATATAAATATACGCGCTCCTTGCGTTCTTTTCCCTTTGATTAATTTTTATTTTAGCTGACTTTATTCCTTCCTCTGCTTCAAGGACGTTGCCCAGTGGCATCCCATGGCCATCTAAAAACGCTTTCCAATGTCTATTAAAGGACATATGGGTAAATGGAAAGTTCGGCATTAGCGAGAGCCGTTCAAGTGAAACAACCATTAAGATATTCATGACCGAAAGAACACGTTGCATGATTGAGAGCGTAAATACAGTTACATATTTCAACCGTGAATTGAACTCGCCCCCATAACTCTGTTCACGACCTCACACAGGATGCCATTTGCGACATCAAAAATGACATTGAGGACATCAAATGTGATATCATCCATGGCATACCTATCCCTGGTTAGTGTATGTATATCACCTCCCCTTTGGTCAAGTACCAGTCCCCCTCTCTGAACCCACTGTGCATGCATGTAAATGTAAATTGATACTTGTATAGCGCACTACTCACCCGCAAGGGTCTCAAGGCGCTTGTACGAATACCGCTGTGGAACCCACCTTGGCTTTCCCTGTGAGGCGTCCACTCCTGGGCACCCCCAAGGTGGAGGCCAGGCATCCTTAGCGTTGTGGGGGCCGTTGTGGAGATTAAGCAAGCTATTGCCCAGAGTGGGACTCCATGATTGGAATAGGCACCGAGGCGAGAATTATCAGGTCCGTGGAATTTTTGAGCCCAAGACCCGCCGAGGCGGGGAATTGAACCCTGGTCCCGGGCTAGACCTCTGCATCAGGGTCTGCCGCTCTAACCATTGAGCCACACTTCTCCACGTCATGGTTTTAGGCCACACCCAGGGATGCCCCTGATTGCTAAATGCCATGCACTGCAGTTTTAATCACTTTACAATGGGCGCTGTGGACAGTGTCTTACCTGTGTCTGCTCCTGTACTGCTACATCTATTTCCTCTGGCCTTCATCCATGCTTTGTGGGCCTTAGGCCCAGGTTCCAAGCCTCGGAGTCCATTGCGGAATCGTCAATGGGCTCAGAGCTTCGATTAATAAGAGGCTGTTGTAGGGTGCTGTGCATGGCTGAGCAGTGCAGCGGCGCAGAGCACCCTGCATCAGATCTAGTCCACCGAAACGGTTATGCCTTTGTTCGTGTACAGCAGGCTCTGGCCAAGAACCTGTCCTGCAGCAGGCCCTGTACTGACCCCTTTTCCTTTGGGCCTGTGGCGCAATGCCCATAAACATACAGAGTGAACGCTAGGCAGGGTTGGACTGCTTATAGGAAAATCAGACAGTGCCCGAAGTGCTGGTCTCATAGGCCAGTGTTTGGATCAGTTGTGGCTGCTCCCACGAATCAGAGGGGGGATGGTGAAAAAATAAATAAAAAATAAAATAAGAAAAACACCTACCAGCGGGTGGCAGGCCGGCCACCGCCTCGCTTCCGACCTCTTCCTAGCTTCTGTTGAAGCAGGATAGGCTCCCCAAAGCCAATCACAACGTTGCAATGCAGCCTTGTGATTGGGAATGGAAGCCTGGGTATGTTCTCCACCCAGGCTGTAATGCAGTCTGGTTGGAGAACATGCAAAGTGCGCATGAAGGTTTGGCCAGTCCCAGAGGGCCAACCAAACATTCATGTGTACTTAGGAGGGTGCCACCACTACTTCCCCCTGTGCAGCCTGGCCCCTCCCTACAAAACTGCCCCAGCACAGCAACATCAAATGATAATAACATCTTGTTCATATCATTTCACTTTTCCTTTTTGGTTGTGCTTTAAGGCAGTGGGGTGACGTTCCTCTGCCTTAGCGAAAGACCCATCCCTGGTTTGGACCATTTTTGGGCCTATCTTATGGTCTGGTGAGTCGGTTTTTACTGTTGATTTCCATATTACCACAAACATTGCCTGCCGCAAGCACAAATATGCATGCAATCTCTCACACCTTGCCAAACACCCACACATCATGTCTTTACAAGTTCAAAACTGCCCTGATTTGCAAATGTGAGCAACATTTTTAGCAATCTGATTAATGGGGGGCTACTTTTATTTTGATGGTGGGGCTGTTTTCAGGCCCAGTCAGACCCTGCCTTGGGGTCAGGTCCTGGCCACTGTACAGGTCCAGAACTAGCCGACGAGCCTGACTTGCAGCAGGCTCAGGAGGCAGGGGCCATGGCTAGGCTTTTTCCCACTTCTTTGTGGTCTCACAAGAAAAGAAAAGCAAACAACTGGGAAGAGCGAAATGAACTGCAGCAAGGAGAGAAGAAATTCAATCCTTAGGGTCTCGTTTCAATAAAAGCGATTTTCACTTTATTTATATTTTTCAGGTTTTCACGGCAATCACTTTCCAAACATGAGAACGAATTTGGGGTTTCAAACTAATCTAGTGTGATCTATCTGTAAAGAATACAAGAATTCTAAAACCTAACAATATGATAAGAGACATCCTTTTTGTAATGAAGTCCAACATGTAAAAATATACAGCCAAATTAATCTCAAAAGAAGTCGATGTGCTTGGATACATGTTTCAGCGGCAGCAATGGGATGGTATTTTAACGAGGATTTCTGATTTACGCCAGACTTATTTTTAGGCAATCACTGTATGCCACTAAAAGCCATCTATCACTGAAACTTACTTCAAAGAATCTGGCCTCACCATTGTATTACACAAGGCCCAACCTTCTATGAAACCCTTGGTTGTGAAAGAAACACACAGACACTCTGCCTTGCTTAACCAAAAGAATTTATAGTAGGGCCACTTCATGCCACATCGAATGACCCAAACAAAAAGAGGAATCTCTGAAAAGGAGCAATAAAGATATCTTAAATCATAAGATTTTACATTGGATCCGCAGCGAGCATGGGAGAAATGCTGTAGCAACCACTCAAAGCGATACCAAAGGGGATGATGGACGGAGCGCTTGCGCAAATCAAACACTCACCCCTCAGTCAACTGATCTGGGTTTAATCCATCATCATTCTTTAGCTCACTCCACCACCCCAGTTCAGACATGGCCATATGCAAATCAGTCTGACCCTGTGCCTCATGGGAACAGTCCCGCCCGAACTGCCAAGCCATGTCTTCCCTGGACCGGAAGCAAGCATCCTGGGACCGGTTTCTGGCTAATCAGCCGTCATCAGCCAGGCTAGCTTGAATCCAGTGGCAAAGTGAGCAAGGGACCCACGTCTGGGTATACCCTGGCAATTTAGGGCGAATAAAGCGATACCAAAGGGGACCACTCAAGCAATTTTGTAGAACACTAGGCTAACTAATGGTCGCTCACTTAAGGTATTAATTGAAATACGCCACATGCCTTTTCCATGATCGGCTGCTAGGAACCAGGTTGTAGTGTGATTCAAATATAAACAAGCCTGGAAATGTACAACTTTCTACAGATTTACCCATTTTCTAAAACTAGGTTCTCATAAGATGCTCATAGTGTAGACTGCAAGGCTCACCGAAGTGAGGACAGGGGAGAAAGATCTCATAATAGAAAAAGTTCTTGTATATGAATTGTGTAGATGTCTTGGCAAAAATCTTTACACCAGGAGTCATTTAGGTTTGGATGGGAAATCCACAATGAGCTGAAGAATTCTTGTTTGGCAAACCTGTGCCCCCCCCCCCCTCTTTTTATATTTAGGGGAAGGACATTCTTTATGATAGTAGAGCCTCTGCTGGCTCTGCCAGCGGAAACAGAGCTAGCATCTGTCTGCCATTGGTCGTTTGGTCAGTGTAGGTCAGACCGCCCATCGTAATTAGAGTGGTTATTCCCACAAACATTTTGCTCTGTTAAGCACTCCCTGAAAAAGCATGTTCTCATGGCTGGCAATCTTCTTCCAGGCGAGACCATATCTCGACTGGCCTGGCAGACAATCAGACTGCCAATGGCTGAGTAGGCCGCCTAGTCATTTGTTGTATAAGTCCCAAGGAAACTATCAGCAGTGGAATTCACGCATCAGCTAGCTGCCACAACATCATTGGAAGTGCTTGCTAAAGATTCTAGGCACTAGTCTATCAGAAGAACCATTTTTTTCCAAACAAGAAAAGTTTCTGAGCCCGCCAAACACAAATGCTGACTGTAACTGTAGGTACCTCTCTAACATGTTTGAATGTAGGACAAATCAACATTCAAGCTAGACCTCACCACATGAGACAGTAGATGGCTGTCGCTCTCCTTCTAACTGGTCCTGTCAGACTTGGCTCACTGATTTACCTCTCAAGGATTGGAATTTTGGAGCCTTCTTCACCATGGAGAGGGTAGTGACCTGCCTGCGAGGGGACCCATTTTTGGTAGGTCTAATGTTACCTTTTCTCTTCGATCAGGGTTTAGGTTTTCCAACTTCTCTCAAAGTTGTTTTAGTGTTAAGGGAAGTTCCTGTGCTGACAATAGGGCATTATAATCATTCCCCAGAGGAGTAAGGCTACGAAGATTATTATTTAATATAGATTATATCATTTAACATGCAATGAGAGATGTAAGATGTAATAGGAGAGATCATAAGCAGTGCATGACAGGAGCATATATCTAGTACATTTCAGTGTTTTGTATGTTTTGTTTTGTAACCATAAGAGCATTTTAATAGTTTTTTCAGTGATTTTCTTAATGTCTATTAAGATCTTATTCCCAGACCTAATTAGAACATCACTTTAACCTTTGATTTTTTTCAGTGAATATCTGGGTTTTATTTTAAACATATGGTAAAATCTTATTACCAAATCTAACTAGAACGTCACGTTACCCTTTATTTTATTCAGGGAATATTATAGATTTTGTTTTAGATGGTTACTGTTTGAAGTTGTTTTTCATTGAATTTGTTCTGTTAAAAGTAATTTTGAATGGGTATAATACATTCTTTTTTTTTTGTTGCAGCTTGAAACTAAAGAAAACCTTAGACCATAATCCTTGACTTTGTATGTTTTATAGAAATTTAAATCTTTTCTTCTAGATGTCCGAGAACATTAAACATATTTACAGTGGCATGAGGCTCGACTACAAAATTTAATTTATATAAAATCTAAAAGGCTGCTTGTGTTTTAGTGCTGGTAACGCATGCGTAACATAACATAGTTCAAGTTATTTTCGAAATTTCTAATTTAAATTAATTTTCATTGAATTAAATTTACAAGTAACTTTGCTGGGCAGGCGCCATCAGAGTTGGGAGTCTAAGTTTCTAGCACGGGCAAATGGTATGCGTTTTGGTGTGCGTATCAGCCTTTACTTGCCTCAAGGTTAACAATGTCATGTATTACATAATGTAAACCCTTGTTCTGAATGCTAGTCTCCAATGTTTGTTGCATATGATCTTTTCCTTGTACCAACATTTTGATATGGATTTTGTACCGACATAGATAGAAAAATCGAACTCCCTTCCAGTATCACTCCAATATAAAGTAAAATATTTCTTTGCAAGCTCTCAGAAGAACGTAAATCCCATCAATAAGCCACCTGCATGTAATATTTACAATTTGATGATGTTTGTGTTCATTCCCTTCAATTTAATTTGAAAGTGTTGCTTTTCAAGAAGCTTGAACAGCAGGAGATACAGATTCAGGTGCGTTGGAGGCAACAGGTTCCCCAGAGATGTGCTCAATTTAAGAAGCAACAGAAAGCAGGTTCTCATTTTCACTTTTCAAAGTGCTTTGTGGAGCTGAGGGAGTAAGACATCAACAAAGAAAAAATGCTGTTCCCATTATCTCTTGCATCACCTCATTCTCTCTTTTCATCAGGTAATTGAATGTCCCAACTCACCATATGAATGTGTTAACCATTTGTTGCTGTTCTCAATTACTAAAAAAGTAGCCTGTGACATGATGATGTGCTTATTACGTTAGCAATTTATGAAGCGATAAGGCATCTTGCATCCTCAGCAAAGTCCTTGAATGCGGTTTTGAAAAACGATAAACAATGGCCCAGTAGCCTAAGACGACAGACCTGCGGTAGGATTCTAAAGAATTGTCAGGAGGATTAATAGGCTCACTCATTCTGCATCAGCACTACATTTGCAGTAATGCCTAGAGCCAAAATCTCTCCTGGAAACCAGGCTGGAAAAAAGACTTCTGTTTCAAATACATGTGTGGATGGGTCCTTCTTATACCTTCTTGAAAGCTCTTTTTTCTAGTACTCAGCGGTCACTCCTTAAAGTAGAATTTATGAGAATGGATAACATTAATTGAGAATTTCCACATCTCCATTCTTGCCAAAAGCTAGAAAATGTGAAATAAAATGACATCACAGAGTTGATGTTTGTACGATAGGTGATTGCTTGGTGGCAACTTGCAACGAGGCCTCCATCATCACGAGCTCCACTGTCCCTCTTACTATCATCACTTAGACCCAGTGAGGTTGCTAAATACTACAATGAGGCAGGAAATGTGGGATCGCATGGAAGGACTTCGAGGGAGGGACTGGAAGATCTCCCACCACAGATCCCACAGCGCATGACTCATGAGTGGAAGATGTCAGACCAGCCCTACAAGGAGTCGCATCATTAAAATACCAGTGTCACACATGTTCCTTCACCATCTATAACCCCAGTAAGCAAAAAACATGTACTCAAACTAAATCAGAAGGACACAAGGCCTGCACTCAAACCCGTCCACACACCCACCATTCCTACTATGATCATCCACAGCTCCATAATAATCCTAGGGACACCCCTAATTTCAGGCCCGGAGAGTAAAGGGAAGACACCGATATTTGGGAGCAGTAGAGAGGAAAGAAGAGATCGAGACATCCTTGACCCCAGGATGAGATGTGCCAGTCCAGTGAACTTGCTGAATTGATCTAAGGTGGGCAGGAAGTCTTGTCAGGTAGCAGGAAACCTCTGATGAAAGCTAGGAGAATAATGTAGAGAAAGTTTGATGCGGGACAGGAAAAACAGACAGTAATATTAAAATAGAAATTGAAAAAGTAATACATCAGAACCTCAACAGAAAAAGGACTTGACAACAAAAAAGAAGTAATGAAAATACTGTCATTCTGCATGGTAAACATGTGTACCCCTGTCCTGAGGGCCCAACTGTACTGTTTAGATCCCTAATATTATTTTTTTTGTCATAGGCTAACACGGATCATGAGTGTGCACCAAGACATAGGCCTGTCTCATGCATTGTGGCCTTGTTGGACCAGGAGGGGCGTACAAAGCGCTACCCTCATAGTGCTGTAAGGCTACCACCTCCAACAGGAGTTAAGCAGCACAATTGGAGTTGTGGTAATCTACTGTGTAGTGATCAATAGTAGTGAACAAGACCGTTTTACCCTCTGTCACTGGAGTAAGGCCCACATGCTCACTAACCTTTTACAAAGTTCTGCAGCTATGTGGGTAATTCACCCTTGACCTACATCAGGTATAGGTTGAGTGCTGCAGAGAGCACGAGTAGCGACACTGCGTTAGTTGCATGTGTTCCTGGGAACAGTACAGTACAAGGATGGAGCAGTACTGTGTAGTGCATGTGTGGTCAGTAAATGTACTAGTTGTATGTGTGCCGAGAGATGCAATACATGAGAGATATAGTGTTGTGAAGCGAAAGCATGTGGTGGGTATATATGTGTTGGGTATATGTGTGCTTGGGTGAAGTGTTGTGCATCACACACACAGTGAGCATATGTGCTGGGAGTACATGTTTTTTGAAATAACACACCTTGGTTAAATAAAGAAAAGCTTCAGTGCCAAACAGTTTGCACAGATTGAGAGTGTGTGATGAAGGCATGAGTACATGTGAGAGTAAAATGCATACAGGTAATAGTCCTGAATAGAAGGTGTGCTATGAATGTTCACAGAGTGTGTCTGCAATTATAAATTTTATTGAGGCCCCCGAGTTCCATTTGGGAAGCCCAGGCCTGCCTGGTAAAGACAGAGGGAGAGGAATCCCCTCAGACAGATTTGTGGATTTCTGCATTCCTCTGAGCTGGGTAAGGAGGGAAAAGGAAAAGCCTCCCTTTACATTTGAAAATACTGCTCTTTTGATTCAGTGATATATCACAGGGAAAGGGTCTGGAAACAGATCAAGAAGGGATAAGTGAATCATAAAGAGTAGGGCTGAGGGGTCTGGATTAACCTTTTGAGGCACATATCACTGTGGCTGACATCCAGGTGTGAACTCTGGTCATGCCCATAAATTGTGTTGAGGACAATCTGCTTTGAAGTCTTGCCTGCTGTGGTAGACCTCTTTCATGATGGAAAAGGAGAAGTACCCACTTCAAAAGAAGTAGAACCGCAATATAAAACTTAGACCTAGACCCTAAATCACATTTGGTGTCTGGAAAAGGACAATAAGGGGAGGTTGAGGCACCAAACATTTGTCATCTGCCAAGCATCCAGACGGGTTAGGTGAGGAGGCGAAGCTCTGCAAGACTTCTGCCTGTGACGAGGACTGGGGGCCAAGGCCTGCTAATCTCCCTGCTAGATGGGGGGACATCACCCAGGAAACTAAGACCACCTACCCTGGAGCCCAGAGCACCAACGTCTGGATGCTTGCCAAGACTAGTGTGCCCTGTGAAGAAGACAAGTGTGTTGGAGGGAATGAGGTCCAGTGGGAAGTCGTGCCAAAAAGAATCCCTGAGTGATGTGCGAGGAGAGCAAGTGCACACTGATCCGTTCATTACCAAAGTGCAGGAAAAGTCCAACAACCCCCTCTTGCCAGGAGAGAGCTACCATGATCTCAGCCATGAGAAGTGCACCATGCGGGATGCACTATAGACCCACACCACTGCGGTGACCTCGGATACCAGAAGGGGCCACCAGTGAACTTAATTGGGTCTGAGCGTGAGACTTTGTCCGTCATGTTTAGGACAATCGCACCAAAGAGTCTGCACCTGATAATGAACGATGCAGCAGCCCCATATGCTAGAAGGGACTGCTGGTATCGCTGTGGCCAACTGTTTGGGTTATGGCCTGGACAAGAAGAATACTACCATGACCTGCAGGTCTATCCCACCAACTGCACCTGATTTTTTTTCCTAAGACTTGCTGACGCCACTGAAAATGCTGCACCCTTGCTGGAGCTCCAGTCAGGAGCCGGAACACCCCCTCCCCTTTTGTTAGGGAAAGAGCACCTTACTTTTGTGTCCACAAAGAGGGATCAACTCCGATAACTGGAAACTGACTGCAAGCTCTACTGAACAGAAAAGCCTGTGCCTCTGGGTGCTGCCTCGTCCATCGTGAGCGGCCAGACTTTGCCGTACAGGATCTGGACGTGGGAGCGTCAGAGGGGAGGGCATTCGCTGCACCACTGAACACGGTCACACCGGTGGAGCATATAAGACTGACACTGGGCCTTTGGGGCCAAGGGAGAGTCAATGCTGAAGGTGCATTAGCAACATAAACATTAGAATGTGGCTGTGCACAGCAGGGTATCACCTCTTATAAAATCTATTCAACCGTGCTCCTTGGGATGACTCCCCGCTCAGGAGCTATGCAATTGAACTTGAAAGTAGCACCAACACATTAGTGTGGGTGTCCCCTAGGGCACTGGTAATGATGGGCTGTTGAACAACAGCAAACTTTTCAATGAATTTCAAACAACCGGAGTGTTCATTCAGATAAGTCTGTTTTAATGATGATTATTCCATAAGAGTTACATTGACTTTTGACTCTTAAGTGAAGTGACTTCAAAGTTAGCGATATATCCAAATTGTCACATGTCAGTTACTTATCCCAATGCATTTCGGCATTTGCCTTCATCAGGGGTAATCTGTTGAGAAATAATACACTAAATTGTACTAATCCGTCTCCATTACTGAACATGTACCCTTCACCAGGTTAGTACATAAGTGAACGTAAGAAAAAAAAACGACAAACTAATAAGTCGATATACTTTGTGCTTAGGAATTTCACAGCTGCGTGTATATTGCCGAGTGAATCGTATAAATGCTATGCATGGCGGGCTCGTTACATTGAAATCCAATGTATACGCGGTGTTTACTATACGCATTGGATGGTCTCTTTACGCCAACGGATACACGTGATGTTAGTGAATCGCTAGCTATACTGCTGTTATAACGATCAAAGTGTACATAGATATATTTGACTGAAATCCAGAAGAGTCAAAAGGGAACTCTCGAGTATGGCCTAAAAATTTGCATTCCCTGATGCGGCCACCAGTGAAGGGAGAATAACCCTGAACACTTTACTTGAAGGAGGGTGGGGCAGGGATTTACCGGACAACTATTAGCGCCTCAACCTCAATGGTGACTGTACTGTCACTTCTGAATGTTGTATTAATACAACTTTTCTTTATAAAAGCAAGCATCTAGCTGGACATTTGTTTATTGGTCGTACTATATGCGCATTGAGTTATGAGTTGTGTTCAGCGATCTACATCCCTCTCCCAAGGAAGCCTTGACTACTCAACCACATCTACCACTGAGACTCAAGTGCAGGAGGGGTACTGAGCTCAGTCGAGAGGGATCTGTATTACCTAAGGCCCTGGGACATCAAGAGTAAAAGGCCTCAAGCACCACAGTTGCGCCCTTGAACCCCTGCGTGCCTCATGGTCCTCTGAAAGGTGTTCTGGCACTCTCCAAATGCTAGATGTACCACCCACCTTTTCTCAGAAGCACATTAAGGTTCATTTTAAATGGCTCATGTTTCCAAAGATTCCATCTGGATTTTAGGAGTAAAACAGATCATGTGCCTCAGAGATAGCCAGCTTAATGTCCTTATCATTATCAAACATTTTCTTAATCCTATCAGAAAAAAAAACCTTCAGGAAGTCTGAGCCTTCTCCATCTTCTCGCTTAAACCTTAAAAAAGGTTCAGAAGGGGATTAGCTTACATTTTAAACATTATCTTCCAGAACATCTGATCAGGAAATTAGCCATACTTCCTTCAATTACAAAAGAGCGCAGCAGATATGCTGCCTCATTCAACGAAGCAACCTCTAGAATCGATAAAGGTATCTTAGCTCAGATTTTAGACTGACAGCCCAAGTAGCCTTATTATGCCGTCACTTACCCAGCCGGACATTGGACATTGTTTTTCCTGGTCTCTCCGCTGTATTTACTTTTCCTCCTCCACCTCCTCCCTCTGTGACCCTGTAGCTGCCTCCCCTTCCAGCACTGCCTGACTTTATTTGTTTTTTTTTCCTACACCCTTCTCTCAACCCCTCTTACCCCACCCATCCCTACGCTCCTAGTGTCTAGTATCTTATTATTTTATGCTGTGGTAACTGAGGTAACTTTGTACAACTGTTCTCATGTAAAGCGCTCTGATTCCTTCCGGTCTAGCCAGCAGCGCTATATAAAACTCTTCAAATAAAATAAATAAACAAATCCTCCCAGTGACTTATTTCTTCCAGTCTGCAGGAGAAAGCAAGGCCATACGTTGTGGATCAATGTGGGCAGAGGGGATTGCCTGCTTCTTCATGATCTGTGAGACAAATCCCTGGATACTCTGATGTGGCAAAAGAAGTTTAGGACCAGAAATTAAGGAACCTTATATCATGGTGCCATACAGTACATCTATATAAAAGCAATATGTAATTGAAAACACATATTTGATATCAATGGAATCTACTCTTTAACCCCTTCAGTGCTGCGAACGTCCAACGGTCGTCGCGTGCACTACCTCCCCAGTGCTGCGCACGACCATTGGACGTCCATTCAGCACTAGTTCCAATGGACAGCGCAGCACTGGGGAGGGATATTTGCGCCGCATCAGAGGGGTAGAGGGGTAAAGGCTAAATCTGGCAGTTCACTATATTTACGGCGAACATTGACTGTCCGTGGTCCTTCAAGATGCACTAAGAGCAGAGACAACCATCCAGGGCTCACCTGGATCAGAAATCAAAGTGGGCAGGGGATAGGGGAACATTGGATTCACTTTATATTCATTTGATCAAAACAGTCCCCATATTGTTTATAAAAAATACAACCATCCCTCAACAGAAGAAGCAGCAAGCATTATCTTCAGGGTCTTTGCTTCCGACAGTAATGTAAGTGTGCGCATTAAGTTAATCGTAAAATCTGATCTGAAGGCTCTTTGGGAATGAGTATAAGCTTTAAGGATAGAATTAGAAATGTGCCCTTTTTATGAATAGTATATAAAGATTTGTGCTAGTTCTAATCAGCTATTGCTAAATACATAACTTTTGACAGCACTGTAAAAATAGGTGTACACACTTTTTTTTGACAGCATATTTATACTCTGTGTAATACATTTTTTAAAGTAATAGGACTTGTATATTCGCAGTGTTTTCTGTCACAGGCTTGGCCTCTTAGCACTATAAATACACATCACTATGTGCCCAGTGCACCGACCAGCATTTAAATCAGTGACTGTTCAGTTACACCCACAGACATCTAAAGAGATTGCATTACTCAACAGAGCATTCCTACCAGAAGAATTCGCGGTCCACGATAAATTTAAGTTGCATTCATTTTTCGATTAAGGCGCGTGCATTGTATTTTATGTGCAGCTATGTGAAGGTGAAAGGCCGACAAATACTTGCCGATTATTTTCTTCTTATTAGCCACATCTCTGGCCCCTCCACCACACTCGCCGCCCCCGCCCCCACTGCAACCAGGAACATAGTTCCCATACTTTTCTTTGGTCCACTTCGACTACTGACCTGGATGCCAAGAGAAATAGAATAACAAACCCAAAAATCTGCTAAAAAAGCCATATCCTCGCACGTCAAAGGGTCCCAGTTCACTTCGGACTCAAGTGATTGGAATCCTTGCTTTTCCAGATGAAACTAAGGAAATTAATGCTCCTTACCTACATCCAATTCCTTAGCCTATGTGGCAGAATGTGGATTAATTTAAATCCCTGTAACTCTAATAAAACCACATTTTAATCTCTGCATATCCAAGGTGAAATGGTCGGCATTCCCAATGTATTCTGATGGGAAGCTAAGAGCTCCCTCTGCGAGTACGGGTGTCTCGCTGTGGAAATCTACACCAGGAAAGCAATACAGTTCATAATATTGGGAGGCTCACGTGCTAATCTAGTTTCATTTCCTGATTTTCGTGGGAATCTTCCTGCTGATGAAGTCTTTAAACATCGGGCGCACAGCTCTTGTTGCATTAACTGAGTAATGGTCAGTTTATGAATCTGCTAAAAAAGAGATTCCTTTTTTTCAAAAAGTTAAATTTTTCATACAGCACAACGGTACATTTTCATCTCTCCAGCATGTGATGCTCACCAACCCAACCTTGCTCTGTTGCAGCATGTCACCCGGTATTCACTCACTAGGTCATGATGCTGGTACTGTTTAACATTAACTTTCTGTACACACAAAACTACCGATCGTTGCCAAATGCCAGATTGGTTTGAGTGCAGGTAGACAGTAGGGTTGGCTACTGCACAACCCACTGACCTTTCATGAAGTTCACGGGCTGAGTTTTTTGTATCTAAAAGGCTGTTTCGTGTATTTGTTTACTTGCCTTTGGAACCAGAGTCGGACTGGGAATGCAGGCACTCGGGAAAAAGGCCGAAGGGTCGGTAGCCGAGTTCTAGCTGTGAGCTGCTTTTTTGGACATTCTGGGGGCTGTATGTGCTGTTAGGATGCCACCAGCGGCCCAGGGGGTGCTTGAGTGGCCTTTCTAGAGGCAGATGGGCGGAGGTTTCACTCCTTTTCTCTTGCTAGGCTGGCCCATTAATGTATGCTGATTGGGCGGGGGCAGGGGGTCTGAGCAGAAGTGGTCTCACTTGCATTCATGTGTGGCTCAGCAGCATAAACTAATCTGTGCATTTTTGTTGTTGTACCCAAGTGAAGTTAATAAAACATGCTCCCCACCCCCTTTCTTTTCATAAAACATCGCTGAAGCAGTGTTTTGCGGAAAGGAAATACGCAAATGTGGGCCACTTTTTTTTGGGGTGTGCCCGGGCCGATTTTTGATCCCAATCCAACACTGTTTGGAACCAAAAGCAGACCTTCCAAGGAAGTGAGACGTTAACCTTTCAACGAGGGCCGGCTTTAGCGCAGCTGGTGCGCAGTGCCACAATCAGTGTTGGCACCCCATCTTGCAATTTGCATGCAGCTCTTTGATGACAGTTCATAGCTCACTGTGCTATACTTAGAACTGTAAGTTATGAAGGGCAAGTAACAAAAGGATCTCTGTGACAAAAGCAGAAACCCAGTGAATCGTCTTAGCAGCAGGCATATTAACCCTCTGCACTACTTTTTGATGAATCAAAACTTCCACTTGACAAAATTCTAAACTCTCTTCAGCAGGAACATTCATCTCCAGAGTTATTTTGACATTTTTATTGTTGCAGTCTGGCTGTGGGGCTGGGATTTTCTTTTCCTCATCAGACTTCAGGGCTCAACTGAAAATCAAAATCTGCCCTAGCAAAAATGTTCCAACCAGCACCCCCACTGCAGTTTGCCACCGGACAGACCATTTGCCTTTAACCCCTTCGCTGCGGCGGCTATTCCGCCGCAGCGCTAAGGGGGCGGGGGGCCGCGCGGCACACCCATGCTGGTGGCGGAACCACTCCGTCACCAGCCGCAGTTGCGCTGTGAACACGACGGAGCGGTTCCGTCACGGCCCGCCCGCTTAAGGGAACGCTCAGCGCAGGCGCGGAATCCGTGCCGTGCAGGCGTGCCGAGCGGGCCGGGACGGAATCGCTCCGCCATCAGCACAGCGCGACCACGGCTGATGACGGAGCGGTTCCGTCACCAGCAGGGGAGGGGTTAAAAGCAGGTACCTGGCCTGTAATCCACTGTGAAAATGGTTCGGTTCAAAGCTTTATTTCGATATACACATGATATCATAAAAGCGCATACAAAAGATTAAAAAAAGAGAAACCAAAGAATCATAGATCTTTGCATTTTGCGGGATTAGTTATGGTAAAAACATTCATATTGCAATAAATAAGTTAAGAAGCATAATAAACAATAGCAGCTTTTTAGAATTAAAAGAGAGAAAAATTTGATTAAAACTGAGACATCTCATGGATTTTGCTCTGATTGCCCAGCTCAGAAATTTAGCAACCCCACAGACTAAACATGTACTGGTATCAGTCTTTAGAATTCTCAAAGCTGCGGAATGATTCCTGGTTCTGAGCAATAAACATGTAGGTTTTAGCCATTTCTGTCTCGGTTTTGCATAGGCTGGGCACGCAAAAAAAACATGAGCAATGGTTTAAGTGACGCCATCACAGATAGGGCAGTCGGGTGGGGTTTGGTACGGGGGCTTCCACTTACAGGTGTAATCGTGTAAGGGTAAGTTTCCCAACCTGAACTGGATAAACAGCGATCTATCCCTTGGTTTTTCAATGAAATCCAAGTAAGGCTCCAAGCGAGGCTTGGGTTTATGCTGTTTGAACTCCTTGGTCAGCCTACCTTGGTTTGGGTCCCTTAGATCTTGCTCGTCCACCCAGTTCCAGTAGACTCGCTTGAGTTCAAGCTTGGATAAGGAAACTCCACGCTCCCAATTTGTTGGCAAACCAGTTTCACTCAAAAGCTTCTTAATGTTACGGATCCAACTGACTTTGTAGGAGCCATTAAGGTTCATAACCTCTATCAAACCATCAAGGTACTTAGAGAGCTCGGGGAACCGCTCCGTCATCAGCACAGCGCGACCGCGGCTGATGACGGAGCGGTTTCGTCACCAGCAGGGGAGGGGTTAAAAGCAGGTACCTAGCCTGTAATCCATTGTGAAAATGCCAGAGTGGCAGAATGGCCAATCTGGACCTGGCAGACCTGGACCCTGAGTAAGAGAGGAGAATACAAAAGGAAGAACGAAGGAGTAAGTGAATGTTAGGAAACCAGTGGCAAAGAAAGGATGCTGGGGTGAAAAAGAATCTGCAAGGGTGAGATAAAGAGAGAGGAAGTGTAGCGTGGGGCGACCAATGAAGCAGGAGGTGGTATCAAGACCGGGTCGCATTGTTATCATCCATCTCAGCATTCAGCAGACTCCTAAGAGAACCGAAGGGTTACATTCCCTACAGGAGTGACATTGTTTTGAACAAGTTTATATTATATGTTTTGAGCATTCCTCTCCCCCAAAGCCCATGAAGGTGTCAGATTCTCTGAAAACATATGTATGTTAGAACATTTTTATTTTTGGTGATTTCAACTTAAAACAGGGAGGGGGAATGTCCCATAACTGTATAGATTTAAATGGAAATCTAGTTTGTGGGTTAACTACCGCTCATACAAACATACCAGTATGTTAGGCTCTTTGTGGCACAAACAAATCTCATTTGAAATGCAGCCTCATCCTTGCATTTCCTAGATGTTTGGGGTTACTCTACAAACATAAAAAATTCATATAACTGAGTTCATCTACTCATCTGGCTATATGTAATGCAAACGTGGGAGCATCAGAGCAATGGATGTGAGCCGTGGTTAATTTGTGCCAGTGATTGCTGGTGGTCAACACCAACACTTACTTGAGGGCACGGGGACTTTTAAGAGCATCCCGCAGGCAGAAGTCCAGACGGTCGTGTTTAAAAGCACCTTACCTGGCTGCCAGTCGTGTCCCTCCAGGCTGGCCTGGTCAGACCCAGTCATTAATGCTATGACTTTAGCATCATTGCGTGTCAGTGCTGACCTGCATCATTGCACTGACACGCAATGATGCAAAAGACATAGTATTTATGACTGAGGCTGACCTCCATACTACTGAGTCTTAGCACCTACATCTAAACCATTATAATTCATTGGTGGTGGAACCCGGCACTGTGCCTCTGCTTCATCAGCCTGATCTCCCATTGGTTGTAGCGTGAGGATTGCACTTTTTGGGGGGCTGCCATGGCAGTGCAGTAACTGACCATGCTAGTATTTTTCCTGCTGCACCTCTTGGCCAATATTCCCAACAGGTGGCCTACCAGTAGCCTGCTTGTGCCTCAACAAGCATTGCAAAGCTTTTCTTCTGACTCTTTTGATAGCTGCCAGCATCAACAAATAGCATGGGCCCCACCTTACTTGACTACCAGCAGCAGACTTGCGGAAAGCATCAGCTGAAGCTTTGGTTGAGAAAGGCGAGGGGAGAGCCTGGATTCAGGAAGCAGGTGGCGGCAGGAGACCTGTGACCAGAGTCAAACTATAGAGGGGAGAAAGAGTTCAGGCTTACAGAGAACTCCTTCCTTACTTCAATGAACAAACAAGAAGAGTCCCACTGTATTCAAATCGACTATCTTCCCAGTAATCCTTATAGTTCTTAAGAAAAACAATAAGATTACTGAGAAGAAAGACGATTTGAAAACAGTGGGACTCTTCTTGGTTGACCTGTGACTAGAGCCAGCAGCTGCACTAGTCCCCGAGGACTCTGTTCAACTAGGGATTGGGGTGGAATGACATTATTAGACTGCTGCCATATTAGTTACAGTGGTCACACACAGCTGAACTGTAAATCGGCGTTTACTTGCTGCAGCTTCACACCGGAGTTCAAAGTTCAGGTGTCTCGAAAGCTGTGTAACTGGTTTTATTACTTTGATTTTCTCCGCTGGGTGCAAGAGATTAAACGTAAGGCATGTTTCACGAATCCCGTGTGTAGAGCAGTAATTTTTTAGAAACAATAGCTTTGTGCTTCTAATTGATTTTTTTTAAAAAATCTTTTATATGGGGGTTTGTGTCAGTGTTTTACAACGTGACAGTGTTTGAGGCAGGAACTGATTTTTCAGGAAGTGAGTTTTTTTTTCTACCTTTGGCAAGTTCTACCGTTTATACTTCTTGCTAGAGCCACTTTGCCAGGCGTCATTATGAGTTGTTCTCATGTGGCAGTCTAGGCTGTGCTTCCACCATTTCGGCCAGCCTATAAAATAATCCTTGGAAGCTTGTTTCCAGTCCAGGGAGGACCTGTCTTGGCAGTTCGGGCTGGACTGTTCCCATGGGGCACAGGGTCAAGACTGATTTGCATATGGCTGGGTCCAAACTGGAATGGCATGGTGAGCAAAAAAAACGATGGATTTAGCCCCAGATCTCTGTACTGGGGTGAATGTATGACATTGTTCTGCATTCTGTCCATCACCTGTTGTTTTTGCATTAGCCTATAAAATAATGGCAGGGTTGTGAATGTGCAGCTGGCACGCCAAAGGCAAGCCCGTCTGTGCCCGTCAGCACCCCAAACGCATCCAGTGCCAGCCATTATGCCCAAACTGCATCCATTCACGATAAAATTTGCAAAGTATACAGCAAGGAAGCTCTTTTGTCAATGAGAAATCAAACCTGCTAAGCCTTTCCTCTCTCTGTGGGGATAATGCTAATACTTGGGTTTGTAAATCTTGTCAGCTTAAGCTGCCCCCATGATATCAGTCATCTCCACAATACGTCAGCATGCTACAGGGTAAACAGGCTTTTAAGTCAACAGGGAGGGAGGCACCGGTCACAAACCATCTCAGAGCATGCTTAATTAATGCAAGGTCCATAGTCAAACCCAAACTGGATGTGAGAGAGTGGATTGCGGTAAAAGTCCTAGGACGACGCTTTTATGACTGAGATACAGCTGAATAACACCTCTGGCCCCGACATTACACTCCCTTAACAGAAGGCTATACTATACTTTCTCTTAATTGTGAGAATGTTATGGGGGTGGAGTGGCAGAGATTCATCATTCCCATTTCAAATGTAAGACCTAAAAGCTAGAAGATCTAGAAATGGCATAAGGGATTTTTTCTCTCAGAAAATTACAAATATGTTATCCTTTTCTGGAGACTTAACGTCCCCCAATTTGCTATGCAAACTTTGGCGGATTATTGGCTTACACAATAAAAATATTAAGATTTTACTGTACTAGCGATTTTAATGTTCATATGGATGAGCTTAACAATGGATCGGCTTTACAGCTATGAACAACAATGGAGGACCTAAATCTTCCCCTATGGGACCACTATTCGGCTCAGCCTAATTTAGAACAGTTATAGAAGACAATCCACTAGGATAATCTGAAGACTATTCACTGGCTCCCGATCGGAGGGTAATGTTTAAAGCCAGGACTATTTCTCATAGGGGCTTGCATCAATCTGGTCCTCACTACAAAGGAGATTCAAGAAATATGACCCTAATAGGACTTTGCGCTTCTCCAACCAGTGACTGGTGCATATTCCTAAAAAACATAAGGAGAGGCTGGGTGGACATTCCTTCGCCTATTTGGCCGCTAAAAGCCGGAACCTGCTTCCCAATGCTCGGAGAGATCTAGATACAGAAAAGGCTTTTAATGTATTCTTAAGAACACCAGAACATTGTCAGTGAATTCTAAGTTACTGTTTCTGTCTACAGGTTTTTTTTAGCACTGGGGCACTTCTTGGGAAGCAGCTGTTCCCTTTATAAATGACATTCACTAATGCATTCATTCATTCATTCAAAAGATGCTCATATTGATGAATTCCCCCCTCACATTCACTCCTGTCCAGGGACTTATTCTAATTGCTTCTCTTTGTTGCTTATCAAATCCCGGGTAGGGACTATGCACATATGGCTGCATTACGGAAAGTGCACACTGCCCTACCTGCACCTCTACCAAGGTGTTCAATGCAGACCAGGACGGTGTGCCCTATTACAATCAAGGACTGCCCTCACCCACGGGAAGCAGCAGGCTCACAGCTGCCCGGGGTGAAGCATATTAGTGAAAAGTGGAACAGCAGCTTGAAGCAGCCACTCTGTCTTCACAGTGCAGGTGGAATGCTTTAGAAGGGAGGGACAGAGATCCCCCTGCCTGTGGATATCTGGTGGTGGTGGTGGTGGTGGTGTGGGGGAGGGGGACGGGGGACAGAGAGCTCCTTTTTCCATCTTTCAGAAGATGCCTTCAGCTTCAGGGCGCACTTACTGTGCGTGCCAGAGTCTGACGGCCACTTTGCCTCTGCGCCTGCATCTATAATACAGACTATTTGAAGAGCAAGTTGTTCACTCGTGCATTAGGCCATGCCTTCATGAATGCGTGAACACCCACCTAGGAGAACGCTGGTGCTATATGAGCATTTGCATAAACTGCATTACTTAAAGGGCTATTCAAGTGTGCGCGGCCCCTTCAGTGATACCAAAGTGTCAGCCAGCAGATGCACAGGCGCATTGTGCCCCAGGTCACTTTGTGTATTCCAGCCCCTGGAGTTCATCCCACATACATAGTGGTTAATCTGCAAGGCTAGCTGTGTCTTCTGATGTTGCACAGGGTGCCCACATGATGAGCATACTCTTCCCTGCTTATACTTTTCAGTCCTCGTCCTTTGTTACCATATTGCAGGTTTATTTACAACACTAAACGCTTGAACTCTCAAAGCGACCAGATATCGGCCTGCTATTTCTTTCATTGACAAAATGGAAACCCAGTCACGTACTTCAGAAATGTTTTTAAAATGTTAAGAATTTCTGGCAAGAGAAAAAGATAATCAGCATTAGAAAAATGGAGAGGATGGCTGTTTTAAATCAGAAAGATGGATTTGATATCTCACTTGAATGTGCTGTCGAGAGATGTGGGAAAACAGAGCACCTACGTTCTTGACTCTCCACATAGATTTTTAGACCTAACCAGGTTGTTTATGGCGATTTTATTATTTTTTCATATAGTCCATTTGTAAATTTCATTTTAAAGGTGGGTTAAGCTGGCAGGTACATCCTTTATTTTAGTAAATGACATATCCTTCTTAACGCTGGGGCGAACGAAATAAGACAGGTCACTATACAATAAGCAGCCAACGCACAACTGCCTCCAAGGACTGGTATAAACTATATAACAAACACATCTTTTCTTCAAAGGGAACCAACACTACTTCTCCACATTGGGAAGTGGTGTTTCAGAGAGGACACATGTCCTTCTCTCCAGTTTGGACTGGCCTTTCAGGCCGTGAAGTGAACAAGCGCGTTGGCCGGTTTTCTTGGTCCCATCAGGACCCACTGGATTAACAAAAAATAAAGACAGTTCACACACTGGACCTTTCAAGCTGGCCCACCTGGCAGTGCCCGAGTGCCCGAAAGGCCAGTCCAACACTGCATTTTTCCCCCAGGAGAACCCTCACCAGCAGAACTTCGCATTACACTGACGTGTAAAAGTGACACTGGTTTTCAAGAATAACTATTTTTTCTCTGATGACTCTCACCTTACGAACCCAAAACGGACATAACCCTGCATTCAATAAATGTAGTCAGCCCTTAACATACACAACCAACACATCTCTGATTACTGATTTTCTACTGTCATGAGACATACACACAGCACTCTATGGCCAATAACTAAGGGTCTCATTATGATGGTGGTCGGACTTTCATCCGCCCGCCATCCTTTTCGTCATGTGTGTTGTCAGGTCCCAGAGGGAGATGGAACCCACCGAATCTCATTGGTTCCAGGGTCATGTGTTACCGGGAATTTATGGGTGGGGCAAAGAGGCAGGTTTTCAGGCCATCACTGCCCCAAAGAGCACCAGTCATTGGGCAGCGGGGTTTCACGCACAAATGCTGTTGACAGCCAGAAGCCGAGAATTGCCTACAAAAGATTATGCATGGCATTTGTTTTTCTACAAATTAATAAGCATTATACTCACTGCAATTCTACTTAAATATTACACCCCAGTTTTGACAGTGTTAATGTGGATAGCTGGCGCTGCTAGTGGTGGAAGTGGGCTGCAGACCTCTGTGAAAAATTTGGGAGCCTGCACTTTTTTATTTTTTATACAAATATAGCACTGGACAACATAACATAATTATATGACAGCTTCTTTGTGATACAAGATTTTAGTAATTAAAACAGGAAATAGCTTATACAAGAGTTTTCTCCCAACTGATTTGAAGTCAACATCCATTTCATCAACATGTGTAAAATATTTCATAAGGAGAAAGGAACAAACACATAAAAGCTCAATTAACGAGATTTAAAATTAAATAAAATATGAGATCGGGGATCCCTGCAAAGCTAGGCTTCGTCGTATAATTTTTGCAAATTGAAAAATTATTCATTTTAATTTGACCAAATCATGCATCAAAATAAATACTCAAAGAAATTGAATTAACCTGCACAGCGGACAAGTTATGAATGATTACTTGTTTTAAATATACAACAGCAACCTGGTATATTAAAGATCTGCTGATAAACAATCTCTAGACCATGTTTGGAGCCGAATGCATTTTTGCAAGCTAAATATATTTTTTTGCAAGCAATGTGGAATAAATTATATATATTTATTCACTGAAAAAAAAACAAAGGGTAAAGTGATGATATAGTTCGGAATTGTAATTATATCGGACTTTAAATCAGAAAAAAACACCTAAAAAAAGTTGTTAGGTTAAAATGTTAGTTAAAACATACCATTTTAAACTAACAAAATCACTGAAATTAACCAGTTATAGTTATCTCAAGTAACTCTAACTCATGCCCTCAAGTAACTATAACTCACACCCTAGCCATGCACAGTGTTGTCCTCAATGATGTCAGTTCATTTGTCATCAGTTATGTTAATGTCACAGGAAATTGTCATGAGTGTTGCAATATGTGAGGTCAAAAGCAGCGCATGGCGAGGGCACAGGTTAAAGTTACTTGAGGGGCACAAGTTATAGTTACTTGAGATAAATATAACTGTTGAATTTCAGTCGTTCTTTTTTAACTGACATTTTAACCTGAAAAAGAAGTCCCTTTACACTTTGTTTTTTTTCAGTGAATTTCTATGGTTTCCAAACGTAAAGTCGGATGTATAGCAATGTGAACAGCGTGGGGTTGGGCGTCTTGCCTGGGCTGGGGCCAGGCCCTGCGCCCAACATCCTATAGACACCCTATCCCCTGCAGCGTACAGCATGGTGTTTGGCACAGATCCTGGCCTCTGGCCAGGCCCTGCACTCAACCCTCCACGCTGCCCAAAATCCTTTTGGCTACAGCCTTTGGCAGTGTGTGTTGGGAGGTTGGCCCTGGGCCAGTGCCCAACCATTCACGGGCACTCAATCTCCCATGTGCAGGCATGCACTTCTGACTGTGTGATGTAACAATATAAACAGTGTCCTTTTCAGTAACAAAGACCTATTGGGTTTGTCAAAGGGTCAGAAGGTCTACTGGCTTCATCAAGGGGTAAGTACATCAACATAAATAAAGTAGACCTATTGTTGTTGTCAAAAAGTCACCAGTAATTGTAATTAATTAATTAATTAATTAATTTTTGAGCTTGTAAAGCACACTGCTACCCGTAGGTTTCCTGGCGCTGTATAACGCTGGGGAACCCGTCCTGGCTTTCCCAGTGAGATGGTCCCTATTGGGCACCCCCTAGGTGAAACCAGGCATCCCCGGCGTTGATGGGGCCGTTTGTGGAGATTAAGCAAGCTATTGCCCAGAGTTGCTGAGTGGAACCCATGGTTAGAGTGGCACCGAAGGCGAGATTTATCGAGCCTGCTGATATTGGCCCAAAACCCTGCCGCGTCGGGAATTGAACGCTGGTCCCGGGCCGACCTCTGCTTCTGGGTCTGCCGCCTCTAACCAGTGAGCCGCACTACTCCACACCAGTGAGCCGCACTACTCAATAAGTAATCAACTGTATACTTGATAAATTCACACATTTCAATGTTTAACAAAAGTCATGTATTACTTTTTAAAATAAAACTGTATTTTAAAATCAAAATATCTTTGAGTCTTTCTTATAACATTTCTCCAGCTGCAAAGTGCAGCCACAGAACCTATCACAAGGGGAGCCTGCACCACAGCTGAAGACCAAAGAGCTCCAGCTAGAGTGCTTTCAAAAATATATGGTAAGCTCTCCTGGGGTGATGGATTCCAAAACCAGAGACTTACTGTTTTTTTCTTTCATTCTAATGTTGCTGGGGGTCTGCTGCACTCCCTGCAGCCCCCACAACATTAATAAAATGGTTGGTGGTGCCTCTGTAACCAGGCTCCAAATATATAAGTAAAAAACAGTAACAGAACATTATGAGGCCCTCCTTTGCTGGAGCAGCTCATGCTGCTCATTTATTATTCTTATTTATTTTTAAGTTGAGGGGTTTTTAGGGGTAGCCTTAAGACCCCCCTACAACTCCTACCTGCTCCCTAGCTCACACCCATAGTGGGCCATGCCCTGTGCTCAGCCCCCTATGGGTAGCCAAATGACACACATACAGCCTACGCCCATGCCTGCGCCTAACCCCCGACGGAGCAGCCAAACCTCCACCAGGCACTTTCACTTTTTTTTTGTTCAATTATTTTTTTTATCCTGCAAGACTCTCATAAGGGTCTCTCTGTAGCCAGCCTGTTCTTTTGCAAGACTCTTAGAGGCACAGCGGGTCGCACAGGCTCCAGAGAGGCTCCTGATGGATCTTATTACCCTAAAAACAAACGTTCTTTTCGAATTTGACCCGGGAAGGGGGGGCCTCATGGACTTGTCCCACATGGGCTTGGGGCATACAGTATCCGTACCCTCTCATCATGGCTTACTTCTTTTTAATTTCCAGCTCAAGGGGACAGAGTCCCTGAGCCCTGTAATGGCGGGCACCACATTACTGTTTGTGTTGCAGCCAGACAAACCGAGCGAGCACTCCAGCAAGAGTGAGATGGCCAACAGGTAAGAAGGCCCTCACGAACAATCCGATCACTGCGGGAATCTCGTGACAATCTCGTGTAGGCAACCATAACTTTTGAACCGTAATTTCTCACATACTGCAAAACAGATTTGAACCTAATCACACAAAAACACTTTATGGGTAAAGCACCTAGCTTACTGCCAACTTTGGTGTAATTCTGTTCAGTCATTGTGGCTGTAGTGCTCTCTAAAATTCTCTGTGGAAATTGCATATTGGGACCTAATATTTTTCTTAGTCTCTGCTTGATGGATTACCCCCAAAACTTTCCACGAATAGCGGAGGTAAATAATTTTTTGGTTTTGGTAAAGTTTGTGAAGATATGTCAAGTGGCACCTAAGGAAACGTGGTCCAACCTATAATTACTCTTTGGTTCCACCACTGGGTTATATATTCTATTTAATATATATATATAAATATATATTTATATAGAGATAGAAACATTTAATACATAATGGGTAACTGTGTAATATTGGCCTATATAGCCATCAAGGGGTTTTATAACATTCATAAAGTTCGAACGTACGTCAGAGTGGTTTATAAATTATAGCTAAACCCCGAGATGGCAAAATATTTTTTCTATTACATGATTAACTTTAGCAAAGTTTAGAAAGATTTGAACCATTAAACCATTATCATTCATTGTTTTCATGAAACTGCAGAGGAGTGTGTGCTTCTGTTGGGTGTACAGTTCTAATATTTATATTTTATTTTATGCGGCATCTATTATTATAAGTCACATTTTAAATGCAAAGTATATTGTAAGGTATGTATTCAAAAATGTGCTTTTCATCTGCAGGACATTGACACTATATAGTAGAGACATAAAAAATTAAGTAAAAGTGAAACGTGGAACAGCGTAATTGCGATGGAGTTTTGGTTTACAATTTGTATTTTCATACACTGGTGAGGAATTATTGGGAGATATTTACATTAAAGATAGCTTGATAGGTGTGCTGAAAGCGTTTTCAAAGAAGGGAAATACATGTTTAATTTTCTTATTTGTTTAGGGAAGCTAAACATCCTGCCAATTTTTTTAGTACTGTGAATTAGGGGAAATTAAATTATTCAGTTAGACCTCTTTTCTGTGACATCCGATCTTTGAAATCACGGGCAAAGGTTAATTAAGAAGGCTTACCCATGTAATATGCATGGTAAAATAGTGAAAGCTTAGACAAACATTGCAATGTTTGTCGTTGAAAATTCCTATTGATCAATAGCCTTTGGTTTTTACTGGATCCATTTTAAGCATATCGCTTTTTGGACATTTTAATGTGGGCCTGATTCACATATCTTTTTGTGACCTATGATCAAATGAGGAGCAGAAAGCATTACATTTACAGTCACAACTCCAAGTCCTGAATCAGAAAACAACAATTTGCTTTTTTGTTCACATTCCACTTATGACTGGGAAAAATGACACCATGGAAAATCTTCCATGCTTTCATAAATTTAGAATAGGGGCGGGGGGGGAGAGGTTAATGGAGTGACAGAGATTGGAGGATGCAAATTGCCAGTAACATGCAATTTGAGAAGATTGTGGGTATTCCCACATATCCTGAATAGCCATGCCAACCCTGGAAATATGTATTTAATCCAGCCATATAGGACGAAATATGTTTTTTAGGGTGGACATGATATACCACACCCCTAGAGTTCATGAGTTGTACAGGAAGTTGGTCGTCTACCTTGTCAATATTTTCCAGGTAGAGGCAACTACGTTACATGTAATAATGTACAACACACAGGAGCAAGAATAGCACTGGAGGAGGATGCACGGAAACCTACGAATTAAGCGGATTGCCATGTGCAATCTTATGTATTATTGTGGCCCCCATAAAGTCTGCAATCCCTGCAAACCGAGGGAGGAAAAAGGCCAGGGAGTCCGTCCCAATGTGTTCTGTGCTTGAAAACAAGTTATAGTATTCAGCAGAAGCCATTTCATAGAAGGCACCAGCAGGGCTGGACTTGGAACCCAAAGCAGCCCTGGCATATTTTGTCAGATCAGCCCCTGTGCAGTACATACTCAGTGCAGAGAGCGAGCCTGACCACTACAAGGAAAGTTTGTGGGAGGGTTCTCACACCAAGAAAAGTTTGGTGAAAATGGCCACAGTCTACACATATTTTTCAATATATATTCAATTGTATTAGCCTTTAAAGCATAGTATATGATGACTCGAGTTCACCAGGATTAAAAAAATCTTTGTTAAACTCTTCAATGAATCCTTCACTAGTACCCTCCAACAGTGCCCCTCATCTCTCCCAAAGCCATTCTCTCACATGTGCCTCATCTGCTTTATAGCTCCTCTCGTACAAGTGTAGGGTGTCGGAGCACTTTACATTATGCACTAATACAGAGACAACGAATCATAAGTGTGTAAATCAGTGTATCAAAAATGTTACATAAAACAAAGGGGGCTACAAGTTGTAGGATTCACATGTTATCCATACTCGTAGGCACTTTTTAAAAGTGCTTGGTCTGGAGAAGCACAAACTCAGGTTCCAGAACATACCACAGTGGTTAGGGTTGGATTTACTAATAGGAATGTATTTCAACTGAAACAAACCCTTTTTAGAAACCTTAGGATAATGAAAAACTTTGGAAAACATAACTTTCTAACCTGTATCATCTAGTTTGCATTCAGCTCTTTGATGACACTTCATAGCGCTAGATTAAGGTTGTAATTTCCAGACTGCACAGTAACAAAAGGGTCTCTCTGTGACAAAAGCAGTAACCTGCTAAGCTATGCACATAAAATACTGTTCTGTGACTATTCTGGTACACGTCCTTTGAAACAAGCATATTAACCCTCTAGACTAAGTTAGATGAGCTAAAACTGCAACTAGAAAAAACTCTGATCTCTCTCCAGCAGGCACATTAACTACCAGAGCTATCTTGACACTTTTATTGTTGCCTGAAAACTACTGGACATAAAAGGAAGTCTGGAGCAGGTGCTTTGAAAGCTGCTGCCCTGCTACAAAAACACCCCACAGTAACAACCCCCACCACCTTCCAGCCTCCTGGGAAAATTCCAGATGCCCAGTATGGCCAGTCTGGCCTTGCCCAACAGAAATCTCCACAGGGAGGCATGTGGTTCACTCTGTGTGCATTTGAAGACTCACAAGTGCATACAGCATAGTTTTCTGATGGAATTTATTAACTTACGCTCATGAGCGGTGGTTAATGTGTGCACTGGTCAGCATCTGTGCTAATTTTTGAGGACTGCAACTCATTTTTCAACATCATACTTGGATGCACAGCAGGAAAGGCAGAAAAGAGAGAAAGATGGAGAAAGAGAAAGTTAAGAAAACCACGACACCGGGAGAAGGTAGAGATGAAAAAGAACCTGTAAGGGTGAGATAGAGGAAGAAGAAGTGTAGGATGGTGCAAACAAGAGGCCTGAGAAGCACGTCTTGACATTGGAAATCCAAGTCTTCAGTAGTGGCAGCTTGCTACTAAGAAACATTGTAGGGGCTCTTATGTTTATCCCCCAGATTAAGGACTGACCATGAGGAGGTTGCGCTCTACACATGTTTTCTAAATTAGTCTGTTCTTGGTTAGGTTTTTTTCTTGGAATTTTGTATTCAAATCAACAGATCTCCATTAACACCATTCCCCTTTTCCCAAATCTCTGACCCTTCAGTGTGCTGCAGGTAACAATTGTAGAGTGTGAACTGTTTGCTGACGGTCCCAATGTCTGCATAACAAGCATTGAGCAGATGCTTTATCATAAACCTCCAGGTTTCTTTTTGAGAACTTGTGCAACTCCTTTATTCTTGTTTTACCTTTTCTGACATTTATGCCTGGTATTCTTACAGAAAGAGTTCATTTTGCAATAGTATCAGTTTTGAGACCTTTGAGATGTACCCATGTTGCTTCAAAAGTAGAAGCTGGAACGCGCAATGTATCCTTGGAAGACTTACAGATAAATTACTGGTTTTATCCGTTCATGTAATTTGCTTCTTTTTTCCTTTAGTGATGTCCTGTTTCCAAGTCAGGACTGAGGATCTTAAAAAGTCACTGTTTGCAGATTACAATTATGAAAAACGATTTGTACTTAAATAACACAAGGGGCAGTAAATAATGCACTAGACGGAGCAGTTTACTTATGACAAATTCATATTGTACTAAAAAAAAAATAAGTTTAGTTGGTCCACTCCGTCCTACGCTAACATACACCATCAATCGTACTTAATATTGGATAGCCTGGCTGAGCCAGGAAACTCGTGAACTATGAAGGAATCGCTGAGCACAGCACATTTTTGTAGTGCTTTCTTATGGACCAAGATGTTTCACAGTGCTGAACGCTGAATACCTACATTTCAATAAAATATTTCAATCATTTACTGCCTAAGATTTAAATGGCATATTAGCAGGGTGGGGTGACCATTTTTTTTAAAGACAGACCCCAGGATGTGGTCTGCTTTAATCACCATGGTAACCACATTTTCTTGGGAAACAGGATAATATGCACAAAGAACGTGATATGCTGAGTGACCATGGGTGGCTCCTCCGCTACGGCTGAGGAGCTTCGCCCCACTGAGCAATTAAAAACGTAAAAATAAAATGATAATCACTTAACATTATTAAGATTTTATTAAGCATACTGGCTCCGTTGGTTGGGGGCGGGCAGGGCTGGGCTATTTAGAGGCTAGGGGAGGAGTGGTAGGAACTTCCTAATTGCACATGAAGTTTTGGCCGGCCAACCGTCTTGGGCCGGCCAAAATGTCATGAGCACTGTGCATGTTCTCAACACAGGCTGCATTACAGCATGTGTGGAGAACATGCCCAGACTTCCAGCCCCCGTCTGAGCAGTAAACTACAGCGCTCAGGCCAGTCAAAACACTGCTGTAAGGCAGCGTTGTGATTGGTATGGGGAGTCTGGGAGGCTGCCTGCTTCCTGCTGCCCCGGGAGAAGAGAAGAGGATGGAGGAAAGGCTGAAGTCTGCAATTTGGCCGGCCACGTCTAGGTACGCGTTTGGTGTTTTTAATTCCCTCCCTCTCCGTCAGGCCTGAACTGGCCGTACCGGGCACCGCGCAATCCCCCGGTGCGCCGCACGAGTGGGGGCTGTTTTCGGCCCTGTAACAAAATCAGCTGAAAACCGGCCCTGGCAAAGAGCTCGGCAGTTCCTCCAACCCCCCTTGGGTGGGGGTGGAGGTGGCCGAGCACTTTGCCAGGGCCGGTTTTGGTTCTCAGTCTGGCCCTGCCCTCCGTTCCTCAAACCCCACCCCAGCTCGGTAACAGCCGCTAGTGTGCTTGACCTCACACTCCTCCTAAGCATTATGCTTGCTTCATACCTCTAAATTCACATGCATGTCAAAGCACACAGAGGAAAAATAGGTGGTGTACGATTGCCGTGAAGCAGTGCTTTATCACAAGATACTTCTATCACTGGTTCTGGTGCTGGGTGACAGTAAGTGGCTGCTGCAAGTTCCATCAGAAGCGGGTAACCACAAGGGCATCCTTTGATATCCTCTTATACTTATGATTGTCGGCTGGTGTCTTTCTGTTTGTTTGCACCTTTTGTATTGTCTTATACTTTGTACAGAGTCTAGGATAAAAAATGCTGTAATAAGTAAATATATAAAACAGTAAATACGGCCCCATCATCACAGCAGGTGCTGCAGAATGTAACTTTGATAACTGATTGCATGACTAACAGCAACAATTCTACTCTCACAGGTGGTTAGGTTATGTCAAGTGTATTTGTATTACAGCAAAAAACAATGGATTTAGGCCTAGATCTCTGTACTGGGGTGAATGTATGACATTGTTCTTCATTCTGTCTATTAATTGTTCTTTTTGCATTTGTCACCCCGAGTGGTAAGGTATGCCCAGACGTGGGTCCCGTGCTCTTCATGCTATCCTGGCTGATGAGGGCTGAAAGCCTGAAACCGGTCCTAGAATGCTTGTTTCCGGTCCAGGGAGGACCTGGCCTGGCAGTTCGGGCTGGACTGTTCCCATTGGGCGCAGAGTCAAGACTGATTTGCATATGGCTGTGTCCAAACTGGAATGGCATGGTGAGTAAAAAACAATGGATTTAGGCCCACATCTCTGTACTGGGGTGATTGTATGACATTGTTCTGCATTCTGTCCATCAATTATTCTTATTTCAAGTGTATTTGTATAGCACACAACTCACTCAGGATGGGGTCCTGCTGCTAAAGCAGGAGCTGTATGGGCAGAGCAGGGGTCGGGGCTAAATGAAGAGCTCGGTCTTCAGTTTCTGGCAAAATTCAAGAACTGAGAGGAAGCTCTGAAGTTCCAGGGGAAGGTCGTTCCAGGCTTAGTAGTGAAAAGACAGCAACCTCTTTGCGATAAGTTAGTCACTTTCTGCTTTGCTCAAGGATGTATTCTACCACAGGCTTCTTTTAAGAAGAGAACTCTTGAGAATATATTAAATATTAAAGAAACACAGATAGTCACTTACATTTGCTGTAAAACCAGATTCTTTTCTTTCAATGTCAGTGCAGAGTCAGACAGTTTGAATTACTCTTTCCTTTGTACTGTGTTCAATTAATGATTATGTTATCAAAGTTTTATTTTATCCACAGATAAAGTCATGAATCAAAGAACTGAATGTGACGAATGAATGCAAGTGACTGTATGCTGTAATTACTATCCATTGTTCCACATTTTCTTTAGCTAGAGGTTATCGCTGTGCAAAATGCTAAAAATAGAAATATGCCGTAGCAAATGAAGGTATAAGGACTGTTCTTTAAACTTTTATTTTGTCCACCCAGACCAAGCCCTGTCCACAGAAAGAAGCAAATGCATTTAGAAATTTGATTTTTTTTCCATAAAACAAATGTGAAATATATATAGTTGCAACTCTGTAGGTAATTATGGCCGACACACTTCTCCAGAGACAATCATGTTTTCTCCACATTAAGGGACTCATTTTGAGTTTGGGGAGAGGGCACTCCACTGCAACGGAGTACCCTCTCCACCAAACTCAAGGCCTGCTTGCTCGATTTAGAGATGTGCAAACCTTAGGTATATCGAGAACAGAGCCTACTCCGGTTTATTCTGACAACAACTCAGAGTATGGAGAGTTGAAGCTTAGCCTTCCAACCGTCTGCCCAACTTGGAGTGAAAGATCGGATGGGTCTTTGTTTTTTTGGGGGGATTTTTTGCTCTCCTGGAGGAAAGTGACTCCATGGTTGTCGTTGTCAATGTCAATGTCAAAGGCTTTTGTATAGCGCAACAATTCACCAGAAAGGTCTCAGGGCGCTTGGCAAAAAGAAGGCAAGGCAAGGTTGTGGGGGCATTTATTTTTCAAAAACAAATGCCCACTTTGATAAATGGTAAACTTTGATGGATACCTCCTTCAAGCAGGACAGCTATCCATCAAACTTGTACAGCATTGACAGCAACTGCAGTGACCGCGGTTCCTGCTGATTGTTTAGAGTTGCCTGCGGGGCCGGCGGTTAACTCTAGATTTTGAAGATGGGCATTATTCCGTCCGTTCAAATCTAAACTAGGCCCTATGTAATTTTGCTCCTGGAGTAATTTTCACCAGATTAAAGGGAAGCTGCAATCAAAATCCGACTCACTAGTAATCAAAATTTGATTAAAATTAGTCAAAGCGTTTAAAAGTTGGTTTTGCCTTAGGTAACTTTCTCTGTGAATAAGTCCAGAACCGCTGAACAAAAGTGCACCAAACTGTAATGGCACAGCAAGCTTTCTGCTGTTCAGTGCTCTTTTTTGGTTTAGGAATTTTTACAGGCCTTTTAGGAGATATAATCCAAAATGTGGGTGTCCAGTGTGCAAGCAATGAGAGCAAAGTGTATCACAAAAAATGATCTGTTATTCATGAACAGTTGTGGACCTACACAGCACTGGTCACTGGAGTAACAAAACTCGAGGGGGCCCTCTCAGGCACTGCATCAGGAGCACGGGCCCCCCTCTATGCAGTTTGCATCGAGTTTCGACCAGTGATGTGTAGGTCCACAACTGTTCATGAAGAACAGATAATTTTAGCAAATCGAGTATGCGCTTGTCTCACACACACTTTGCTCTCATTGGTCCTCATATGGTGAAAATTGGGGGGGGGGGGGATAAAGTGGCAGCAAAGGAGAAACACAAATTCTAGAATTTTGGATATCTCTTTTCCACTAGTCAGAGGCTGGGGAGAAATCCAAACATAAAATGGCACTGGCTCCATTTAGTGTGGCCTGGATAGGGGCGGGGTGGGGCTAACAAAACATTTAAGAGTTTAGAACAACTACTTCATAGAGAGAGTTTAAATAACAATCCTAACTCACTTCCAGGTCAAGCATTACCTTGGTGCCTGTATTTCTGCAACAATAAGTGAACCTAATGGCTGATGTTTTTCAAGGATAAAATCGCTGTTCCTCTGGTTTTCAACATATACCTCAGCCCTCTATCATAAGTCATTGAATTCTTCAACTTTACGTGTTAAAGCTATGAAGAAGACAGATCAGTCTGAAATTGAAAAGTCCGAGTGATCTTGATGGCTCATGACCAAATGAATGTCTCTGAACCACTGACTAAAAGATGCTAATAAACTCTCTTACATTTACTGTATCCAAACAGAGAACCTCACATGTAGAGATTGGAAGAGCCGCCATCTTCTAAATTTCTGGCCCCAGTCAACTGGATGAGTACCAATGATCTCAACTAAAGTGAAACAACTTGGGAGTGACCTTAGATTCCAAACTTTCACAGGGTTTCGCAAGTAACCAAGTCACAAGTAGCACCTTTTACACAATGAGTTGTCCCTCCTCTGGCATTCTCGCAGAAGCTCCAGATAACCACCTGCCTGGTCACATCCTAGCTGTATAATGCATATGGACTAACACGAGGCCTTACGCTCCATATGCTATAGAGAATTCAGAATGCTCTGACGAGAAAATCTACATTTATTTGACCTCCTCTCACTGGCAATAGAAGCTCTTCAATGTCTTCCCATTGTACATGATAAACTTACAAAATATTTTGCATAACACTTAGAGCACCATTGTCTAAGGGCTTGTTTTCTTAGACCTGCATCTCAAAAGATACTCTCAGAGCAGAATACTCAAATCTTGACTGGCACCAGAACTAAACATCCCACCTTACAAGAAGAAATGTGCAAGAGTGGGACCCTCTATCTCTGCTCAAGTGGCTATACTATGGAATTCACTTCAGGCAAGGATAATAAACATCAACAACAACCTGGAATTAAGGTGGACTATGGGGATCTGACTCTTCCCTGTATTAAACCACTAGGGCTGGACCTGATAAGTTCTACCCAGCGCTCAAAAGAAAAAACACAGAGACGGATAGCACCTAGTACTGCACTGCCTAGCCCCTGCAGCACATATATTATAGATGCACCAAAATCATGAACTAAAAAGTGACCAGTCGCGGGTATAGAGTCCCAATTCATAGAGCCACAATTCATATACCCAAATTATTGCCTAAACATGTGGCAAACTATGGTTGCTCCTGGAAAAGTTCATTGATGTGCAGTGCTGGTTTTCATTCAGAGTTACTGCGAATTGTCTGGTTTTTACAGACTGGACCAGTTATGGTCCATGCTAGTCAGTGTCTCCCTGCACCTTATAAAAAGGATAATTACAGTGATTAATTTGAGCCAGTGGTTTCTAGTGCTCAGCACGGCACTTAAGCTCAAGTGACAATCCATCACATGGTGGCAGCTGTCTGTCTAATTTTGAGATGAGCACAACAGTATTTAATAAATCAATATACATTTTTAAAAAAACAATGCAGCTCACAGCATTATTATAGCTTTGGGTGGCCTGTAATAGCCTGAACTCTCACCCTTTTAGGAGAACAATGGTTACTAGGTGTGTTGATACAGTCACTGGCAGATCTAATAGGGGCAATGGGTGGTGCAGGCTGCAGTGACCTCCTGGCACTTGCTTTTTTTACCAAATAAAGCACAGGTTAATTATAGTTAATGCGCTTTGCTTACTAAACATACTCTTGTAACTCCCACAAGAGTGAAAATGAAATTAAAATGTTTGCATTTAGTAAGAATCTGGCATACTTATACCTTTCTGTACTGTTTTAGATATGTTTCCACTAAGTCTGAAATGTAATTAACTGCCCACATCTTGTCGGAAATTACTATGCTTTCCACAAGAGTTTTCTGTCCTACAGTTGCTGTGCTTGCACTCCTAAAGCCCACACAGAGCCGAAATATAATGAAATTGCTTCCATTAATTGGGCCCTTGAGACCTTTGCACCCTTCTGTATTACTCCCACTGTGTACTTATGTACGCATCGAATCTACTAAATGCAATAGACACGTTCACCTTGCCTTGGCATGAACAGCCAGACACAGGTTATTTCAAATCCTTCTACTGCATTTGTGCCTGTTTTACACCCTTTTCAATGCAACTCTGGCATAGTCCTAGACTGATTTGGGGTTCAGCAGTGCCATAACTAGGGGGGGGCAGAGGGGGCGGTCCACCCCGGGTGGCATGAGTTTTGGGAGCAGCGGCCTCCCACACGCTTTTACCTGCAGCCACCAATGAAATCGGAAGCACGCCAATTCTTACCTGCGGCTGTTGTGGGACAGCCGCCAAGGAAATCACCAGAAGCACCCCCCTCTACACATGGCTGTGTGGCAGCAAATACAGGAGCCGCGATCAGGCATAGGTCTTGCTACGCCACTGTATCAGATTATCGATAACTCGCAAGCAGGCAATGGAAGAGTGATTTCTCAAGCTCACCAGAGCAAGCTTTCCTTACTCAACAAAGAATTATTTAGACTCAATGAGTCAGAACTTCCAAAGTGCCATGTAAAACCACCAGTTGCCAATTGCGATACTCCACAGTGACTTGCCAACCACAGCTCTGTGCTCTTCTAGAGAAGGACAGCAAGACTACTTGTCTTGGATCAGCTTGCCTCAATGAACTCAAAACGTTGCAAAGGTAGGGATGAGGGCCATGTTGGAAAGGCTGCATTAAATTTGTTCAAGTGAGGGAGACATTTTGATTCAGAGTTGTATTGGTTTCACAGTTAAACTAATATAATTGAACATTTGAGGAAGACAGGGGGAAGGTTTGGGGTCTAGGCTGCCCATTTTTTGTTTTTTTGCTAAACTACCTGGGGTGGCTACAGCTAATTGGGATAATGTTCTGCGTGGATTCATGGAATCATAGGAACTGTCAGAGGGGAGGACATTATGTTTCCATCAAAGATGGGGCACTACATATAGAACCTTATTGTAACACACCTTTTGGTCAGGAGCAAATTATAAAATTATGTGATAGACCAATAAAGTGACCTGGACGGGATAGGAGCACTTAGATACATTACAGAACCTACTGATTATGCGAGATTTACACTCCCCCAGAACGTACTGATTATGTGAGATTTACACTCCCCCAATGGAAGATTTTACATAGAGTAAATTATACACCTACATTCATACACATAGTTTATTCACAGTGTATCAGATGATGTAGGGTAGAAGAGACTTAGGATGGAGTGGTATATTTCAGAGAATGAGATGCAATTATTCCATGCATATGACCATCCAGTTTGAGGTGGGTATTTCTATTTCTATTTAATGCCATTTATAGAGCGCGTACAATTACCCTTAGGCATCTCGGCGCTGAAATTGCATTAGAGTCTCACCCTAGACAGGAAGTACGGAGATGTGGGTTACTGATTGAAAAGCCATGTCTTCAGTTTTTTTCTGAACTGAAGAAGAGTGGGACTGGTTCTAATGTGAATGGGTAGGGTGTTCCAGAGTCTAGGGGCTGCGATTGAAAGCGGCGGTCGCCCCAGGAAGTCGTACGGCTGCGTTGAACCACTAGTTGGTTAAGAAAGGTGGATCTGAGCATTCTCGGGGGTTGTAAGGAATCAGTTGTTTTTTGAGGAATCGGGGTCCTAGATCCTGAAGTGATTTAAAAACCGTACACAGAGATTTGAATTTGACCCTGTTGTGAATGGACAGCCAGCGGTATTGTTTAAGCGTGTCCGAGATGGGTGCAAATCTAGGTTTTTTGAAAGTACGCGAGCGGCGGCATTCTGCACGGTCTGTAATTTTTTGATGACTCTGCTCTGGGCATTGAGCAACAGACCGTTGCAGTAGTCTAATGAAGACAGCACTAGCGAGGAAACTAGTGTTTTTGCTGCTGAATCTGGAAGGTAAGGTGTGATTTTCCTTACCATTCGTAGCTTAAAATGAGCATTGGCAGCCACCTTGTTCGCATGGGCCATGAAGTTGAGTTGATTATCAAAGGTGACACCTAAGTTTCTAACCTTGACCGTGGGGCAGGGAGGAGTACCCATGGCCGCTGGCCACCAAGTTGCCGACCAGGCTGGGGAGAGATTACCGAAGATAACCACCTCCGTTTTATCGGAGTTGAGTTTCAGGCAATTTCTTGCCATCCACTCACTAATAGCAGTCATCCCATCTTGGAATCTCTCCGCCATCTTCTGTCCATCGCCCTTTATGGCCAGGACCAGCTGGGTGTCGTCGGCGTATGAGGTCAGGCCCATCCCGTAGGCTTTGATGACACTAGCGAGGTCCGACACGTATATATTAAATAGTGTCGGACTCAGTGATGAGCCTTGTGGGACCCCACACGGTAACGACAGGTCGGCCGACTGGAAGGGGCCCAGTGTTACCGCCTGGGTTCTGTTGGCCAGGAAGGAGGCCAGAAGATCTCTAGCAGTGAGCTGAATGCCCATCCTCTCGACACGGTCGACCAAGATCTTGTGGTCGACCGTGTCGAAAGCAGCTGACAAGTCAAGGAGGACTAATACAGCAGTACCTCCTTGGTCACGGATGACTCTTATATCGTCGGCTGCTTTGATGAGAGCGGTTTCCGTGCCATGGTGTATCAAACAGTATCTAACATCTAAGACATTGGCTGTATAAGGAGGAGAGGAAAGCAAGGTTATATATTGTAGATGAACACAAAGTTGAAATTTAGGGGTAAATCACATTAGCAATTATTTAAGAGGAGGTTTTAGTACAGCGATAAAAGGGACATTCAAATATATTCCAGGGTATTGAATACTAGCTTTGAGCTATCTTCATTAACCTGATGGCTTCTCAACTTCTTTATAAGATGCTCTATTTTTTTTAAAGTAGATGGAGCAATCTTGTCCAGAAAGTCGACTAATATTCCCCATATTATCCTCAAAGAAGCTTATGATGACCCTTGTTTGCAAGATTATCTTCTCTCCGGTATATTTTACAGACTGAGTTTCATCAATGAGAGGTGAGTGAGGCCTTGGTTGCTTTACAGTTTGCAGGAAGTTTTTAAAGTGGGATTGCCATTGCCATGTTGCGAAGTTTAATTTTAATTGTAGCAAATTGTTGGTTGGGTTTGTGAGTTGAGAGACTGAACATATTATGCGTTGGTGAAACCAAAACAGGACTTGATCCTCTCTGCCTCAATAAATGCAGGCCGACATCTCTTCTACCGGGAACAGCAAAGCTCTTGGAAAGCATGTCAATAAACATCTTTCTGCTTTCCTTGAGTCCATTGAAATCCTCCACTCCTCTCAAATGGGGTTTAGATAATAGCACAGCACAGAAGGTTTTGCAGACAGTGGCCGAGGAACTCAAATCTCTCCTGGATCAAGGAGGCTTGGCAGCCATTAGTCTACTTTACTTGAGCGCTGCCTTCAACACGGAACCGCCCCACACACATCCATAGGATTTCCAAAATGGGCATCGAAGGATGAGCCTTGACATTGCTCTCCTCCTTCTGGAAAAATAGAACTTTCCAAGTACTTGACCATTACTGGTGATTTGAGAGCCTCTCATTGAGCTGTGGAGTGCCAGAGGGCACTTCTTTGAGCCCCACTCTTTTCAACCTTTATAGTTTCTTATGCAGAGGACACCCAGCTGGTGATTTCCATCTCCCCTGATTCCAGGTCTAACCACCTTAGTCTGGCCCCCTGTCTTCAGGAAGTGGCCACATTGATGGCCAATTACAAACTGAAGCTCAATGAGGATAAGACCGAGATCATAGAACTGGGCAATAATTTCACCAAAATGTCCCAACTCCCTTGCCTGACTGCCTGGAAGGTCTTCCTAGTCCCAAAGAAAAGATAAAGAGCCTGGGTGTGTGGCTGGACTCCAGCCTTACTATGCATCACAAAGCAAACAAATCAGCAGCAAGCTGCTTTGCTGTTCTTATATTTCTAAGAAAGGCCCTTAATATGGTACCTTTCATAGCCAGAAGACTCATTGTCCAAGCTCTTGTCATGTCTCACCTGAACAATGGTAATGCTCTCTATCTTGGCTCCCCTCGTTGTGTGATGAAAAGGCTTCAGACTTTTCAGAATGCTCTAGCATTTTAATGAATCTTCCTAAGCACCAATTTCAAGAAGGCATTGAATGATCTCCACTGGCTCCCAGTGGAACAACGTGTTCAATTTAAGGCCGTCTGCATTTTGCATAGGTCTTACCATAAGAGAGGTCCCACTCTTTTCGGATCGCTAGCTAACCCGTACCTTCCTGTAAGGCCATTTAGATCCTCCTATGCCCATTTGCTGCAGGTCTCCAGAGTTAAAAGATCTCTCTTTGAAGGCTGGTCTTTCTCTTACTAGGCCTCCAAACTCTGGAATTCTCTACCTCTGGAACTACACCAACTGTCCAATGAGCTGTCCTTTCGTAAAGCTGTGAAAACGTGGCTTTACATTCATAGAGTTATGTTTGGTTTTAGCAAAAAACGAATTACAATACATTGGCTTCATAGAAAGGACCAGCATTTCACGTCAGAAAGGTATTTGTGAATGGTCAGTGGTAGAGATGAGGAGCATGGCATTGGGAAGAATAGGGCGGGATCTCAGAACTTGATAACTAGTGGCTGGATGGGTTTGTGCAGTCTGAGGAGAACTTGAACAGGTTACTAGATATTCACAATGCTGAAGTTTAGCTTATTTCTGTTGATTTCAGTGTCACTTTTTATCGCGAAATGGATTGATGTGGTATGTTATGTTTACGTGTGCTCAGCTTAAATGACTTCGGCCGGATTTAGAGTTCGGCAGACAAGTTATTCCTTCACAAACGAGGTACTTGCAATAAAGTGGACGGGATATCAGCCACATTTATGACAGAGTAACCTGTCCGTCAAAGTCTATGTAAGGTCCTTTGCCCAAGCGTGCCACATGTGATTGGCAAATATGAGGATGTTTATATGTGAAAATAAAAACAGTAAAAATGTTTTGGAAAATGTATTACCAATAATAATTTCTCACAGAAGCATTTTCTCATTTATGTTAGAAGAACATTAGCAATATGTTATGATTTTGGAAAATAAAGTGGTGTGTTGTAGGACTGCTGCAAATTCGCTGTAGTCGTGTTTGGTTGCATCCGGGGGGGGGGGGGGGTTGTTTAAAACACTGATCACGCACGGTTCCTTCACACTAAAAAAAACTGGGCTTCATGAGTAATTAACCTGAGGTGAATGTTCGAACATCGAAAAATCAAAGTCAACTTCTTGCCTAATTCATCAATTGTGACCGTTCGAATTACTGCAATTTACAAGTCAAATTTCCTATTTAAGAAAGAAAAATCACAGTAAGACTGATAAACTGTGTTTGCGGGATTGGAAGCAATCTGTACTTTTACTAATTTACTAAAAAAATGACTAGCTGAATTCCACAGAGCATCACATGTCCAAGGACAGGAAGGGAGGCTTCTGGTCGCATCCCACTTACCAGATGTTTGAAAAACAGCAAACCTTTGGAGAACAGCCAATGAATTTCCATTTAGACTGTAATAGAATATGGAAGTCACTGATAAAAACATACGGGCGGTTTGCATATTAGATAGAACCATGCTGATAGTAATAGGGAACCAGTGTACATTAGAATGACAACTGCACATTTTTTTTAATTTGATTTGAGTTTATAAAGCACAATCAACTGACCTATCCCAAGTCTACTGCGCCCGTCACTTAAGGATGGGCCGTTTGCAAACAAGAAATACAAACATAAAAATAAAGTGGAACAGGAAATGCCACTGCCATTTTTACTACAGACAGGAAATCCTGGACATGCGATTAAAGTGTTGCTTGCCAAATTTTAAATAAAAATATGTAACACTTAATTGTAGAAATGGATGTGCTTGGTGGATGTCGTTTGCAGGTCACATTAGTAATTAAATGTTGGCTTTAAAATTCCACAGTTCGAGCCAAGGATGTTAGGCGTGCTCTATCTTGCAAACAAATATATCCTGTTGTTATAATAACTGGCTGTACCAATAAAACCCGAGAGGGTTCATTACAGATATTTTGCTGTCCTCTTGTACAAATGCTAAGTTTTTTTTTCTACAAAGCAGTGTGGAATTGAAATCCTCTCCTTACAAGGGCTGGGAAAAGACCCACTGATACTCACAAAATACAAACAAAAAACTTCTAAAGGCAAGTTAAGCAAATAAGTGGGCCTACATAGGCCCAGGTCTACAGTGGCATAATCTCACAATTTTTGCACTGCGTTTGTTAAGTGAAATTACACCATTACGCCACATGGTGGATACATCTTAGTGCAGAAGCATGGGAACAATGTAAATGCCCATATTGTGAGTGGCTCTTGTTCAGAGCACTTGTGTTTTCGGCACTGTATTTTTTAGCACTAAATGGGTCCTCGCATCCAAAATAGATAGGAGGATGCATTTTGTACTAAATAGAACTCAATGGAAATTTTACAATTCAGCTAATTTCAAATAATCTTGACAGAATTTAACAAAAGCAAAATATACAAATTTCACACATGATTTGCCCTATTCTAAATCTATTTCAAAGGCTTACTCTCGACCCAATTCAAAATTTCTAGCAAAGTAGCCTGCTGGTGGTAATAAATTTGCCTTGATCACCCCTTGCAGGGGTGTACCTTCCTATGTTGCAGCCCCAACCAGTGGCAGTTTTGCCAGTCAGTGAAACCCATCGATGTTGCCCTCTGCTCAGCTGTGCTGAGCCCTACGTAATAAATGCTGGGAAATCTCCATTATAGCATGTGATTAAGAATTTACTTGGAAAGGGCAGGCTGGAAAATTATACTAGTAAGATGAAGAGAGATGCTCCAAAAATGGTTGACCACATGGAATTTTGCTTTCTGAAGTACCTGTATTAATCATGGCGTTTGGACGTTTTAAGGGAAATTTTGCTGAAAAATGCACCATTTTCTCAATTTTTTTACGTATAGGCAAGGTTAGTCTGGCATGATGTCTCACACTATGAAAATGTTGGAATGTTACAAGAATACCACTACGGAATTTATGACTTTTAAACAAATGGGTCTGAACATCGTACTATATTATTCCATATTTAGCCACTATTTTTAGGTCGAGCCTGGGCAGTGCATGCACTGCTCTGTGAGGCATGCTGTATTAGAGTATGGACTTGAAGCCCCGCCCACTCTCCCATATTTGTCATTGGCTTGTGTACTTCGTAAATGCTGGCTTCTGATTCATGAATAGGCTTGTTAGTCCCTCCTTAGTACCGCCTTGTCTTCATTTGTAACCTTCCATAAGGACTAGCCCTTTTACTTCGGTTGTTACACAGTACTTTTTATTTAGTCTGTAAAAACTATTTTCTTTAATGTGCGCTTTCACTTTTCAAGCAATAGGTCTCGCATTTACAAGAGTTTGCGCTATTGGCATTGTACATGACAATGCCTTTCTTTTATGTGTTGTCAAAACAGATAATTAAAAGGCATTGTCATTTACAATCCCAACAGCTTAAACGTTGGTAAATGAGAGACCTACTGCATTGCAAATGCTTGTTCAAAATGTTGTTGTGGAGATTACCCCCAAAGTAAGTAGGGCTTGTTGACTTCATTTACTATCCTGTTTGATGCAATTCACGGTGGTACTTAGGTTTGCGAAATGGCAGCAACCATGCTATGATGTGTTCAATTTTTTTGGACACATTTCTTTGGGGTGAAAAACAAACCAAAACAACAAAGAACTTGAGGTCATAGGAGCTAATAGTATCTTCATAAAAAAGAACATTGCCCATTTTGTTTAGTCGACCATAGCAATTAACACATATAAAAAGTGGCAATATATGCTGACCTCCTGCGGATGCCTTCGATACAATATAGTGCAGCCGAGCACCCATTTTTAGCTACTATTCGGTGCATATGTCATCTCACATTAAAGCAAGGAAGGCTTAAGTTTCCACATAAAAAAAGCTATTTAACCTTGCACCTCACAAAGACATTCTTAACAATGCACAAGAAGGTGCCAGTTTGCAAAACAAACGAGGGTCTCTATTGCAATTATTTAGATTCAGGAAATATGTGCATTCAGTTATTAAATTAAATTTTTCACATGCACAGTTTTTGAAAGAAAACGCATGGACTGTAAAAATCTATGCGCCTTCGGTCGTTTCCCCATAAAAACACACAAAATGGCTCACTTAAGTCAGGCGCAAACCTAAAGTAATTTGTTTTTTCCCTTTATTTGTTCGAAAATAGTACATAACATTATTTCCAATGGTACAATTCTTCAGCTAGCTGGGAATGGGCTGTCAGTTTCCTTTAGTAGAGCTCCACTCTGCCACCAGCCTTTAAAGTGTGCTTGAACGTATAGATAAAAAGATTTATTGGTAATATAATAAAAATGTTTTTGGGTTGAAAATTTTATGTTATATGATTTAAAGGGACACTGAAAAAATGGATAATATCTCGAATGTGCAAAGGGCATGAACAAGAGAGTTCCAGACTAATTACGAGCTGGCTAGCAAACCAGATGAATGAGACATGGTGAGTGATTATCCTTCACATGATGAATAGCTGTAGGGTGACAGGGACCTGCAACTTGTGAGGCATAAAAAAAATCTGTTTTCTGGGAACCCAGGTAACAATTTCCCTTCACAGTGAACACTGCATACCTGCTGTATTGGTAATATCTTTTCATAAGTAATAGAGAACGTGGATGACAAGGTGGGGCGACTATGGCTACCCTGATCTCATACATAAGATCCTGCTTAACAGAAGCTGAAGTGTAAACACTTTCTGATCATGCCCCTGGTACACCCAAGAGGGAGGGTACACGATCTGAAGTATGAACTATTAATTGCAGAATCAAAAGAAATCAGTTCGAATCTGGGTTTCGTGACTTGAAGAAACTTTCTAGTCCTGGAGAAATTGCTTTATCTCGGATGTCGGTATAATTGCCTTCACTACAAAAATATTGTTTCTGGGTCTAAACTCCAGTGTTAAACAATATCTAAAATCCCTTAATCATTGCACCATACTGTCATTTTTTTCATTCTTTTGGTGATCCATGCTTCTTGTATTCTGCATTGTAAGGAGCTTTTGATTTTCTCTACTTCGCTTTTCAGCACGGACTGTTAGTCCTCTAAGAGTCTAGTCAATATTAAAATTCAAATGTTCTATGTAAAATGAACATGAAGACGATTATATTATGAATCCAGCTTCGTGGATTCCAGATGTTTTAAAAATGTGGGTTCCCTTTTCGAAATACTTCTCCATCATTATCTTTTTCCTAATGGGAATTTATAACTATATCTTAACAACACACATTCAAAAAACAATGAAAACACTGCTTTTACTCTGAGGTTTGTGGAATAACTCAATAATATTACACAGTATACTCTTTTTGCAGTCAAAAATCTCTCAAATTAGACTCTTTCCTATTTACATAATTTGTATTGGTTATAGCAATAGCAGGTGTTTAGAACAAATCAAAGTATAAGAGGATGCAGGGGAACCGGGAGAAGAGATTAAGAATGGAGCGGTACATTTCAGAGAACGCAATACGACTCCATGTGCGTAGCCATCCAGTTTGAGGTGAGTATCACACAGCATCTAACATCTAATACATTGGCAGTAAGAGCAGCTGGGGAAAAGCAAGGTTATATATTGCAGATAAACCCATGTGGAAATTTGGGGTAAATCACAACAGCAGTTAGTTAAGAAGACAATTAAATACACCAACAAAAAAAGACATTAAAAAATGGTCATGGTATCAAATAATGTCTTTGAGTTATATTCATTAACCTGACGGTTTCTCAACTTCTTTATGATATGCTCCTGTTTTGCAAAGTAGACAGGCACTCTAGTTCCAGAAAGTCGACTAACTAATAATGACCATATTAACACCAAATACGTTTGTGACGTGTCCTTGTCTGCAAGAGTATATTTTCTCCGGTGTATTTTTTGACTCAGTTCTAGCAATGAGAGGCGAGTTAGGCCTAGGTTGCTTTCCAGTTTGCTGAGAGTTTTTCAAGTACAATTGCTATTAATAGGTTGAGAAGTTTCTTTTTTTAGTTCTTAGCCAATTGTCTGATGGGTTTGAGAGTTGGCACAAAATATTCCTCCAGAGAATCAAAGAAACAGTAAGAAAACGATGACAATATCACCTGCTTATGTTTTTCCTTAAGTGCTTATTCTCGGGCAGGGAAATATTGTGTGTTAAATAGTAATGTTGCCCTCTTGGGATAGCCTGGATGAGTTGATGTGTGAGAGGCAGGTTTTGGTTAGATTAATGGGTGACCATGTTGTCTAGGTGAAATATATTGATTACAATATTACCACACCACTATCCCAAACGTAATCTTAGTTATATTTTTGGGCAAGGGCAGGTTGAGGACGTTTAGCCAAAGTACTAACAGTTGGGGGTGGGGGCAGACAGAGGCGTTTCCATGGTTTGTAATTTTTTTTTTAAATCTGTTGAAGTAGAAATAGCATTAGCACTAATATAGTTGCAGTGTGATCAAATGTCCCTAAATGTAAGTGAGGCAATTGCCTTGTTTAAGATTGTTATGAGATTCCTTATTGCTGTTTAGTGTGAAAAGGTTTTGAAATTCTTGAAATTTGATAATTGCATCACATGGAAAGAGTTGCGTAATGTTTAGATTCTGCAATTTATGCACATGCTCAAGAACAGGTGGTTATCATTTGATTAAAGTTCATTGATAAATGAAATTCCTTTATTGAGCTGTAGAACGTAGGTAATTCCTAGCTGTTGCTTTGGTTTATTATTTGTCATTTTGGTAGTTACGGTAATAGTGTGTTTGCAATCAAGTTTCCTGTCACAAGTAGTAGAATGGCAATAGATCTTGGAGTGATGCTTCCAATGTAGCCTATGGGAGATCATTAGGTATAGCTGTGGCAATTACTACATTGTGAACTGAGTGAACTTGATCACATTTTGATATCGATTGTATTCTATGATTGTATTCTGGAAGGAAATGTACACCTTCATGGGTTTTAATGCTGAAGATATCCTTTTCTACAGAAAAGCGCTAAATGACAGATTCACTTCCTTAAATAAAGATAGTGGAAAAGGAAAGGGCAACATTGTCTTGGTATTTTGACAGTGAACAACATCTTAGTGAATCCGATCAGCCCCAATGGGAGAGGTTCTGAGAAGATTACAATTATATTTTTTCTTTGATGTCATCTAGGACTTTTTCTACTTGGAGTTGAGCAAGAATTGATGAAACGGGAAATAAAATAGTTCTAATGTAAGTTATATATGGGGATTTATATTTTCAATTGTGCACTGGGAGAGGATATGTTGGGCATAATCTAGTAAGCGGTAGGATTTCTCTCAGTAGGATTTTTTTCCCACTTGATTGAACACATATTGTGAGATGGAAACACAAAGATGACAGGAAACCTCAGCATAACAATTGCTTGAATTTCAGCTCTGCCCACAAACCATAGTGTGGAAAACGTGTAATATTTTTCTTGGCAAAAGCTGCAGCCATTTTGGCCGTGATGTCCATTTAGTTTCCTATGTAATTCTCCTGTCTTCTGCTGCTCGTCTTTTTACTGTGCTTGTGTTACCTATTTCAGTTCACTTCCTGACTCAGCTAAAAGCAATGTACGTGCTGAGAGTTTGTACCTGCCAGTACACCTGTTAACTGTCAATCATTTACTGCTGCCAAAGGCATTTCTGCTCCCCCTCCCACTTAGCTGACCATGTAGTTATTCATCAGCCCTTGTTTTCTGATAACTATTTCTAAAACTTGTTCTTCCTATTTCTGTTCTCGTGCTTACACTGCACAAAACCTGTATAAAAGGGCATTGGTATGTGAAGCCAGTGTACTACCTCCTCCAGCATGTGAGAGTGCACTGTGGATGTGGTCCCACTCATGAGTGATTAATAAACTTGTTATTTATTTCCTACTCCATTGTGGATCTCTACTTTAAAGACTGTTGGTTAAAGACTGTCTATATAGGGGGGGAGCCTAGAAGTGGCTACTCGTCTCACCATTATTGGAGAAACCAGCACCTGCCCAGGACCTTAGGGCATCATCTATTTTGTTGTTTGCCGATGAAAATGAGCTCGCCTACGAAGAAGGAGATCGCTGCAACAACGTGCAATCGCAGTACAATCTGCATTCTTGGTCCAACTTGGACTGTTGCCATCATCGCTACTGTAATGTGGATAGTGGAGAAAATAATGTCTGGAGCCTCCTTACCTAACATTACTGTTACATCACTTGCTGCAAAAGAGCACCATCATTTTGATTTGCCGCAACATGAATAGGGTTACCGGCAAAATCTGAGAAACAATTCATTTCTGCAAATGTTGCATCAGACGCATCAGCTAAGCAATGCTACTTACTGTTGGTTTTTTGGCAAGATTCCTCCTTATAAGAACATAAAAGGAATCCCATTGTCACAGCTGCCATTCTCTCACAATGGCTCAGGCCCAGTTTGGTTCAAACTTCTATATGCCTGTAATGAACAAAGTCTGTTACCCCAACGAAGATGGGGACCCACAAGCAAAAGGGACTGCTTTAGAAATGGAAGAATATGGTAAAAGAAGTGCAGCAACACACTATGTGTATTCAAATTCTAGGTCGGCTAAAGGAAATGGACCCCTTGTTATCTCGTATGCCATGACCACTGGTCCCCTTTGTGTAGAAAGTACAGGCGATGTGCGAGTGGGCCACAGTAACTGTACTACAGTGTTGCAGATGTCTACGAGAGGCCGAAGCAGCTTCATTACATCACGTCACACTTATTTTGTTTGTGGAACTAAGGCATACTACTTCCTACATCCAGGCTGGTCTGGTACCTGTTACATAGCCTTCCTTCTACCACCTGTGTTTTTAGCTCCCCAACCTACCATCAAGATTTGCAATTGTTCAATCACTTTGCTGGTAGTAGGGGAAAACGTGCAATCGATGTCTCTGCAGTCGACCAGACAGAGACCACATGGGGACAATATAGACTGGAGCATGCTGTATCATCGGATCCAGCTGTTATGTCTTCACACCGGACAACTCACCTTCTGTATATGGGGTCATCTTCAAACTACCCAAAATAGCTACAGAGATATATCAAGATTCAGGAACATGGGCTGGATGGTTCTGGAGCATATTTTCTGTATGGAGCTTAAAAATATTATCGGCCTTGTTCATAATTATTGTAATTCTCTTCTCTTGTTGTTTATGTATCCAATGCGGGCCAATACTTTGTTCCCTCTTTATTTCTACCTGGAGTCAGCAACATGATGCTAATTGATATACATAACATTTATCGAACCCCTTTTAAAGAATAAGAAACTGTCTTTGCTTATGCCAAAAGGGTTGTCTGTGGAAAACATGTAATATTTTACTTGGCATAAGCTGCAGCCATTTTGGCTGTGGTGTCCATTTCATTTCCTTCGTAATTCTCCCGTCCTCTACTGCTCGTATTTTTACTGTGCTTGTGTTATCTATTTTTGTCAACTTCCTGACTCATCTAAAAGCAATGTACGAGCAGAGAGTTTGTAGCTGCTCTTACTGCCACTTTGCTGACCATGTAGTTATTCATCTGCCCTTGATTGCTGATAATCATCTCTAAAACTTGTTCTTCCTATCTCTGTTCACTTGCTTACACTGCACAAAACCTGTATAAAAGGGCACTGGTTTGTTAAACCAGTGTACTACCTCCTCCAGCACGAGAGTGCTATGTGGATGTGGTCCCACTCATGAGTGATTAATAAACTTGTTATTTATTTCCTACTCCAGTGCTGATCTCTACTTTGTTGGTTTTTGAACCCGTGGAAAAAAAGGGTGAGCCTGCATCAGTGTACCCCTAAAAAGGTATATTTCCACCATAGGTTTTACAAAATGTATTCTTTTCCCCCACTGTTGTCACAGATTTTCTTCCAGTTTTATCAGGTCATAATGGACTTTAATAACGGCACAATACAATGCTCCTATTTGATCTACATTCCTTTGAAGTTTTCCATTGTTGGCTTCATGGTGGATTTGAGATTCATCTGCGCACATGGCATCTTGAACCAACTCTTATTCAGTCACTCATTGGCATATATTGTACTGTATATGCAGTGTCATTGACTGCTTAGTGATTAAGTTATGTTGCCTTTCTGTTTTTACACACACTGTACTCCTTTTATTGATCACTGTGTCAACACCACGAGCACAGAGTATAGTTTTTAAAGCAGTGAATGTGTAATATCTGCAAATGGAGTGCCTCTTATTTATTGGAGACTCTTCTTTTCATTAACTGGATATCTATTTTTATTGTTTCTACAACAACTTGGTTGTTTTTTCCACATGGAATCGCTGTTCTCGGTACATCTGATCTGCATAGCGGCATACTGGGCATCGCTTGTGCTGCATTACTTCCTACAGATGTCTTGTTACCAAATCAGTGTTTTGTACTCGGGTGCTAAAGGGTTTTCAAATGATTTATGTCAAATAAATTACACGAACCAGAACTCCAGGGCTCCAGTGGTTTTCCTGGCCACAGGGATTCTTTGCTGTGTGAGAAGTCTTGAGTTTCTTGTTATTCTTTGACAATATGGAGTGGGATATGAAACACAGAAATTGAGAAAGAAATATAGATCACCTACCTATAATCCCCCTAATGGGAAATGTTACCCTTCCTCACAACAGAACTTGCATCACACCTCCCTCTGCATCAGGCCAGACTATAGTGCCTCAGAGGCCATGGACCATCTTGAAGATGCTAGGAGGTTAGCCATATTTTTGTTGTCTATGTTAGCCAGTTTCTCATGGGCACCAAAAAGACAGCCATGCTTAACAGCTGCTAAGCAGTACAGTTCCAAAAGGCACATTGTATGTTCTAAGAGTCTTGTTTTTACTTGTTATTTCCGCGTTTTCCTTGCTCCACCCTTACCAACAGCACCAAACAGGAGTCCGACATTCAACCCTGTGATGTGATTTCTGGTCAGAGGGTGTGTAATGTGACTTCCAATGCCATGCAATTTTGACGGCATGAAATGTCTTTGGAAATTCTGATACAACATGTACCAATTGGCCCTGATATCATCAAACTGTCCTCACAGGAGACACACATTTCCAAACCTTCCTAGAGTGATAGACCAGGCTCACGAATTTTGCTCACTCGCCCAGACCACGCTGAATGTTCATGAACCACAACCTCGAAACACCACTTATACGTGCTTAAGATAAATGAACACATTAATACATTATACAACCTACACAGAGAAAATGTACCATAGGTACATAACATTTTTTAACCAATGTCCTTACTTGGGCGAACACACGATCGATCATCCGCATTTAACCCCTTCGAAGCTAATGACGAGCTGGGCTCGTCATGGCGCTTACCTGCCGTGCGCGGATGACAAGGCCAGCTCGTCATGATTTATGGTGTTTTAGATTTTTTAGCGCAGGACGGGAAAACGCCTAGCAGCCATGTGGTTAAACACATATTTAAAAGAAAACAAAAACAAATTTATCGCTGGTGCCCTGCATTCCTAAAAAGTGATCCTATGGACACTTGTTTGTGCTAGCACAGATATCTAGTGATGTCATCATGGCAATAATGTTTTACCTTGTGATAAATCCGCATAAAAAGTAAAGTCTCTTCTATCCTTGCAATTTGCATCGGTACAGGAGGACACTCCCACTGTGAGAGTCTCACTTCGAGCCTAATCTTCTCACAGCAGGGGCGTCCTTAAGCATGTGCAAGCTGTGCACCTGCACAGGGCCACCAAACCCCAGGGGCCACCACGTCAATATATATCCTTAATATAATAATCCTCTGAGGATGGATACATATTTGTGTGGCGGCCCCTGGCTGGGATGTGGCGGCCCCTGGCTGGGATTTGGCGGCCTCCGGCTCTGTTCCACTTCTAAACACCCTGCCCCCCCCCCTCTTTACTGGCCTCCATGCTCCGCCCCGCCCAGACCCCCTCTTCCGGGGCCCCCTATCTACGCTCCCTGCCCAGGGCCACCATGAGCCTAGACCTGCACCTGCTCACAGTACCCTTTTGCTGTCCTTCTGGCCCCCACGGATCTTCTGTACCCCCGCCTCTTCAAGAGCCGTGGCAGCTTGGTGAAGGAAATGGTACATTTAAGAGAGTGCTTGCACGCCATTAAACTCAACACCGTCATGGATATTTCGCCAGGGAAGGTGAACTGTCAACTTAATCACTGTAACAAATAAAATCTCTTGGCAGTCACTTACAATAAATCCAAAGCAAGCCTATTAGCATTTTACATACACAAACAACATAACAACATTAGCTACATTATCCTTCTAATTAATTCACAAGCAACTGAAAGGTGTCATCTTGAAGAGTAAAGCAAATCTTAAGACAAATGACATCCCAATCTCTAAGGAAAACAAACATATTTATAAGGAATCATGTAAGGTCTATATTCAAATCTGAGCGTTGGAAGGTTACTTAGCAATCGCTTGTCTTAGGATAAACAACGCCCAAAATGATTCCAATTTAATTCACTCAAAGTGACTATCACTATGTAGCCGCAAGTAACAGCTTTACCCCAAAAAGATATATATAGGAAAATATGGGCCCTGCAAAAAACGATCCCACCTATAAAAAACACATTCAGGTAAATGTTTCAAAAGTAGAACCACACAAGGAAACAATGTATAGTCAGTGCTCACAAATAAATCTTCAATAGTAAAACAACTTGGAAAGCAAATTCTGAATTTAGTGGAGTGGCCGTAATCAATACATAAATCGGTAAAACACCATATGTGTCCTACTTAGAATAGCTGGTCAGGCAGAGGGACGCCATGCAAGGGGACAGTAGTACAACTGACATTAGAATAGCACATTGATCACCAAGAGATGCAACAGTATTAGCCGATTAAAGACCACATGAGATTTCTGTGGCGTCTTTCCTAACGCGGAACTCTAGCCTCCAATTGCACAGTGGGACCAGGGCTTTAAGTGGGCCAGGTCTCACCGGGTTGGAGCACCGGCAGTTTTTTTAAGGAGGCCTCGAAACGGGTCTCTATCGGGCTCTGTTTTGTGCCCTGGCACAGGCGGCACGTTTTTTTCAAGGGTTATAGGGGGAAGGGAAATCCTTTAAAGAGTCATTTCTCTCGATTTCCCTTCTCTTTATGAATCTCAGGAGCAGCAACATTGTCGTGGTGTCACCAGGGCTTTAAGTGGAAGCTTTTTGAATACTAATACAAGCCATAGTTGCTGCTCATTTATCTTATGCAACTAACAACCATTGACAAAGCTAATAGTCCTGACTTGTTGTAGGTATACTGTGACTTGTTGTATCATATCTGGATGCAATGACAGAAACCACAAAATACCAGTCGGCGGCACTGTAGTCTAAGCACAGATTTTTAGTTTACGTGTTGTTAAGCCACGCCCTTAATTACATTGGCCACGCCTCCTTGAGGGACCCCCCAGTTTTTTCATCCCACTTAAAGCCCTGAGTGGGACAATATCCCAAGCAAAAAGAAAAAAGATCACTTGTAGTGTCCAACATTCTTTACAAGGGAATCTTCAAATGAACTGCAGAAAACACACTAAGAGGCCACAGGTTTCCTTATCGTGCTCAGCTAAAACTAACCTAAAGGGAACATGACCAGTCTGGTTCCCCATTCACCCGGGGAATAGACACAGCGTAGTTTATGAGTCATACATCCTCCCAAAACTTTTTTTAATCACTTTTTCCCCAATATTTATCTGACTTTTATTTTTTAACTCTTTATATCAAACAAGCTCAACAGGCAGTGCATTCTTAAACAATCAAGTTTGAATCCCAGCCTGGGCTCAACATTCTTTGATTCTGGGCAAATCACTTAATCTTACTGTGCCTAAAATAAATAACATAGTCTGTCTATTTTAAAGTGCTCTAATACCCTTGGGCCAGGTTTGGGCTGTAAAAATTGCTAAAAAAATAACAGTTATCACAAATGTTTTTATACCATATGTAGAGTGAAGACAGCAGAAATACACAGTGCCCAAACAATTGCAAACAGCGCAAGATAGGGAAACTGATGGGAGTAGAACAATGGGAAGGACTAATCGGTACAGAAGCTTTTCAGAATGTTTTAAATGACTTTATTAATTGTCCTTCGACTCGAAATAGTCTTAGCCTTGTAAATCCCCTCAGGAATATCAGTCCAAGGAGGCTTTACTAGGTCAGTTCTGACTCAACTGTAGCTAACATATAAGGATCCGGAAGCACCTGCTAACTTATGTCCCCAATTGAAGAATCTTATTTGAACCATAGTGGATAGGGATCAATAAATTAAATTGCTACAATAATATGAATGCTCTAGTTTCCTCGGTTAGTACTGTAACTTAATACAATAGTTGTTAGGTATTCACTTGCCACAAAACCAACATGGCATAAAATGTGGCATTACCCATCGGCCTGTTGTGGAGTATTAAACAACAAAGTGAAAACGTTGGCAGTGAACCGTTGAACCAATCCAAGAGAATCAGTCATTTATATTGGAGTTAAAATGATTTAAAAGGCCATATTCTCCTAGAGAATTTAGGAATGACAACTTTATTTGGTTCGAATTAGGGAGCATAATCTAACAAAGTACGAACTGAATACATTCTCAATTCATGTGCAGGATAAGCAATAAATAAATAATAAAAACCATGTCAATGTTTAATGTAGATGCATCAAAGGACTGGATGTGAAGAATACCATTCGTAACTAAATATTTTCATGTGTAATACATGACTACACTTGCGTAGCTGACTGAGAAACTACACTGACTCAAGATGGCCGACAATAGGCCGCTTAGACGCGTGTGCATCTATCAGTTTCCGTGAAGTTGAAAATACACACAAAAATACATGAAGGGCTAAAAACATCAGTTGTGCACCAGGATTAGGATAATTGTCATCTGGCGGTCATTGGTGGAACTGCTGGTAGAAAAGTAACTGTCAGTTGCACCTAGTCAGACCCTCCAGGATTTCGCGTTTTGCCACAAAAGCATCACTTTTGTAAAAATGCCACAATTTTTACAAAAGTTCCTGCAAAATCGTCACTTTTGTAAAAATGCTGCGATTTTTACAAAAGTGCCTACGAAATGGGAAGGTGATTGGGCACTGAAGGAGACACCGTTGACGTAGGGTAGATTTGATCCAATGTAGTTATTGTTTTCAAGAAACAGTGAGTTGCATCAGCAACCGACAAAAGACTTGCAATCGATCCAGTCTCAAAGACTACCCACCATACGGCTCATGGTTTCCATCAGCAGCCAGAGTTTGCACAAACATCCTGTTCCCAACCGTCTCGGATGATCACGCAGCCTAGAATTGGGAAGAACCCTAGATGGTTTTAGTGTGAGACCGATACATTACCTCAAGCAGACAACACTGTTTGTTTCCGTGCAACCTCACTTTATGGTCAGTCGAACTGGGACTGTCAGTTGAGAAAGCGACTCCTGGTAGAGGTGGTGAGACGGATCAGTCCAGTGTTGAACTGCAGTTCAGTTTTGTTTAAAGACATTTGTATTTGTACAGACTCAGCTTAATTGTCGTAGGTGTCAATCTTGATTGAGAATAAAGGAAACACAACTTTATTTTTTTGCCGGTCGTAAGAAGCCAGCATAATAAGATATGCGGTTTAGTTCTTCAAAACTATTGAGTATGTGGAATAGTTCTCTTGAGTGATGGGGACCTTCCTTGTACTGCATTAATATGTAGCATATCCCCTTGAATATCTGTCTAGTAAGTTGCTCTCTTGAGCCATTTTGGCCGTTTTGTAGTCATGTAATGGGGCCACTTACATGGAACAGGAAAGTGAGTGTGCTTTATGTAGGTTGAGAGCGAGGACATAGTGCGACGTCGGCTATTAGCAACAAAAAATGCAGATGTAACAATACATCTCAAACTGTGCAAATAAACGTGCATTCCTGTTCCATGTAATAGGCACTATAACATGCTTCCTATGTCAGCATGTTTCTGTCCTGATAGTTGTATCCAAGTATTTTCATAAGCTATAGAACCATGTGTATATATATGTATATGTGTGTTTATATATATATATATATTCACATGTGTCTGTATGTGTATACATGTGTGTCTGTATGTGTATACATGTGTGTGTGTGTATATATATATATATATATATATAGATAGATAGATAGATAGATAAGTGATCAATGACGTGGAGCTGAGCGCCTCGCCTCGGTGCACAAGAACTCTGTTCCATGCATTTTGTTCAGTGAGAGTTATATACTATACATGCAACTAGACATAGTGGTTGCAAAGTGACCAGTGTTTTTGTCACACGAAAACACATTAAAGCCACTTTACAGAGTGGACCAGATAATAGTGTTTTCAACTCTTTCCTTGAACAGCATTGTTGTTGGAAGAGAGGGTGAGGAGATGATGTATCTATGACCAGGGGTGTCTCCGACATCCCCATGGTCTGGGGTGTCTGACGTCTTCATGGTCAGTGGGGTCTCTGACGTCTCTAGGGTCAGGGGTGTCTCTGGGGTCTCCCTGTGCTATTGTGCTTGGCTGAATGTATGCTCTAGAATGTTACCACAAAGGAGGATATAGCAAAACAAGCACTGGCGTTGCCAATAGGTCTCGCATTAGGAAAAGTTTGAGCTATTGGTCTTGTAAATGACAATGTTTTTATTTATGTGTTGTTTTTGAGAATATCTAAATTAATAGCTTTGTCATTTACAATGCCAATAGTTATAACTTTCGCAAATGTGACACCTATAGCATTTGTAATGCAACATGTTTTGTATTTGTGACTTAGATGTATTGATATTACAAATCACAATGGCTTTTAATTTTTTTAAGTATGCTACTACCTGATTGGTTGAAATCCTGCTGCGAAGATTTCTGTGTAAATTGCAAGCGACGGGAGTAAGGGTCACCTGCGCCTGTCATCCTTCCAAGGTCGATAAAATGAGTATAATTGCGTTTGCTAGTATGACTAGTATTAGTTAAGGAGCCAAGAAGTAATGTGGTGGGTCCTGAGCATGATCAAAAATAAATATTGTGCTATTTCACGTACTTACTCAAACATTATTTGGAGGGGGGGGGGGCTAGCATTCATTCTCCTATTCCACAGCGGGGACTGGAGGAACACAAGCTGGTAAATGTCTGGCAAGCAGACATTTTTCCAGCCATCTGCTCCTTGATGTGAGGCGGGGACTTCCAATCAGGGAAGGAGGAGGGGCGGGCAGCGGGAGCAGGGAGGGAGGTGGGGCAGGGGAGGGTCACCCCTGATCAAGGGCGTAGTAGGTATCATGAATGCCGCAGGTGCAGTGACCCAGGTGGCCAAAGGAGTGAGGGGTCCATTGCACCCCAATGTTAGCTTTTATTTTGTTTATTAGGTGGGCTGGGAATTTTTTTTTACTTGTAGTGAACCCCACGCCACCAATCCAGCACCTGTGCACGGGGAGAATAAGTGATTTGCCCAGAATCACATGATGGGACGTCGACCCTAGACTCGAACCTTTGTTTCCCAGCTCCAAGGTCGGCAGTCTAGCCGTGAGACAACATTCTCTCCCCGGGTTGCAGGACTGCCTTCCTTATAGTGTGACCTGGGTTCCGACCGATGGGCACATGCCTCCAAGGCTTGGCATGGGACTCTCTGCAACTTATCCTGGCACAGACACCAAAACCTCATGTGATCACGAACTGACATAGACTAATTTTTCCTGTACCTAATGCGGAGATCACTGTGCGACTTCCAGGTCACAAGTCTCCCGGTGAGATAGCTAAGTGGGTTTAGTGCGTGCAGTACAGATGTGTGTATACGCTGCAGATGGCTTGCTGGAGTCTCATGGATGCTACTACCGGATTGGTTGAAATCCTGCTGCGAAGATTTCAGTGTGACCTGCAGGCGACGGGAGTAAGGATCACCTACGCCTGTCTTCGTCCCAAGGTCAATAAAATGAGTATAATCGTGTTTGCTAGTATGACTAGTATTAGTTAAGGAGCCAAGAAGTAATGTGGTGTGTCCTGAGCATGATCAAAATAATTATTGTGCTATTTCACGTACTCACTCAAACATTATTCGGAGGGGGGGGGGGGCTTTTATTCATTCTGATAATCCACGGCGGGGACTGGAGGGACACAAGCTGGTAAATGTCTGGCAAGCAGACTCGCTTCCAGCCATCTGCTCCTTGATGTGAGGCGGCGACTTCCAGCCAGGCAAGGAATCGGGGCAAGGAGGGGCAGGCAGCGGGAGCAGGGAGGGAGGTGGGGCAGAGGAGGGTCAGTGACCTAGGTGCCCAAAGGAATGAAGGGCCCATTGAACCCCAATTTTAGCTTTTATTTAGTTTAATTGGTGAACTGGGAGGGGGCATGTTATTTACTTCCAGTGAACCCCACGCCACTAATCTAGCACCTTTGTATTGTAGGAAGGGTTGCTGAGGACAGAGACGTTCGATGTCAGTTAATTCACCCCCCCCCCCCAATTCGTCCGCCCCACACCCCTGCCTGTGACAGTCTACCATCCAAGTACTGTATCCAGGGCGAATGGAATAATGTGGTTTAGCGCCTACAACGTTTACCTCCTAATTATGGATTTTGCAGCATAATCCACAATGTCCTGCATAATCTGCTAATTTTAACATTAAAATTGTTTCTCGATGAAACGGAACAAAAGTTAGTAAAAACACAGCGGTGTGGGGTGCCGTGCCCTTAGTAAACATTGACCGGTCACTTTACTGTTGCTTATTGCTGTATGTAACTGGTGAAACCTTTGCACAGTGTCAATATGAGTAAAAATGACAAACTAAACAAGCATTACTGCCCAAAATGCGCAGCATTACACCACATAATTTCCCTTTTGTTGCCAAATTGGCCTGCTGCGTTCCTTTTCCTCTCATAAAAGCTCAGTAGGCACAGGATTCCATGATACGGCAGTGGCATTTGGGCAGAGTGTGACAGTAAATAAGTAATAGATAGATGTCTGGCAGCAGCGCTAGAGGTTCCTCGTAGCACTCCAAGTTCAGGACAGATATCTCTTTAAGCGAGTTGAAGCAGGCTCACGTACATACAGTCTGAACAAGCGCTACAATAGTAAATATTTTGCATGCAGAGTGAACAAGGGGGAATGCAGAGCGGCCGGGAAACTGAAAGTACGGCCGGCCTGCGGCCGGCCATGAATAATTAGGGGAGGAGAAGCCCTTTGATGTGCTGTGCGGCCGTGTATGCGCATGCTTGTTTGCTCACGTGATTCACGTGAACTTCAAGAAAACCGCAGCAGAAAGCCCTTGGTTTGACGAGGATTTTGGCTACTTGAATTCTCGCTCCCTTAATGCGCTGCGCGCATTGTAGGTCACGAGACCTAAAAACTCCCTTGGACAGTTTATAATGCATATTTCAAAGTTAAATACTCTACTAAGTCAGTTTACATTGATTTAAGGCTGAAAATGAATGATTATGAGTAAAATTAAGTGCTGCAAAAATGCAGCTAAATTTCCATATTTGTGCCACTAAATTTGCTAATCCATGTCGCTATATCCTGGGGGGTCTGCGTAGTGAAATAACACAGCCATTTCGCATAGTTCTCGCGATAGGGCTTGGAAATAGCGTGTGTTTTTTTCATCTACTTGAAGACATGAATCCTGAATGGCTAAAGGGTAAAAAAAAAAATGGAAAGCTAAGCTTACTCAAGCTCTCAAAAAAACCAATACAATTCTTTTTCAGGGTATATGCTCTTAAATGTGTGTGCAGGTGTCAGATGTTGTTCTTATTCGACCACTATTTGAATCAGTTTATTAACTCAGCATTTTTAATATTTTATTTTCTCGATTTACAATTGTTGCTTGTTCGTCGCCTGTTGCACTCAGGAAGTACACCAACACATGACCCCGCTTAAAAACAGAATGACACCACTGTTTTTTTCCTTTCTGTTATTGTCTGGTGACAGAAGGGACTTTGCATAACGCTGTGTAATTCTCTCTTCGCATAATGTTATGTTGTTGTCTGTTCACGGAACCATCGCTGCGTGCTACTGTTCTTTTCCCATGAGAAGTCCCCGCACCAGCTGCTTACATGCCCACCAGAGAAGGCGCCAACCCAAACAGCTTACAGCAGACACCGTATTTGTACTGCAAACCACGCAATAAGTGACACTGATTACACAGAGCAATACAGATAACAAAGCACTTTCTGTGAGATGTGTCTCCATACATTCATATTCAGCGAGGCATTTCATACAGACACCAAGGGGTGAAGCTGACATTACTACAGTTTGGTGCAGTGGCATCTGCTGGCTAGTTCTTATTGACCTAATGCACTCCAATGAGGGAAAGGGCAGCTAACAGCAATTAATTCCTCACACGTCCTCTGAACTATAAGGTCACCAGCAACCGTCCCTCTAATCTACTCGAATACAGTTGAACTGTCCTTTACCTGCTCTATGCTTCGATTTCGCAATCTCACTGAAGGTGCTTAATTTGGGCCGGTGGACTCCAGTGCTCAGCCCCGGCACTGAAATGTCAACTTGGAGCTTATAACATAAACTCAACCCAAAGGAGCACTTTCATGAGCACCAGTTAAGGACACATTCATTTTTTGTAAGTGATTTGCTCAGAATCACAGGATGCTGAGCATAAAAGACTCAAACCTGGTTCCCTAGCTCCAAAGTCGGAAGCTCTGACCCTTTCATCCCCTCCCCACTTGAAGGGTTTTGTTTTTTTCTGTTAGAGGCAGCGCTAATGGGAGCAATGGTCTGGTGAAAGCAGCCTACTGACGATAGAAATAACACCTTCGCTGCGGCGGCTATTCCGCCGAAGCGCTAACGGTCGCGGGGGGGAGCGCGCGGCTTACCTGCGCGGGTGACAGAACCGTTCCGTCACGGCTCGCGGGGGAGCTGTGCTTGTGACGGAACGGTTCCATCACGGCCCCGCCCGCTTAATGAAACGTGCCGCGCAGGCACGAAATCAGCGCCGCGCAGGAGCAGCGAGCGGGCCGTTACGGAACCGTTCCGTCATGAGCACAGCCCACCCGAGGGGCGTGACGGAACGGTTCCGTCAATAGCGTCGAAAGAGTTAACCACAGCTCACTGAACTTAGAATGCAAGCAAAAAAAAAAAGTTCATGCCAGCATTGTGAGAATTCACTTTGGCTGAGCCAATGAATGGAGCTTTCTACTTATTAGAGCCTGCTACCGAGCGCTATAAGGCTGGGGGCTATGAACCCAAGGATTAGGCCTCAGCAGCAGCTGAAGGGCAGTAACAAAGGTAAGAGTTTTTATCAACTGGTATCGCCTTAGGCAGAAGGGCTATAATATTATTTAAACATTGCTCCCACTAAGGGTATAATGACGTAAATTAAGCTGCGAGAAACAAAAAGACAAGCATTGGAACGTTGGAGCAGGTGGTCTATACCAGTCATTATTTGCCCCTTGTTATGTCCTTGTGATCAATGACTCAACATTCCAAAATTATAACAACCTTTCAAGATGGCACATTACTAGACATATTGGTAGGCGAGTACTTTTGAGTGTCTTGCTTCTACAGAGTAATTTATTTAAAGTAGTTTAAACAGCTAGCAGCTCATGCCTCAGTGCTGTGGGACCCACAGGAGAAAATACAATGCTGCATATTATACATGTGGTATTCTTGTATATTTATTTGTAATTAATACCGAGGAATATTTACCACCCTAGTCAGCGTAATTTAGCTTTGACATCTTTCTCAATTATTTAAAAAAAAAAATGCTTTGCAACTTTTGTGCAAAATGTCACATTTTCATTGTTAAAATAATGTTCAACAACAAAGGACTATTCATTTCCGATTGTAATGTTTTAAAATATCAAACTTTTGCAAATCCTGTGGTCCATGTACTAATGTTTGATGCTGATCCGACCACTGTAATGACATCAGTGCTCAGAAGCACAAGCAGAGATCAATGTGCCAAGACGTTTCGATTTCAAATGGATGGCAAGCAGTGACCCAGTTCTACTTGCAATTTATACTTTCCTGACCTTTTCCGTGGAAGAAAGATTCTGGACCTTCAAGACAGAGTACGTGAACCAGATCAAGATGGCCTAGTTAGAGGAACACAGACTTGCAGGAGCCTTATGCAGTAGAAACAAAGTCCACGACATCTGTCCTGAAAACAATCCCCTCGACCTCTTGTACCGCTCTGCATTCTTCATCTGAAGTAGCTTTGCTTAGAAATAGCATAGCTTGCTGAACTGATCTTCTATGCTGTGCACAAGTCCCTGGGGCTAGGAGGTTTGGGAGGGAGGAAGGTTGGGGAGTGAGGAAGATTGGGGGTGAGGCACGGCCACTCCTATTAGAGTGGCTTTGGAAGACGCACATGCACAGTAGGTCACCTATGCAGACCCAGGTCACGGGTTTACAAAAGAGGATTCTGCAGCATCTTGAGTGTATGAAAAAAAGACATATAGGTTTTGAATTTATGAAGAAAATTGTAACAAAGAAGTCTGCTACATTTTAAATAAATTGCTGAAAGGTATGGGAGAGGGTTAATTTAAACCTCTGATAAAACGCAGGAATGGGAGTGTTCGTACTATATTATATACTACTACAACTTGTAATCACCTTGAAAATATATGATACGAAAGTTAATGCCAAAGGGAAGGGTTAGTCAAACAAACCATGGTCTAGATCTAGTTTATTATTCGGTGGACATGTGAAAGCGCTAAATAAAAAATTAAAAACAGATAACACCCCATAGTGGATTATACTTAAAAGAACATTAAAAAAAGACAGGTCTTAAAAAGTTGTGCTTTGCAGGGTGGCATTAAAAGGAGTCTGCATCAAAGCCTGGGTTTGTGTTCTATCAAAGGCTCCTACAGCCTCAGTTGCTGGTGCCATTGGCAGCACCCCAACAGTCCTTGCTATCGTTACTTCCTTTCACACCACCCTTGGCAAACAGCGTTCCTCTCTCTTGTGAGTGCCACTGTGGCTCCACTCCCAGTTAGGCACCTTCGACCTGATGCATGCTGGCTTCAAATCCCGTATGTTTTCAGAGCACTGTAGATGTTCTTCGGTAGTTTGCCATCTGCAGATATCTCTGGAGCGCGTACACAAGAATGTAGTGGGTCGTGTGCCAGGAATTCTGGATTACTGAGGTTTTCATCATGCTTAATGCTATTATCTTGCTGGTTTCTTTCCCCAGCAACTACCAAGGCCTACAATAATGTCACATCTTTGAATTAAACATTGCCTACATATGTCAGGAAGCAGTAGATGGTAGGGAAATTATTCTAGTTTGCAGATTAGGATTCATTTTCCCCACACATTGTAGTCTTAAGGGCATCACATACCAGAGACAATGTTGTACAGACCCGTGGGCACAGTATATTGGAGGGGCTTCGAGTAAACAAAGCTGGGGGGCAGGGGGAAGACATGCTGGACGGAAGGTCAAAAGGTTAAATGTAAGGTGAAGGTGGTACAATAACAATAAACTTCAATCATGTCCTAAAGCACAGAATGAGACGTTAGTTCCAAGCTTTAGGGGAGCTTACTTCATGTAGATGAGCCCAGTGCTTAATTTGAGCCGGTGGGGCACACCGGCAAGTATTTTTCAGCATCATATATTTTCTAAGTGCAAGAGAGGGAAAAACACTCAATGGGAAAGATGGAGGAAGGAAAGGCGGCAAAACCGTCACAAAGGGAGAAAGCAGGAACCTGCAAGAGCAATAAACAGCGGCAGGGAGTGTCGGTTAGTGGAAGAAAGACTAGCAGCCTTGCTATGTGGCACACTGGCATTCAATTTGCACCGGCCGCCAGCTTCTGAGCAGAGCTTCAGGCACTGGCAATTCCCCCTCCCCCCCACCCCCGCAAATTAAGCACTAAATGGACCCTACAGTTGGCTCATTCCTTACAGGAAATTTCTGATCAATTACAATATCTACTAGATTGAATGACTGTAAAGAAGGCATACATAACCAACATTTTAAAAGAGGAATGTTGGAGATTTAAAAAAAAAAACAGAATAATCGTGAGAATGTATTTCCCCAATTGACTTCTATTGAAGCAGAGGCAATTCCAAGTTGGAAACAGCCAAAAGAAAGCCATATTTGGCTCTTTTTTTTTTTTAAATAAGGAGTCTCCCGCCTGAAATTGGTCTATTGGCATGTATAAGCAGGTGCAGATCAAACTGCTCTTTTTGGAATGTGCTGTAATGTAGTGTTGGGTAAGCCTTAGAGAACAAAGAAGAGAGGTCCGATGGATTCTTGCTCCATTCTGAGCCAGCGGCAGTTCCCGGGGACTGCGAGGGCTTGGGTACCACTATCCAATAAGCGTGCCTTCCTGTTTGTGCTCAGGTTTAACTGAAACTCTAGTACACAGGGAAGCAGTATCATGGTTATAATTGTAATTTGTACCAAGCCGTTACCATAGCAAGGTGACTTCAAACTGTGAGCGTGACAGACCTGTCTAAGCAAGGAACGCCGGTAAGGCGGTTTGAGTAGAATCACTTGTGGTGGGTCTACGCTTAGTAATGTCCAGATGTTTATTTTTCAAACAAGGGGAAATGTCTGCTGAAGTGCTTGTTCTTTTTGTGTCTTTGCTTGTCATTCCCAAACTCAGCAAAGAGTAGAATTAGGACACACAGGAGGTGCATTATCAATGGATATGTGCAATACTGATTGGCACCACATTTAATTAAAAACTTCACAGCCGCTAAATGTAAGACAGTCTTGTTCTTAGAAATGATAATATGCAAAACAAAATTCAAGAGCTGGAAATGAAGGATTACTTCAGGGGCAAACAGAATGTAAATTAATTTAAATCGAGAAATGTGACTTTTGCATATGGAACAAATGAGAGATAAGCATGGGAATGCCTGGTGTTGAATTGTAACCACAGTGGAGTAAATGCAGCATTTATCCATGGTTCTATAATGAGAAAAAGGAATACCGTGTGACAGTCCCCTTCCCCATTTATTGAGCGTGTTTTCATTTTCTCGTAACATTTTTTTGCTTCCTATTCCCAATGGTACTCTACATTTATATGGTTTCTTGAGGATCATCCACATGTGAACAGTCAAGTCTGTTTACATTTCCAATCCTTACATACCCATCGACTCTCCCTCAACCAGGCGTGTCGAGGGTTGTATTGAGTCATCGCAATGATGAGGTTACCCCCCCCCTTTTTTTTTTTAAGAGTTTTATGTAGCGCGATCTAGACCCGAGACATCAGGTATCAGAGCGCTTTCCATGAGTACCAGTTTCGTTACAGATTAACCCATTCATTTTTGTTAAGCACGGGGAGATTAAATGATTTGTCCAGAATCACAGGATGTTGAACATCGTTGCTGAGACTCGTACCCGGTTTCCCAGGTCCGAGGTCGACTCTAGCCGCAAGGCTACACCCCTTACACAAACATTTTTCCCGCTGTGGGATATGCTTCAGTTTTCTTGTGGATAGGCTGGGAGGCCAAGATGCGCACCGGAAATAGGAAGGGTACTAATGCCTCTGCAATAAAGGTGTGTACATGATGATGGGGATTACGTTTTCTTCCAACTTTATGTTTGCTAGATCCTGTTGCCAGGATTGCATAAATATGGAATGGCTGCATTCCAAAATCTGCACAAATGGCAGAAATGTGTGGAATATGGAAAGAGGCACTGAGGAATGATCAGGTTGTAATATAATTGATTTCAAGTAAAAGCGTTTAACAAACTACATTAACAATAATAAAGTGTTTCAACATGGACATTCTTTTTCCCCAGGGAAGAGATTGGAGAAAAGGAGTCAAATTTAGTCCTTAACGTGCCGATAAAGTCACAAGAAAAATGTATGCAGCCCTTTGGGTGGATTGTTACTAGCCGTTCACATATGCAAGATTCATACAAGTACAGTTAAGGGAAAATAAAAGCGTTTCCGATTCAGCAATTGTGGTTGTGTAAGGGTTTGTGTCATGGTGGCAGGCCCAGTTGGAAGCAATGTCATAGCAGAGCCACTGGGAATTATGCGATTTTGCAGCAGCTGCATTGTCTGCATAACCCATGATTTGCCTCATTTGCCACATAATTCGCGATCTGCTGCATAATCAGCAGATTTTAACAAAGAAATGTTGTTGCTAGTTTAACGAATCAAAAGTTACTTAAACGTGGGGACAAATGTTGCAGCGCAGAAGAAGGGATTCACTGTTCCCTTTTCTGTTGCTTATTGTGAATCTGGGTGTCGAACTAGTACTAATGGGGTTAAACCAGAGCAAAGATCCTGTTAACATGTAAAAATATCAAAAGAATACGATCATAAACTGACCCGCATTATGCTCCGTGCTTGGTCTTTTCTTGGCCAGCCATGCCGTATAATTTGTTCCTACCTGTGGCCTAATTCTAATGACCTTTGTTTTATGACATAATAGGGCATATTAGCGCTGCGTTGAAAGCACGCGAGAGGAGTCAAACTTTCACTGTTGAATGTATGTGCACAAAGTACCTAATAACATAATTTAGATTAAGCGATGTGTCTGTGGCCTTTTATGATGCATTTACGCCACAAGGTGAATTACGACGCACTCACAATTCCATAACGGCAAGCACTTCACGTTCTTTCGAACGAATTCACAGCCGGAGGCTTGAACCTTTTGCCCCCTCCTCTGCGGAGTGTGCGCGAGCGAGCGCGTGCCGGACATCTTTGTGAACACCGTCCAAACCCAAGGTTAATGACATCACTTGAGAGCACAGCGAGGTCCACATTTCCCACGAGAAAGGTGGTTCTAGTTTTACACTATTAATAATCGGCCCGATCAAGCCCCCATGAGGCGAACATTTTCCGGCTTCAGTGCGTCTTGCAAAAACACACAGTGCTAATGGCCGGCCCACTGTGCTGCGCCCTCTCTCTGCATACTTAAGAGCGTGCTGCAGAATTTCCCACGTGTATCAGATTACTTCATTTTACACAAGATACAGACACAAGGCCCGGTGGTTTGTTTCTCAGGCTATTCCTGGAAGTGTGCTGTACATATAATGTTCTCATCCCACGAGCTGGTGCAAGCCCGGTCTCCCGGAGCAACAGTGACCTCCCACCCTTTGGCGCTGGTTACGGCTGCACGCACGTACACGCAGGCGCGCAATAAGTTAAAACAAATGAAAAGGCAATAAAGAATTCATAGGCAATGTGAACTTATGTGCACTCGCTGTGCTGAGCCCTAGGGACCGATCACAAAACCCAGGACAAAAAAATCCGAATTCTACTCTTGTGCCCTAGTTTGGAGTAGATTTTCAACAGTTTTGGAATTCATACGCAATTACCGGAAAACAAAGAGAGCCCTACATTTGAGAACAAAAAATAAACGTATGCACATTTTCCATTAAATAGGAAAATGAAGTAGAAATGTACATTTGCATAATTCTCTTTTTTTTCTAGACACCTAACAAGGATTGGCTAAGCTTGTAAATCTGACATTGACAAAAGTGAAAATAATATTATTTTCAAACATTACCAATATGCCAAACAGAATCGTTAATAATATAAAAAATAAAGGGGTAGTCGAGGCACACCAGCCTTTGCACTGAAGTGCATTTAATTATTTATTTGAAAGTTTTATATAGGGCGAACAAGACCCTCAAGGGTGTCAGAGCGCTTTACAATAAATGCGTATAGGTATAACAAATCAATAAAAGTAAGCAGGGCCATAAGAATAAAATCAGATAGATAAATAAAATAACAAGGCACAGATCGAACATTATGAATATAACAGAGCGCATTACAGTACATGTCATTGTACAGGCATATCAAAACAATAAAAAAACAGGAACGTAAGAGTAAAGTCAAAATGCTTAATACATGAACACAGGGTAAATCAAACATTATAGATAAGCAGGACTTAACCCCTTCCAAGCTGATGACGAGCTGGGCTCGTCATGGTGTAGCCTCCTCATACACTGATGACGAGCCCAGCTCGTCATAAAACAATGAAAATAAGCAATTCCCAGCACAGGAGGGGAATTGCCTTAGCAGCCATGGAGTTAATATAGATTTATAATATAATTATAATATAAGGTAGAATTAATATAGATTGGCAGCAAGGACATAGATAGAAGGGAAAGACAGATAAGGTGCCAGATCGAACCGGTCGGTATTGAAGGATGATGGTAGACCAATGATGATGAAAAAGTCACAGTGAATGGAATAAAGCTGTACATATAACAGAGCGCATTACAGTAAATGTGTATAGGCATATCAAAACAATAAAAATAAAAAGAAACTTAAGAGTAAAGTCAAAATGCTTAATACATGAACACAGGGTAAATCAACCATTATGGATAAGCAGGACTTAAAATAGATTTATAATATCATTATAATATAATATAGAATTAATATATATTGGCAGCAGGGACAGACATAGATAGAAGGGAAAGACAGATAAGGTGCCAGATCGAAACAGTCGGTATTGAAGGAAGATGGTAGACCATTGATGATGAAAAAGTCACAGTGAATGGAATAAAAAAGATAAGCATTCGATTGGTAGGTAAGCTAAATGGACTAGGGGATCTCTACTGTCCAGTCAAGCCATGTTTATGTAAATTTTGCCATAAGGATGCCTTTTACTTCCAGTTTGAAGGAAGGGGTGGAAGGGTTCTGTCTAATTTCTGGTGGCAGGGCATTCCATATCCTGGGTGCCATTCCTGAAAAGGAGCGATTATACGTTTATTTCTTCTTGAATTTTTGTGGTTTCAGAAGGAAGTTTTCCACACTTCTTGTTGATCTTGATCCTCCAGATATTGTGAGTTTTTGTGTGAGGTAGCTGGGTGCACTATGATGTAAGGCCTTGTGAGTCATGCAAGCTATTTTCAGGTGGATTCTGGATTCAAATGGCAGCCAGTTTAAGGGTTTTAGATCCGGGGAGATGAGGGCCCTTTTTTTCGAGCCAGTCATTATTCTTGCTGCGGCGTTGGCTCTTAGAGGAGCTGTGGCGGTTTTAGGGAGACCGCATAACGCGACACTACCATAGTCCAGCCGCGGTGGAACTAAGGCCTGCACCGCTAACTTGAAGTCATTTGGGGGTAGGAAGGCCTTAAGCTTCCTTAGTGTGTTGATCTGAAAGTTAGCTCCCTTTGTTGCATTACTAATATGCTTCTGCACATTGAGGTTACAGTCCAAGGTTATACCCAGTGATTTCGCAGAGTACACAATGGTTGGTTGAACATCTAGTGCTGTAAGGTGTTTTATCAAATTGTGCATAGTGGGGACTTTGGCGGGAGGAGCAATGAGGAGGAATTCAGTTTTTGAAGTATTCAGTTTGAGGCGATTCACTGTCAGCCAGGTTTGGGTGGTCTTAAGAGTATTGTTGAGCAAAGTATTGTCGTCCAAGGTATTGATCTTGAGGTAGAGTTGGGCATCGTCTGCGTACATGTAGAATTGTACGTTGGATGTTTGTAACATATCGGTAAGTGGTTCCATGAAGAGGTTAAAGAGTGTTGGGGATAGGGAGGAGCCTTGTGGGACTCCTAGCGTAACCGGAACTGGTTTGGACAATGTGTTGTTGATCTTGAATTTTTGAGTCCGGTTTTGCAAAATGGAGGTGAACCAGTCGAGCACTGGACCTGAAAGACCCATTCTGTGTTTCAACAGATCTATCAAGTGTTCGTGTTTGACCGTGTCGAATGCTGAGGAGAGGTCTAATAGGATGAGGAGACTGTTGTAAATATAAGGAAGACTCCAGATCCAGGAAGGTGGCAGGTAGGTAGTTTATTGCAGCATACAGAAAGTAACAGGACCGTTTCCCATTTGGCCAAGCAGTAACTGACACAGATTAGAATCAGGGATAGTGTCATAGGAAGAACCATGCTAACAATCTAGAAGGTAGGAGCCAGAACAGGCAGGGAAGGGACAGATAGGAATAAGCTATGTACAACACATCTCCCCCCTTTGGGTAACAAAAGAAAAGAAAGAAAAGAATAAGGCAAAAGAACAGTAGAAACTCTTAATGAACAATCATTTAAATAAGCAGGTGGATGGCGAGAACGTGGACTCCTCAAGCTCACGTTAGAAGAAGAAAGGGCAGAGGTAGAAGCAGAGACAGAAATCCCAAACTCACCATCACACACTGATGAAGAAGCATCGCCACCACCCACCTCCCCCCGTACAGCAGGTAAACAAGGCACACTGGAATCCCCCTGAGTAGACAGCATGTAGCCATTGCAACCCTTATCAGGAGAACTAGAAGAACAATCTGAAGAATTTGAACCCTTTTTCTGGTATAGAGCAACTCTCCTGTAGTTCCATTTGGCACCATTTTCAAGCAATACAAACTGAGGAAAAGCTTTCTTAACACGAAATGGACCACTAAATTTTGAGAGACCCTTAGTACAGCGACCAGGTTTGACCTTGACAAGATCCCCACTGGAGATAGGAAGGGAAAGCAAATTTAAAGGAGAAGATTGCTTACTATCTTCCATTAACCAGGCAGGAGTCAGCCTTGAGACAGGGGAACGGCCACGCATTAGCTCAAAGGGGGACTTTTCGCCTTGCTTATGGGGCGTTGAGCGATACGCCCAAACTAACTCTTGCACACGCTCGTCGGAAAAACATCCACTCGCAACTGACATCTGAATCACACCCTTCACCAGACGGTTGACTCTTTCACATAAACCATTACTCTCGGGATTGTAAAGGCAAGTGCGGTGATGAGATATGCCACATTCGCGCACAAAACTTGCCATTTTGGTAGAAGTAAGCTGGGTGCCGTTATCCGTAATTAGAACAGAAGGGAAACCCTCATTCATAAAAACAGACTTAAGGAAGAGAATAGTGGAGTCGGTCGTGATCTCCCTCATGAAACGCACAGTCAACCACTTGGAAAAGCAATCAACAACAACCACAGCGAAACGTTGATTTAAGGGTAGTTCACACATAGGACCAATGAAGTCCAAGCATATTGTATGCCAAGGTATGTTTTTAAAGGAAATGTTTCCGACAGTTTGGGAACCTACAACCTTAAGGCGTTTCTCTCCTTCCTTGCAAAAAGGACATTTGACCACACAGTCTACAGCATCACTATCGACTGAAGGCCACCAAAAATTTTCTTTTACGCGCCGCTGGGTAAGGGTTTGGCCTAAATGACCCTCGTGAGCTAAACTGAGAATTTTTCCCCTCAAAGAGCTGGGAGGGATATAGCGATCGCCTCTCATCAACACATTTTTCCCAAAGAGAGATAATTCACTTAAAACCCTAAGAAAAGGTCTGACAGCCGGTTCCAGAGTACTTTCTCTTCTTGCTCCCTTGAGAACAAGATTAACCACAGCTTTTAAAACATGGTCTTCTTCCATGCCCTTGGACCAATCTTCAGCAGAAAAAGAACTCTCACACAAAAACAAAACATCTTGCAAAGAGGCAACAGCTCTGTCATCACAAATCTCACTTAACGAATTTTGGCCATTAGCAGGGGAAGCAGGGAGGCGTGATAAACAATCTGCCTGAACGTTCCTCCAACCATGAACAAACTCAACCTCGAACTGATAATCCTGCAGGCGGGAAGCTAATCTGGCTAGCCTGGGCGAACCCTTTCCTGTTCCACCAGGCGCCAAAACATTCACCAGGGGTTTGTGATCCGTACGAAGAACAAACCGAGAACCCCATAAGTATGTTCTAAAATAGCTAACGCCCCATGCAGCCGCAAGGGCTTCCCGTTCGATAACAGAATAATTAACTTCAGAGATAGACAAAGGCCTAGAAGCGAAGGCTACTGTTTTTTCACCTCCTTCATGTTTCTGGAGGAGCACGGCACCAAGACCGACACCACTGGCGTCGACCATTAGGACAGAAGAACGTTTAATGTCGAAAGGAGTAAGAACATCTGAGGACTTAAGTTCAGATTTGATGCTACAAAAACAAGACTCATGCTCATTCATCCAAGAGAACTTGACACCTTTTTTTAATAGAGATCTTAAGGGAGCTGTTTTTGTAGAGAAATCTTTCACGAACTTGGAGTAGAACTCAATTAGTCCCATGAAGGACCTGAGTTGTTCCTTATCAGCCGGGGAGGGAGCTAGTTCAATAGCCTCCAAAAGGTTTCTTTTAGGCCTTATACCTTCTGCAGAGAGACAGAAACCCAAATATTCGACCTCTTTGACCAAAAATGCACATTTTTCACGGCGTAACGTGAGACCAGCATCAACAACTCTACCTAGAACATTACGTAAGACACAGTTATGTTCCTCCAAGGTATCTCCGAAAATGAGAATGTCATCCTGGAAGAAGATAACTTTATCCAATCCCTTGATCACCTTGGTAACCATACGCTGAAACACACTAGCAGCGGAGATGAGTCCAAAAGGTAACCGGGTAAATTGAAAAGTTCCTTCGCCTGTAATAAAAGCTGTAAGATGCTTTGAGCTATCATCCAAACGAATCTGGTGATATGCGTGTTTAAGGTCTAACTTGCTGAAGAATCTTGCTCCCTTAAGTGTGGAAACCAACTCGCCTATATTGGGCAAAGGGAATATATCAGCCACTACGCATTTATTCAAAGAGCGTAAGTCTACACAGAACCTGATTTTATTATCGGGTTTCTGTGAAATGACTACGGGGGAAACCCATGGAGAAGCTTCTATTGGCTCAATGATACCTCCCTGAAGCATCTCCTCTAAAACAGCTTTAACTTCATCACGCAAGGCAAAAGGGACTCTCCTTGCTTTGTGTTGTACGGGAATACTGCCCTCCTTCAACAGTATTCTGTGAGTGTATCCCTGTAATTCGCCTAATTCTTCTCGGAACACCTGACCATGACTGGCAAGAATGTCATCAATGTAGCAATCATCAACAACTAGAACCGGTTCGTCAGCTCTGGGATTAACAATTATGTGTAAGTCATACTGGTGGGAACGTCCCAGTATTGCAGGACCATCTAAAGACACATAAATCTTACCCCAGGTGGACCTATTTTTAAAAACAATCTTCGCTTCGAAGTAACCAAGGAGATCGATTTTCTCACCATGGTAACCGGATGGAAAAATATCACACACATCTAAGCATTTGTTCCCCCATACTTCCTTCAGCATAGAAGACGGAATAATAGTCCACTTGGAACCGGTGTCAACCATCAAGTCGACGTTTTTATCATCAATCATAAACTTTGCTTTAGGAATTCGTTCTCTCTTTTCAACACATGAACACACTGAATCATACAACACAAGAATTTTGTTGACATCACGCTTTAAATCATTATATTCACCCACCACAGTAACTCTCGGGTTGGCTCTGTTCTTACACACTTTTGCAAAGTGACCTATTTTACCACAACGTAGACACTCCTTGTTGTTGGCAAAGCAAAATTTTGCATCAGACATATGTGAATAGCTCCCACATCTAGAACACATCTTAGACATGAATTTGTTACTAGGCTGTAACTGGGGTCTATTAAAAGACTGTTGAGGCATATTTTTTTTCTGCAAAACATAACCTTTTTTTCTAACTATGGCAACAGCAGCTGCTTCGTCATCACTAATGTCACTATTGACCATTTTATGGGATATTTCAGCAACCTTGGAATCTGTACTACCCTTTGACAACTCCTTAATGCACTTCTCGCTCTCCTCAACAACCTTAGCAAGCTCAATTGCTACCTTTAGGGTTGGATTTTTAGCAGCCCACAAGCGTTCTTGAATTTTTCTATTATTTGCTTGTACAATTAATTGGTCTCTTATGTGCTCATCAGCCATCTGACCAAAATTACATTTTACGGAAAGTTCACGTAGTCGGGCAACAAAGTCATCTATGCTTTCACCCTCAAGTTGTTTATTCTTGTAGAATCTGTATCTTTGAAGAACTAGGTTTTCTTCTCTCCCAAATCTGTTCTCCAGCCTAGCAATGGCTTCTTCAAATTCATCCAAAGGGTGTGAAGTGGCAGAGAGAACTTGAGGTAAGTATTTGAAGAGTCGTTGCCCTTCTTTTCCCAACGTGGTCATTAAGAGCGCTTTCTTTCTTTTTGCAGAGAAGCCTTCTCCATCCAGGGCCTCGATGTAGTTGTTAAACATTATGATCCAGTCCTCCCAGGGAGTGGAAGGATTGCCTGGCTCGCTCAAAAATTGCGGAGGAAGAGCAACATTTATGGATTGCGCCATAACACCTCTGAAGTCTATAATTGCTAATATATGTTCAATGTTCAAGGGCCAGTATCCAAAGTTGTAGAAAGAAAGAAGTTACGATAACGCTCAAATGATTGACTTGCTCGTGACTAAGAAACACTACAAACCTAGTTCAACATGTACCTGCTTGTAAGTTGTAGTCATGAATATTGTAAACTGCAGTCATGAATCCTTTAATAGGATTAATAAATTACACTAAATTCACTCTTGTTTTGCTTGCCGATATCATAAACACAACGAAATGTTCTTAATCAAATAGCATGCTTATTTGTATTTTAAAGTCTGCTTACTAGTGTTTTGAAGTCCTTAAGTCTTTGTTTTTAGGGTTAACAAATCACATATGCGCTAAAATCGTCAGCGCTTTTCTGCCGATCACAATCACAGGATTTGCTGTCTTAAAATGGCCGCTTGCGCTTGACGTCACGAAGGTCACGTAAATGACCTCGCGTAGACGATGCGCAGCGTCCAATTCCTTAGCGTTCCTGTGAGCGCGCAAGACTCTTAGGGTCTTCATCACCGCTCGCGCCTTCAGCTCCTCGCGAGACAGGTTGACATGGCAACGGGAAAGCCAACTTGATTACGCACCTTGTGATTCTGTAGTTAGGCTCCGTTGCTACGTGACGATGTACACGACGTCATCAACCGACGTAAAGAAGGAAAAGGCGGAGAAAAGCCGAAATAAGTCTTCCAGTCGGAAATTCTCAACGCCGATCAGCTGCAGGAAGTATGATCAATGGCAGAATAAACACTGTAACTCGTGAGTTCGTTGGGGAACGGATCGCCGTTTTTCTTTCAGTCTTTCTTTTGCTGCAAGCGAAATGAAGCAGAAATGGCCAGATGCTCCCAACCAGAAGTCGCCAAAATGTTGTAAATATAAGGAAGACTCCAGATCCAGGAAGGTGGCAGGTAGGTAGTTTATTGCAGCATACAGAAAGTAACAGGACCGTTTCCCATCTGGCCAAGCAGTAACTGACACAGATTAGAATCAGGGATAGTGTCATAGGAAGAACCATGCTAACAATCTAGAAGGTAGGAGCCAGAACAGGCAGGGAAGGGACAGATAGGAATAAGCTATGTACAACAGAGACATGCTTCGTTACGATCAAGGAGTTGAAGTGCATCATCAATGATGTGTGTCATGGCTGATTTCGTGCTGTGATTTGCGCGGAAGCCGGATTGGTGTTTATTTAGGAGGTTGGAGTGGTCGATATGTTTTGTCAGTTGGTGATGAACACATTTTTCCAGAAGGTTGGCCAGGGTGAGAATATTGGTGATAGGGCGGTAGTTGTTGAAGTCCATGGGATCAGCAGTGGGTTTCTTAAGGATGGGAGACACTTGCCCTATCTTTAGGGAGTCAGGGAGGCAGCCTTGTTAAAGAGAGCTGTTGATGATCTTGGTCCATAGAGATAGTAGCACCGGAGTAAGATCTTTAACCGCATTTGCAGGGGAGAGGGTGAGTAAGGTGATTTGAAGGTTTCAAAGCACTGAGAAATTTGCCTATAGCTTCTTCAGAGTAGGAGTGAGAGTATGCCCATGTTGCATTATTTATGCCCAGGCAGCTGTGCACAGGTAATCAAGCTATTTACTGTGACTCACAGTGTAAGACATCCAATCGATGAAGTGGGCTGACCCATCGCTATATGCTTTGGTGCGCAGAAGCAAAACGTGAATGCCACCTGAGCAGACCAATCAATGAAAAGGGCTCACCAAAAGCCCCTATATCGAAGTATTTATTATGATTCTGTTAGACCCCAACATTTGGTCCTGTGGAGAACTGAACCTCCATATAACACAATGGAAATCCCTTTCATTTTACTTAGTCGTGCATTTGACACAAATGCTTTTGCATGTTTTCCAGCATGCTGAACCATCTACAAAACGCACAAACACAACAGTGCACATTTCAATTTAAGAATTAGGGCGACCCTGCTGCCCATGAAAGGCCCCCGTTCACAGCTCCAGCTGTACATTTTCATACATAAAGTTCCACAAATGTGAATTCTTTGAAGTACAGTGCATAATTTACAACTGCAAATCGTAGTTTTTGAACGCCTATGTAAAACATATATAGAAACATTTATGGATTCAGAAACCAGTGTGACACATCGTTTGATTGCAGTATGAAAGAGCAAATACCGACACAATACAACACAAAAAATATATATATGAAGTGAAAGATATCAGTCATCTATGCCTGAAAGCTGCCTATAGCATTGGTGCAGGAGTCAAAGGAAATCAAAGAACTCTAGGCTTTGGTAAACTATAATATCACTCATAGGTTTAGAAGAGTGGCAAAAATACGTCGAACGTTCTGGATGGTGGCAAAGTGTCTGATCAAGTCCTTACAGAACAGTGGCGGTTGACATCTACGGGGAACTAGGAACTGGAACTCCATTGCCCAATCCTGGTGCTGCTCACATGCAGTATGTGAGCAGTGCCCTGATTGGAGGGAGCGGCCTCACTCAGCGCTCCATAGCACAATAGAGACCTTCACTTACTCTCAACTCAGCAGTCTTAAGACAGCTGGGCTCAGAATTTTAAAGTGTGCATGTGTGGCTGGCCATCGCAAGACGTCCGGCCAAAAAGAAATGCGCACTTTAAACAGTGCAATAACAGTTCACCCACCACTCTGCTGCTATCAGTCAGCAGCATCTCTGCCCCCGTCCCGACACTCCTCACGGGGCATGAAGAATAAAATGGTAATACATTACCATTTTATTTTCCATGTCGGGGGCTTTGGGGGTGGGAATTCGAGAGGGGCGATGCTCCTCTGCTCCAGAGGAGCCGCCCCTGTAAGTAGAGAGTTTAAGCAACGTATAAGAATGAGCAGGATTACTTCTACATTTGAAGCAGGGGTATTATAATTTAAACCAATTAGCGAAGGGATTAGACCACGATTTCCTGCTGCTAATACCTCACTCATCATCCCTGTAATCACCTTTGAAATGGACTCCTGGATTTAAATTGTGGTTGCTGCAATATACGATTTTCTCATTCTGACTTCAGTACTCGGTACTCAACTTTAGTAACATAACTACGTGAGAGATTGCTTGTAATGAATAACATATGGTATCACAATAGCCCCTGCAGAAGGAAAGACAGAGCAGGTAGCCAAATTCTCTCTCATTGACTGTTGGCTAAGATAGTGGATAGATGCTAGTGTGTCACTTATGCAGACTTAGAGCAGAGAGCCACCACCATGTCCACCATCATCGCCACCAACACCGCCGCTACCTCCACAGCAACAACCACCACTGCCATCACCACTACCACTACCACCACAGCAACCATCATCACTACCACTATACCACCACCACTACCGCCATCAACGCCACCACCACCATGACCACCATGACCACCGCCACCAGCATCACCACTACCACCACCACCGCCACTTCCAATGCCACCACTTCCACCTCCACCACCTACCCTGTTTGTGCGTTTTGTCAGCAACAGATTCATGTGTAGTTGGGGCATTGCATGAAAGCATCTAAGGCAATCTCTGTACCAATAAACAACTCAAGCTAGGAGGAGAGACTTTTCTGAAGAGAGGGAAAGCCAGCACCAATGCGAAAAAAAGGAAAAGCAAATAAAAGGAGAGAAAAGCAGGCAGAGCTTTAGATTTATATTGAAGGAACACGAAAAGTAGATAAAGTAGAAAGAATCACAAGAGAAAGAAAGCCGCACAAAAATAAATCAAGTGTTTGCATTGCCTATCCTTTTGTACAGAGAAAAGCTTTACTCACGCTGAAGCGATCCCTCACACACACAGTGAACATGCACCACATGGGAGCCAGTAGTGCACACGTCCTTTGGAACACAGAACGGTAAGCACATGCAATGAGGCGCACAGACGGTGAAACTCATGAAGTAGCTACAGGCCAAGTGGCTCCAAGTAAGAAACGTGCTGTACCAGCCGTTGCCGGCTAGTGCCGAGTAAGATTCATCCTGCCTTGGGGAAGAGACTACTCAACAGCACCGATCCCACTCAGGTCATCGAAGCCTTGGGACCATCTCCGGCCTCCTGCCAGCTCAATAAGACATACTGCAAGCGTGAATCCGCCAAAAATGAGTGAATGTCACTGTGCACTTTGCTGGGCAACCCCGTACGCTTCTCCTCCACGCTACATCACACCCCAGGTGCTTCTGCTGTCCAAGAAGCATACTTAAGGAAAAGCTTAAACGCCCAAAAAAGCCCAAATGAACCTAATTTTGTATTCTGTTTGGAAACAGTTTCTCTAATAAGTACCTTATGAGATAATTATATGCCACCCGAGTTCTACGCCTCTATAGCGCTTGTTGTGCGGCTTTGTGATTTATAGGTCTCCATGACTTAATATCCATATAATGTACCGCTGGCGCTACCTTATCCTATATATGGTCTTCTAGTGGTCAGTGCTGACACAAGAACAATCATGTTCTGAAGGATAAATATCCCTATTAAATAGAGGGGAAGCTCTCACGATAATATGTACGATGTTTGGACATTTCCATCCAAGATCAATTGATTGAAAGATTTAACAAATGTAAACAGTGTTTGATGCACAGATATACTATCAAGCGTCACTGGACATGCAAGCTCATTTTAGATCCTGCTGAAGAGAGCTTCAACTCTCCAACAGTAGGCAAATGGGGAAGAGCTGACCAGAGCTCACGTCTACATAGTCCACTACAGGCCCAAGTCACCATCAGGCGTGTCAGTATGGTAGGCCCAACGAGCAACACACATTTTCTTGGACCTTGAGATGAGATTCTTCCCTGGAGCATCATGCACAGCATATAAATGTAAACAAACAGCAACTAAGAAGTCATGCATTCCACACATTCAAAGGAAATTACTTCCAGCAGATAATCCACAGTCAGATAACAAGCATTGGCAAAGCCAAATATACAGGGTGCATGTGGAGTCCTGTATAAAACATTAAAAAAGCATGCTGCTATGAAAAAAAAGATTGCTTTTTTATACAACGCATGTATGAGCTACAAAACATGTATGTATGAGGGTTCAGTGTAATTCTGACTTGCAAACTAGCCCTTCACAGCAGAGGCTCCTCCGTAATGGTGGAGGAGTGTCGCCCCACTGGGTCACCTAGGAGCTAAAAAAAGCAGCAGGAAAAAAAAACTGATATTGTTTTATTTTTCTGCTGCTGGGTGCGTGGGGATAGGCAGGGCCAGGTCATCGGAGAGGAGTGATGTGCACTGCTAACTGGGCATGTCTGTTTGGCCGGCCGTCTTATGCCGGCCAAAAAGACATGCACCGTTAGGTTTCTCCAACCCAGCTGTATTACACAGCTGGGTTGGAGAAACAGCACAGACTTCCTGTGCCTGAGCGAGCATTGAACAAGCTCGCTCAGGCCAATCCCAGCGCTGCCCTTATGCAGCATGAGCTGCTAGGGGATTGGACAGGGAGTCTCTGATGCAGTCCTAGGGGCTGCTGGCACAAGAAAGCAGAGGAGCTCCAAGGCACGAGGCGGCAGAAGCAGCATCAAGTACGCTTTTTATTATTCCAACCCCCCCTCCTTCCTGTACTCCCCCCATGCCCACTACACCAGTCTCACCACTGTTTATATGTGTCGGCCGCCACTGGGCCCACACTCATTGCAAGCATGCTATGGGCGGTGGAATGATAAACCAAACAGCCAGCAGCTTGAGGTGAAAGAATCACTCGTCTAGGCAGAGCCTTAGGCCATTACATGTCCATTTTAAAGAATTCATAATAACAGGCCCACAAAACAGCTGTGCTTTCAGGAGAGGCCTAAAAAACTGTTTTGACAATGTTGTTTTGCAATCACATAAAAAGCGTGTTCCACCATTATTATGTCCAGTATTCCACTAAAGGATTTCTGTAAATACAATTCAATGAATAGCGTAGCTGACTTTTTTCCAGCTCGATAAGCCCTTGAGAGAACATGTTAATGGAGGAGTCAGGAGATGGCCCTTAGGCGGAAGGATTTCTAAAAACATTTAGAGTTAAAGCACTCCGGGTCAAATGTTGGGTTGCCAAGAGGTTGTTAAACGATCTGTGAACGGGGTCACATTGGCAGCACAGGAGCAGGTGCTCTCTTTCGCTTTTACTAGCCATCAGGGTATATTATAACTCCCAGTAAGCCTGAGAGCAGATTTCAGTATCCCTAACCATTCAATCCTAGCTCTCCCTGCTGTGACTGCCATTAGAAATAGAGCAGCCTGCGGAAAACGACCCAGAGTGCTTTGCATTCAAAATAGAGGAAGTCTAATGAAATGTGTTGACTCCATCCTGGGGCCGCCTTCCTTGGATTCAACCCATTTTAAAAGTAGACAGGCCCTATTTAAAAGTGGTGGGACTGTTTTGTTAAAAATATGCTAGCCTTCCTGAAAAGTACCCAGTTATGCATTAAACATTTCAAACACAATAAGATAATGGACGGAGCAATGAAACTTTTCAGACACTCACCCCAGTCACTATTAGATCTGGGCGGAATCCATCATTGCTCTTTCGCTCACTTCGCCACCCCAGTTTTGTCTGCCATTTGTACAGAATTTGTAAGAGCAGATGTTCTACATGCAGCCAGGAATGACAACTAGGCGGGCACTCATTGTGCCAGGGTAAGCGATGGAAGATGAAAAGAAAAGAAAAAAAAAAGAGAATATTTAAAATATGAAAATGAAACCAGCTCCAAGATCCCTTGTAAATAAAGCATTCTTTCCCAGCTGAAAGCAACCAGAACCGCCTACACCCAGTACAGCATGGCTTATGCCAGGTCTTGGAACCAAAACAAACTTACTCAAAGATGGTCTGGCACGCTTGAGTCAAAGCTTGAATTGTCACCATTCTGAAGCAGAAGTCATAAGTTCTTCCTTCTCCAGTCAAGTCTCACCCCATCTAAGTAAGCAGAGTGCTTCAAATGAAGGCTCCTTCGGGCACTCTCTCTCCGGGGATTTTATGTGTGATCCCTCAAGGACTACTCCTACCACTTGTACTCCTAAGCAGCTAACGCCACCCCTTCCTGAAAGACATTGGCACACAAAGCCTTCACCACTCATACAGCAATAATATACACATGTATCAACCCACAATCAATGAGGAGAACAAACACAAAGACCTACAAATGTGCCTATATGCCCTGGAACTCAGAATGGAAACAAACTCACCACCAACCTCCTCAATGATCAAACACCTCTGGCCATCTTAGGCTGGTGGACCATGCCCCACAAAAGCTCAAAAGCTTAAGAAAACCGAGATTCAAATGAAACCAATGTGTTGATCGATGTATCCTCCCTTTCCAGAAGCCAGCAAAAGTAGTGTGAAGTATGTCACACACCTTCCATATGCCAGCTCCTTTACTTTAGGCCTGCCCTAATATGAGACGTCCAGAAAGCCCTAAAAGGATCAGAAATTGGTAATAAGACCCAAGACTCCGGTTTGTGACATTCCTGAAGAACTCACAAGTCACCCACAAAGCCTCCTACCTCATCCACAAATTAATTCAAAGAAAACCCCAAAACATTTAGAGATGATAACTGAATGTTACCGCCATGAATGTCTATGCTGTTCACCAAAACGTAAACTAAACTTACAACAAACCAAAGGAAGGCAGACGCGTCACTATCATCAGAACTATGGAATGAGCTTCCTGGTCAACATTTGCACAAACACTGATCCCCTCTTCTCCAAAAAGAAAACTGAAGGACTGGGTTATTTAAGACCCAGCGGTGCCAGGGGACAACACCTGAAACCTTCGTGGGTAACCTGCTCAGGCGTACAAATGACAGAGACACGGGACACTTCCTTCGGCGTCAAAGATTCGAGCTTTATTTACTGCAGGGAATACAGAAGTCACGGCAAGTACAACGCGTGCTACTTGTGGAGACTGCTTCAAATTGGTTCTGTGGATCGCTCCTTTTATACATAATTCACCCATAGGTTTACATGGTACACAAAGGTTTATGGCTCGGTTCCCATGATTATCCCCCAGAGGGGTCGCTTTGGTCACTTTGATACATTCAAGGTCCGGAACATAAGTGCGGAAACATTTGGCGGTCCCCAACTGCAAAAACCCATCTTCCCACCATTAGTACATTCCATTCAGCAATAAAACAGATCGAAGGAGGAACAAGGACAGGTGCGGAGGAAGATGGAGACAGTGGGAAATTGGAAAGGGTGTAAAAGAGGAGGTGTCGGGGAAACACGAGCTACAGGCATCAAAGGGACATGCCTAATGAGATGCACGGCTGAGACAATAAACCGGCACGGCAAGAAGAGCCTCGAGCAGGGCCATTTGCCTTACAGTATCATCCCCCTCGTCATAAAGACATTTTCAAAGGACATGTGTCTTCCGTACAGATCTTGGAAATCCCAGGGTCGCGAAGCGGACAACGTCCGCTCGCTGGCTACTTGAGGGCAAGAGACAAAATGGATGCCATATCTAAGATGGAAGCCGTGGGTACAGATAGAATAACCCACGTAACAGACGAACGGTTTAGGTCAGCACAGCGAAACTGCATACACCCACTAAACTCGTCATTTGCGGTTCATAGATACCAGACTCGACCATATTCGTGCGAGTCAAAAACATCTCTTACAATTGTCACGGAACCTCAGACGCTCCTTTTGCCCTCATGTAGGCAAGCACTAGTCGGAATCATACTTGATATTCATCAGACCATCTAGATGTTGCTGTAACATAGCTCTGTCCAACCGAGTTTCTTTGGTAACAGGCGGCTGTCCTATACACGTTGTAGCACAGAGGCCACATAAGGCAGGACCACACTGCACACAAAGGCAACACGTGAACAGGAATGCCACAACAACTCCGACAATCATCAGAATCTTCCAACCCCAAGTCGACATCAGGCCCCAAAACCACCCAAGTAGCGTCCAATCCCCTACGTCCACGTGTATGGACTCAGAGATCTTATGCAACTTTGAGATGGCTTGATAAACAGTCGGAGCGTTATCTGGAATGAAAATACAGCAGCTCAAATGGATCACCTTGCATACCCCACCTCGATCTGCTAAGATCACGTCTAAAACCATACGGTTTTGTAACGTCATAAGTCTATCCGCCTGAAGTTCTGTGGTGATATTACCAAGGGCACTGGCAGTAATATTAGCTGTCGATTCTACCACTCGAGTCAATTGTCTCAGGTTCCTACTATTAACCATAGGCCCCCAAAACGGGAGGAAACCCTTGAAAAAGTCTCCTGCCTCTTGACCGGCAGTGTCCTCTTCGCTAATTACGCCTCTCACAACTCTAGTCTTGTGATAGTCTGCATCTACAGTGAACGTCGGAGGCAACAAATTTGCGATAAAACATGAGCCCACAAAGTCGAAGGGCAACCATGCATACGCACGATCATGGCAGATAAAGTATGTACCCTTGGCAGCCAGAAACACAGGGGACAAGACCATCGGCAAAATGGAATTTTCAGTGCAAGCACTCTCTCCAAGTCGGGCTTTCGATCTTCGGCCACGACCTATTAGACAAAAATTACCAATGTGGGGTACGACCCATATCGGAGGCGAGCTTTTAAGCTGTTTTTCACTAGCGAACACACTATACTCGCCTCTACTCAGGACCCTATAGGCTTGTACCTCTTCTTCTGGAATAAGCGAGGGTTCATAGATATCTCTATCTAAATCCTCTATCGCTATAGACAAAGGCTTTTGATACGAGCCAGGGCCAGAGTAGGGGGATCGTGGCTCTCGATTGGGGTGGGAACCTAGTGCGCTTCGAAACATTGTTTGGAATGCTCGAGCGGAACCCTGGGAACTATACGGTAAAACCAAATATGGAATTCCCTTATCTGTGGTATGTGGCATCAACCCACACACCCAACAATTAGTAGTGTTAACCACTAACTGGTGCTGGTGAAGGAGCTGAATAAAGGAATTATTGCGAAATTCTGCACGTCTAGCCTGCTCATGTTCGGGTAAGATATGGAAAGAATGAGGAGATGCAGTAGAGGTAAGTTTAGAGTCAGAAGTAGGAGTAGGAGTAGGTATGGCAGAAGGTAAGAAGTAAGACATCGTGTAATACAACCCACCCGCCAATAATGCAGAAACAGTCAACAGCAATATGAATATTTGAAACATAAAACATTTGGTACGACTAAGTTGTTGTAACTTGAACCTTTGTGCCTGAGCTTCTTCCAAATCCATCAGCTTTGAAAACGCCATCCCCTATGACCGTCCGCAACGTTTCTTGACGCACTTCGTTCTGTGTAGCAATAGTCAATCCCTAGGAGTTCCCAGGAACCGACGGTCTTTAACCTAGCGTCAAGACCTACTAACCAGAAGGAAGTACGCGCGCGGCCCTACGGCCTTTATTTACAATATATATGCAATGTCTCTCAGCTGTGGAAGCAAAAATACATAGAAAAAGAACCTTCAATATATACAAGAATAATTGCAATGATACAGGTGTTCAGACTGATCGTGGAAACGGGATAATGCAATTGCCAAGGGGCAAAACAGAATTTTATTTGTCCTTAGTGCTGGATCGCAAAAAGTATCGAGTTTTCCCAGGACGTGTCTGTTCATCGAACAAAGGATCCGTTGAAGAAACAGAGTTCTGTTGATCAGTCGAATGTTCTGGTCTCGAATCTTTTGATGACAAATGTTCAACAGTATCTTTCTGCTGCACTGGGGATTCTCCGACAGGTTGTGCGTCGCTGAAAGGTGCAAACGCCGGCAATCCTTCGGACTCAGTTGAAGCAATGCCCCTCCTCACCCACGAGTCTGCAGGTAACGGAATAGGAACTTTCTTCGTATGGGTGGCATGCACCCAATTTTTCCGGCCCTCTAAACGAACGGCAGTTCTCGTGGCAAGGAGGACCTGGTAGGGTCCGGTGAACCTGGGCTCCAAGTTCTTCTTCCGAGCAAAATTTCTGGTGACCACCCAGTCTCCAGGCTGGAGCTGGTGGCCTGGACCCTCCGTCTGCGTCGGCAATGCTTCGTAAACCTGTTGGTGAATTAACCTCAGTTTAGCAGTCAGATCATGAAGATAATCAATCAACATTGGGTACTCAAGATCACAGAACACACCCGGTCTAGGGACCCCCCAAACATTCGCAGGACGACCGAACACTATTTCATAGGGACTAAGCCCTACTCGGGAGTGTACGGTTGCCCTTGTTGACAGTAAAGCTAAGGGTAAAGCGTCAGGCCATGAAAGACCAGTCGTAGCCTGAATCTTCGCTAGTTTAAGGGTGCCGTTATATCCTTCAACCAAACCAGCTGACTGGGGATGATTGGCGCTGTGGAATTTTTGATTAATTCCAAGGCCTTTGCACACACTCTTCATCACACTCCCCACAAACTCACTTCCGTTATCAGACCACACAACCCGAGGCATTCCGTACCAAGGAAAGTATTCCTTCAGTAGGATTTTTGCCGTTGACAAAGCAGTGTTGTCCTTGAGAGGATAGGCTTCAATCCATCGGGAGAACGCGCAAACCACAACTAAAACATATTTCAGGTTATTGCATCGCTCCATATGGATGAAGTCTAATTGAATCACCTCAAAGGGACACGAAGGGGGAGCAAAACTACCAGGAGGAGTTGGGGTTCCCTTACCAGGATTGTACAACATACATACCATACAATTCTTAACCAATCGTTCAGCACATTTCGTGATACCATCATTCTTCCACACAGGGGACAGCAACTTACAAATACCTTTCACGCTAATATGTGCTAACCCATGTGCCATTGTCACAATAGCCAGCACATACGCATCTGGCAACATCCACCTCTTATGTTCCGACAAGTCTACCCAACAACCATTCGCATCCAACTTTCCCGTACTTTCATTCCACTTCTTCTTTTCAGTCTCAGTGGCCTCATTTTGTATCGCCTTCACACTCTCGATAGTGTCCTCACACATACTAGTCTCCGCAGGTCACCTAACCGAACTTGCCACATACATTCGAGTGCTAAGGTTCCGGGCAGTCTCCTTAGCAGTCTCATCCGCAAACGCATTACCACGTCCAACATCATCCGTCACCTTACGATGTGCACTACATTTAACAATCGCTACCTGCTTAGGCAACGTGAGTGCATCCAAAAGATCATTCACAAGCTGGCCATGCTGAATCTTCGTAACATTCACACGTTTATCTTTCGACAACACACATGCTCTAGTTAAGGCAATCAGTTCTGCAGCCTGGGCAGAATTCTGATTCAATCTTGCAGCTTCCACAACAGTACTCAAAGTTACAACAGCATACGCAGTGGTCACATCACCATTCGGCAATTTAAAACATGAACCGTCTACATACAACGTTCCATCTGGATCTTCTAAAGGAGTGTTTTTAAGGTCCACTCGACCTTTTGTTTCCTCTTCTGTTCGCAAATAACAGTCATGTTCTGTTATTTCATCTGACTCTGTACTAATGGGTAACAAAGTTGGCGGATTCAGAACATTGCAACGTTTTATCTGAATATGACTTGCCAGCAGCGTCAACTCGTATCCGGACAACCTCGCACTTGTCAAGTGCTGAGTTTTCGTACGATTCAAAAGAGTATCAACTGCATGCGGAACCATCACCGTAAGCATATTATCCATGACCAATCCTGCTGATTGTCGGATGGACACCGCAGCTGCCGCTGTTGCTCTCAAACAACTCGGCAATGCTCTAGCTACCGGGTCCAAGGTCGAGGAAAAGTATGCACATGGACGTTGCTTACCAACAAAAGGTTGCGTTAAGACACTCAAAGCACAACCTTCCCTCTCGTGAACGTATAATGTGAACGGCTTACTGTAGTCAGGGGTACCTAACACAGGAGCAGAACACAATGAATCACGTAATTCAGAAAAACTCTTCTGACATTCCTCCGTCCATGGTAAAGGAGTTGAAACATCCTTGCACGTAAGAGCCACCAATGGTTTCGCTAGCAATGAAAAATTCGTGATCCACTGCCTGCAGTACGACGTGATACCTAGAAAGGCACGCACATCTCTTTGTGTTGTTGGCACAGTCATTCGCGCAATTGCTGCAATTCTCTCTGGGGTCAACCGCCTTCCCTCCTTTGACAATAAGTGACCTAGATAGGTTACTTCTTGACAACAATATTGGAGTTTAGAAGGTGACACCTTGTGATGTAAGTCACAGAGATGTTGCAGCAACGACACCGTAGCAATTTTGCAAATGTCCTGAGTATCCGCAGCTACCAATAAGTCATCAACATATTGGATTAAGGCCGCACCAGCCGGCAACGTAAACGCATCCAGTTGACCCTTCAAGGCTTGACTGTAAATCGATGGACTCTCACAGTAGCCTTGAGGAGCGCGTTTAAACCGGAAGCTGCGTCCACCAAGAGAGAAACCGAAAAGGTCTCTACTTTCTTCTGCGATCGGGATGCTGAAGAATGCATTCTTCAAATCAATCACCGAAAACCAAGATGCAGATGCTAGAATCAGAGTCAGTAGTGCCGTGATGTCAGGCACAACGGGAAACTGAGGAATCACAATTTTATTTACCTCCCGTAAATCGATAACAAAACGATAAACAGGTGGTTTCGAAGGATCAGTACGTTTTAAAATAGGCAGTACAGGGCTGTTGCACACGTTTCCCCGAGTCTCTTCAATAACGTCTTTGTCGATCAAATCATAGATGATCGCTAACAGTGCTCGTTCACCATCAAGAGAATTACGGTACTGGGGAATACGTGGCAATCGCACATTAGATTTCAACTGAACAACATAAGGGGAGATGTCAAGCAGGCCCACATCATTGGGACCTGTTGCCCATAGAGATGCAGGAAGAGAACTCAATTCCGGTGGAAGCTTGTCGAGAGACAAGTACATAGGAGAGACAACCCTCTCTCCTAACGTAAGCTTTACACCCGCAGGAGAACAATACAGAGTTGCGTACAAACGTTTTAGCAAATCCAGACCCAAGAGATTTTCACCACAACCAGTAGTCAAAATCAACGGAGCTTCAAGCTCGCGTGGCCCAATTGTAAGAGGCAAAGGGCGTGAAACTGGATTGCTAACGGGGGCGCCAGAGAATCCAACGGAAACATTTGTTAAGCCAGACAAAGGTGCGCCAGGGAGTTTCGAATGCATAATGGAACTTTTCGCTGCACCAGTGTCCAACAGAAAAGGCTCAACGACGCCCGATGTAGCAACTGCGACGTAAGGCCCTCTCTGATCAACCGGAACTGATACCACTCCCTCTCTTTGTCTATGGCTGTCCTAGTAAGTACTGTCGTCAGTTCCCTGATCGACGTAATAATCGTCTACATTGTACTGCGCAGATCGTCCTTGCGATGATCCACGTTGATCGAAACAATTATTAGAATTTGATGAGTTGTCTGAGCGGTCATTTTGAGCACCACGACCTCTACCACGTGATGTCTGCTGAGAACCACCACGACCCCCTCTAGATGAGTTACCACTATTACGATCGTTCAGGACAGGACAATTGAATTTTAAATGACCCTCCTGTCTACAATAGGCACACTGATTGTACCCTAACGAGGATCTTTGAGAAGAGGAGTCATTTTGAGATTGCGATCGATTAGACTGCGACCTATTTTGCTGTGAAGCATTCTGATTCGAACGCGGAGGATACGCTTGCTGTAACAACACTTTAGTTTTAAGTTCTTTCGTCTTTTTATCAGCGCGGTCGTTCTCCTCTTTCTCTCTATTCTCATAATACTGTGCTGTAGCCAATATTTGAGCCGAGGTAGAAACGGCCCACGCACTTTCAGAGTTTTTCAACTTATTGCCCAAATCAGGCAATAAGTTAAAGACAAATTTATCCACGAACAACCGTTGACCACCCTCAGTGCCCATATCCTGCCCACTATGATCGATGAATGCCTCCTCAAATCTCGTAAAGAAGTCGGAGACGCTCTCGTCCTTCTTCTGCTTACAAGCTGACAATTTGTCCCAATTCACCCTCATAGCCGGCATAAGAGTTTTCATTAGTGTAATTATTCTCTGAGGGAGAGCGGTAATCAACTGTTCGGGTTTAGCACCACCAGTTTGCAACCCATCCGCCGCTAAAATGGCCGCCCAATCACCACCTAGTTCGTTTGCGTGATTTTCCTGACGAATCTTAGCCCATACCGGTTGCGGCACAACATTGCCAAACAGCATATCAATATCGGCAAGATTCATTATCGTAGCGTCTACAAGCTGCGACAATTCCTTATAGTACCCTGCAGGATTTTTGCGAGGGTCAGGCAAAGATTGCTTCACCTGTAACACTTCCGATCGTTTCCATGGGAGATGTATCCATACTCTCTGGAAATAGGGTGGAACAATGGGGTTAGCATTAGGATCGCCTGGCATCCACACTGGTGGAACTTCCCGCATGGGAAACTGACCAGAGGCATCAAACTGCCTCTCAACGTCCTCAACAAACAGGGCTTGAGGTATAGGAGTGGGACGGAAAGATAACAACCGCTCAACAGCACGTCGAACGTTGGTATCCACTATCAATCCGTTCGAGAACTGAAGTTGTAGATCAGACAAAGCGGTCAACACCTCGTCAGGTGCATCGGCCGATATCTGATCGCGCAAAACTTTGCACATTTCTTCGAAAACAAATCTTTGTGTCGGTACATTGAATTGACAGAACGTATCAAGTACAATACGTGGAGGATTTCCAAGAGGATGCGTCATCCAACCCATCGCCATGTTATATAGCGAAGCGCGTTCCCTACCACCGGGAAGCCGACTACGTCTCTGAGGACCATCTGAACCGGCGGACCCAAGAACAGGTCCAAGAGAATGAAAGAAGTTAGCCGCAACAGGAGAAGTACGACTACGAGTAGCTGAAGAAGTATAGCACAAGGGACTAACAAGAGAAGGAGTAGAAACAGAAGCAACAACAGGAGTTAATAGAGCAGGAACGGTAGCGGGAGCAGGAGTATGCGGAAGTGGAGGAGCAGTGGGAATAGCAGTAGGCAAAGGAGCAGGAACAGTCGGAAGAACGGGTGCAGGTTGAGGAACAGGCTGAGGAATAGGTGGAGGAACAGGTACAGGGGGAACCACTGGAGCGGCGGTACCCTGTACATACGGAGGTGGCGACTTCAGAAGATAAGACATTAGAGGATCCTCAACTGGTTCTTCCTTCTTATCTGACTCCGTAGGCAAAGCAGGATAGCATTTATCTATGGACATACGCTGTAGCCTATCAAACACTTCCTTTTCCTTATCCTCCTTATCACGCTGAAACTGCTCTACTTTCTTTACAATGGTAGCAACACCATCTCTCTGATTACGTTTAGTCTGTCTGATCTCTTTCTGTCGGGCTTCTTTACGCCACAACCGAAAGGCATCAAAAATGGCCGGCCTTGACTTCTTCGCAAATAATTTAGCCTCTAGATTATCTACGATTGGAGTCTCAAAGCTAGCATGAGGTGGCCAACTAAGGACACCATCCTTCTTAGTATACCGAATCCAATAGTCATTAAAAGTAATCGGGCCTAGCCCATGCTTACTGTAGAGCTCATAAGTGGGAGTTCCAACCGGAGGTATCGGACAGGAGTCCTCCAGTCGGGAATCCGTACCACAACGTCTGAAACAACTAAACAAAGTACAGCGACCAGGCATCTTGCACACTAGCCGTGTTTCACAAACTTCAAGGGTTACGGGATTTACCAAGTCCCAGCAAAGAGCAAAAACCCTCGGTTTTTGGCGTCTGCAGTCGTCAAATATCACAACAAAGTACCAAGAACCACAAATGCAATGGAACCATGCAACAACTAAGTAACCACAACCAAGAACTCTGGGAGCGACCCACAAATACTTAACTCAAAGATCGATGGCGTCACCAGGAAGGCCCGTCAATCGTCTCGCTATACCAAGGTCTACGCCAGGCGCCAAAACAGGTCTACAGTCAGGGCAGCAGTCCGTCGCAGCCGTCAGGAGGCGGGAATCTTCGCGGGAAAAGTCTTCGGGCCACTTATTTCGACAACAGGATCGATGAAGCGGAGTGCACCTTCCCTCGGAGATTTCACACGAAGTTCCTCACGATCGTCGGGCTTGGACCGGTACCACTGATGCAGCCCCACGTTGGGCGCCAACTGAAGGACTGGGTTATTTAAGACCCAGCGGTGCCAGGGGACAACACCTGAAACCTTCGTGGGTAACCTGCTCCGGCGTACAAATGACAGAGACACGGGACACTTCCTTCGGCGTCAAAGATTCGAGCTTTATTTACTGCAGGGAATACAGAAGTCACGGCAAGTACAACGCGTGCTACTTGTGGAGACTACTTCAAATTGGTTCTGTGGATCGCTCCTTTTATACATAATTCACCCATAGGTTTACATGGTACACAAAGGTTTATGGCTCGGTTCCCATGATTATCCCCCAGAGGGGTCGCTTTTGTCACTTTGATACATTCAAGGTCCGGAACATAAGTGCGGAAACATTTGGCGGTCCCCAACTGCAAAAACCCATCTTCCCACCATTAGTACATTCCATTCAGCAATAAAACAGATCGAAGGAGGAACAAGGACAGGTGCGGAGGAAGATGGAGACAGTGGGAAATTGGAAAGGGTGTAAAAGAGGAGGTGTCGGGGAAACACGAGCTACAGGCATCAAAGGGACGTGCCTAATGAGATGCACGGCTGAGACAATAAACCGGCACGGCAAGAAGAGCCTCGAGCAGGGCCATTTGCCTTACAGTATCATCCCCCTCGTCATAAAGACATTTTCAAAGGACATGTGTCTTCCGTACATATCTTGGAAATCCCAGGGTCGCGAAGCGGACAACGTCCGCTCGCTGGCTACTTGAGGGCAAGAGACAAAATGGATGCCATATCTAAGATGGAACCCGTGGGTACAGATGGAATAACCCACTTAACAGACGAACGGTTTAGGTCAGCACAGCGAAACTGCATACACCCACTAAACTCGTCATTTGCGGTTCATAGATACCAGACTCGACCATATTCGTGCGAGTCAAAAACATCTCTTACAATTGTCACGGAACCTCAAAACTGAGCTAGAGAATATATCTTTTTTTCTGCTCAGTAAAGACAAAAAACTGCTCACTTAAAACCCTTTTGCTGCCAGGGAGTGGGGACCTTCCCTGTTTCTTTCAAATTAAACGTTAAGGTCACTTGAACCTGAGAACTTCATGCCAGTTAACCCCTCCCTGCTTTGGGGTCCTACATATGTACGGTCGGAGGAGGAACATATGTACATATGCCCTAGATATGTACGGCCTGAGAAGGAAAAACGTGTGTCTTTAATAAAATTAAATAACATTAAAAACACAAAGTTAGAATGTATTGGCCTCCAAGATGCACAATAATGCCTATCAACATAGGCGTTCAGTCTTTTCATTCAATATCGTGGGAGAAACCTATTTCAAAGCAGTCTTGGCAGTAACACAGTATTTACTGCATTAGAACAACTAATTAGTGGCTGTGGAAAGCTCTTCCATATGTTTATTTGTGTTTCATTTTTGTTTAATATATCCTCATAATTAGCTTAAAGTTAAAAGTTCACAAGGTCTGGAAATATGACTAAGTAAATATAAAAATAAATCTACTACCACAAAAATTCCACTGCATCTTGTCCACACTTTTCTTGTCGACCAACACCAAATATGTTGTTCTCTGCTTTATTTTACTTTCTAACATCGCTGCAACCCGGTCAAATATTTTAATAAAAAACTCAAACCTTTCGTAGACGGTTGCCAGGTCAAACCAAGGAAATTAGAAGGAGGTTAGATGTGAGCAACTCCACAACTAGTCACTTACGAGAATCTTTTTAGGTCTCTATTTTACTTTCAAATAACACCTTAATTAAACGAACACAATATGAAGAATCTGAGCACAAGATTTTGTTTTTTTAGAAAGCTATAGTCAGTCCACAGTGACTAAAAGTGTGAAGTGAAGAACCAGTGCTTAAGGCAGAACTTGGTTCAAAGCAATGATTGTGCAAGCAGGAATCTTTGAAATGTATGCAATTCTCTCCCATTGGAATGACAAGTCTTTGGATACATTTCTTGGGGGAAAAGTGTCAAAATCTTCAACAATGTTATGCTCTGTGAGTAAACTGCACAAGTGCCACTTGCATGTGGTCGACATGTCGACCTATTAGGCTTACTTAAGGGGTCGTCAACAGGGCAAGGGTATATGTTTGGAAAGCTTCTGAAAATGTTTTGAAAACCCAGGAGTAATTCAGCAGGGACATAAGTCCAGAATTCTGAAAAAGTGGTTCTCGGAGGTGATGCTGAATTACAATTAAGTAAATTACAATTTTGCAGCGTTTACTGGAAAAACAAAGCTGGACTACCAAAATACTTGGAAAGAGCAACTTCGAATACACAGCATATAGCAGGCGTACTTTCACTGCCCATGTACAAGGTGGACTCTTTAGCAAGTGGTAATTTCGGTTTCCCATCTTACAATTTTTACATAATTAAGTTGAATTATCTTACTATGATCCTTTTGGTGAAAATATGCGCTTATCTTTAAGGGTCATTTTAACAAGTGCTCTTTTTTGCTAGAACATTACCACATACCTCAAACAATGTGATCAATAATTGTTTCGATCTCCTCTTGTTGAGGATGACTAGAATCGTGTATTAGACAAGAGACTAATTCCATAGTCCATATAAAAATGCAGACCTAAAACATATTTAAAAGTAGCCTCAAGTTGTGCAGCATTGTGTTTACATAGGTTTTGGATTTCCATTTGAATCCAGTAGTTTTAGACTTTCAGAGTAAATCATCTAAAATACTCAAGAGTAGAGAAAATCTCCAACCTTTTCAGTACCTTCGAAGTAGTGTGAACAGAACACTGTGCCTGGACACGGAGGATAGAGGAAAGGGATCTGTGGCTACCATGGGGGTAAACTGGACTTCAAGGACTGACACCTTTGGTCAAAGGGTGTCTTTTTTTACATTTTTTTAAATAGATTCTAAGCATTACACCCATCTTAGATCATACAGTGCTCAGAATGCAAATCTGAATATGCCTGGGGGTTCATCCTAGCATTTAGTAATCTGTGACACAAGCAATAAGAACATTAGCAAGTGTAGTATTTGCTGGATGCTGCCGGTTTAAAAGATTCAGGCTGTCCTCAGCATCCAAAATGTGAGAGCAATTGGCACTGTGATAACTAACTCTTTCACGGTCAATTAATTTTGGCCAATGGATATGCTAGTGACAGAAAAAATGCATTGCACAAACTATTTATTGCATTGTTGAAAAATAGTTCATCATTTTTGTGTAATTTGGTGGAGTCGGGAGTGCCATACTGTTCTTTCATTCGGGATTCTCTCGCAAGTCATTTGTATATATTGTATTTTGTGGGTTATTAACACGACTGAATGAAACAGTTCCAACTTGAACTCTATCAAGTTCTTTGCTTTGCACAGTGTGTTCTCCTGTCCGCGAAACAATTAAGATTACTGAAAACAACTTTTACTGCATTCTACAGAGACCACACCCCACATGATTAAGTGCCTAATACCACACTCCACGTCAGCAAACAGAAGAATAAGAAAACCAATGAAACGTATGCCTGTCATGCACAGGCTATCTCCTGTCACCCCAGCTCATATATTATATCAAGTAGTTTCCCTCTGACCTCTTCCAATCCTGGACGTGTTTTACAAAGTATTTTTTTGATGGGTAGGTATGGCTTACCACTAGAAAAATCACTAACATAAAAAAAAGTCTTGGCCAATCAGCAAGTCATAGTTTGATGTGTCAAGGATACTGCTATATTAAAGCCACACCGAAAGCTGCCTTACAGCAGCACCAAACATGGCAAGGAGAGGGCGCTAAAGTGCAACAAATAACCTCAAAAAGGACTTTATTGTTCAAGGAAGCGCTGAAAGTGCGGATTATGTATTTGGCAGCAAAATTCGTGCATCAGAGCTGGAAACCTCTAGAGTCCACAAGATCATACTTTTGTAACATCATCGTCACTGGGTTGAATAGTTTATTCAGTGAGACCTATTTTGTGTGTTGGGTGTCTTTCATAAAATTAAGACTTTCTCTCTAGATCCTCTTTGAAAATCTTTATTTGTAGAGCTTTATTTCGATCCCCAGGATCATAAAGTTACAATCATCAAAAACACATATAAAACATTACATTTTACATCTAAAACAAACACATTTATTGTATTAACCTCTAAGGGACTTAACGCAGCAGTGAATTAAATCTGAAGCTTTTTCACTACCTCAAAAGATCCAAAGTGGACACAAGTGCAAAGATAAATCTTTCTGAATCAACATACTAGATAATCCATTCTGTGCTCATGCCAATTGCTACTGCTTTGCTAATTGTATCTCCCAAAGGCGTGTCCTGGGCAGATTTGATCAACATAAGCTTAAGCAGTAATAAAGGAATCCTTCTGGAAAGTGATCATGGACAAATGTCTGTATCTTATATTTGCTGCTGTACGTTATAAAAGAAAAAAAAGAACATACACATAGTCTCGTTCTCTATGTTATTAACAACATTACTTTCCTACATAATATTTCACATCTTCAACTACTTAGTACTTTTATTTAATAAAATAAAAAAGGATGAATAAATCAGTACACTAATGGTAATACTTGCACTGAATATCAAAGATACTGCAGTCAAACTTTTCCACTTACAGATGTGTGTCGCGGTACAGAATCTGGAATAAGATACTGTTTGTCACTTGGTGACCATGAACAATACACTATTTTAATCACTGATATTCAGGCTGCTTGATGACCCTTATCGAAGTGATGAAGCGTTGATGGCTCTGTTCATAACCATGTACAAAAGCTCTAGGAGTCAATCTATCTAAATTCAGAATTATAAGACACTGATGAGCCAGCATTCTCAGGGACAGACAGTGAGCAAAAAGGGCAATGAGCTAACCAGTGAAAACCATGCCAATAAAGGACCTCATTTCCCTATAATCACCTTGTAAACAAATCTACTGCAAGTTCATTAGGATGTGTTGTTCTCCGATAGTATTGGATCTTCAAAATAATAAAGCTTGGTCTTCTATGCATGTGATGCATTTAACCGCATTATACAAAACCCTGTAAATGACATAAGTTATATTTCTTATATATATACTCTTTTATGTCCTCTGCAAAAAAAGAATATTTGCAATTTATTGTGCAAAAAAAAATACTTGCAATTTATGAGGCAATTTACATAATTACGACAGTTAATAAAAATCTGAAATTAAATTAGGAAATGTGCTCTTCTGTGGATAATGCAAACCGGTCTAATTCAGTTGAAACGAGAAGCATCAGTTTCCTGAATGGCATTATAATAACCCTCATTTGAAGCTTTTGTACTTCCTTACATCTAAATTGCGATCTGAAAGCTTTTTACATACGATTTAAACATGTTCATTTGAGGCAAATATAAAATGGTCTAATTCTACCAATGTTAGGAAATGAGGATGAACCAACTTGCCCTTCTACTGTGTGAATAAATAAGCGCACAGTGACATATACCCCAAGGGACAATATGGTTGAGAGATAAAAACTAAAATCCAGTCATACTGGCCAGATATGGAGCCACTCCCATCCTAACGTAGGTGGAATCAGTTTTTAAAACCTTACACCCAATAAGGAACTTGGACCTGATGGGCTCCAAAATAGCTTGTTTAGATGGTTTTGTTCGTAGCTAGAGCCACAATTGGCTTCACTCTTTAATTCAGTTTGAAAGTCGGTCAGTCTTTCACACCGTGGGCGGGACAGACAGCATCCAAATCCACAAGGTGGAGAGACCAAGAGAACAGTGCTTTTCATATTGACCTATTTCACTACTGAATGTGAATTTTAAGATCTATATAAAATTGACAGGAAGCAGACTGGAAGGATATATGCACTTTCTGATAGATGCTGACCGATCAGGGTTCATTAAACACAGGCAGGCATTGGATAACATCAGGCAAGTCCTGCATCTCATTGATAAATCAAATAGACGTTGAATAACATTGCTGATCCTTGCGGGCAAAATAGAGTGATTAGATTGTAGACAGTCCCTACAGGTCATTGGGATGGATTTGAGGGGGTTTCTCATGCAAGATGCAGTTATTTGCCGCGAATATACTTCTGACACTAACAATCCCATTAGAATTTCTCCCTGCAGCAACACAGATCATACATCACTGTGGGTCAGTGTCTGGTTCCCAGGTTAACTTCTCCAAATCAGAAATGAGGGACATTCAGCTCAGTCAGGCAATCCTGTCAGAGTGATTATATGATGCAAAAATGAAGCTTATGTACCGAAATGTTATGCTCTGATTACTATACCTTCGTTTATCCTGCCAATAAAGAAATTTTCAAAAAAAAAAAAAAAAACAGGAGCTTGAATTCATATCTTTATTTCAATGGGCAAAAGCAAGTATTGAATTCCTGGGCTTGAGAATACCTTCAAACCTTTATGGCCTATAGAAGTCTAACTACCTATGTGGATAGGCAGGACAGCAGAACTGAAGATGAACAGTCTTCTGAAATTGATGTACTTCTTTCGGGCTATGTTGGTCACCATCCCCCAAAACAGGAGTTAACCCACTAGCTAAAAGTTTGCAACAAATTTATCTGCCAAACTGGCAAGCAGTGGAACTTGCCGAAGGTTCCGCAGAGTAGGCTAGCTAGAATAGGGTTGGGTCACCCAGATACCGAAAAATATTACAAAGCGGCCCAATTAAGATTAGCTTTTGAAGAGTCTGTCAGAAAAATGTAAAATGAGACTCAGTAATGAGATGAAAGGGTCTTACATCATTCCCATTGACTTTTACCTCCCTACATGGATAACGCTGATTTCAACATCACTCAGCATGAGAAACAATTCACACCATGGTGAATTGGGGACTGTATACTGTTACAAGATTGATTTCAAAAATAGAGAATTAAATAATTCCAACAATGCTACAAGAGTTTGGGGTTAGGGAAGGATAAAGACACAGACTTCCACATAAGTCATTGGGTAATTGACCCACATAATAAGAAGGCAGGATCCTCACTGCAAGAAGTCAGTATGGTTCTACCATCGTTGGGGGATATTTTGGTAAATGTACTTAAACACAATAAAATGTGTTTCCAAAAAATGACAAAGAAATACTGACACAGTTTGCAAGCAGACTCTCTTGAGGGAGAACAAAAATAAATTAAGCAAGCAAACATTTAAAACAAATGTTTGTTTCAACATTTTTTTTTCCAATACTTTTTCGGTTTAAAATGTCTACAATACTTTTTGTTGTCTTCCTTTTTGGTTGCTGATCTCATGTTTTGACCTAGTTTTACTAGCCTTAGGGCTTGGGCACGTTTGGCACTTCTGTGCAGTCTCAAAGCACTGTACTCATCATGTACATACAGTGGAGTGGTGTATCAATGATTGGCTGATTCAAGCTAGCTGCAATTCCCTTGTCATGGGGTAAGACATATACCAGGGGCATTTATCTTGAATGTGCCTCCACAGGCCTGCCGTACTGGTTGTGCTATTCATAGAGGCAGCTCATCGATTGTGCCACAAGATTGCCCTGGTGGGACCTCTGTGCATGGGCTACTATAACTTGACTTGGCATTTACAAAGCTGTGTCCCAAGTTTCTGCATGTCTCCTGCTATATATCCTGCCACATCGGGTGCGGTGTTGGGAAGCGGTTGGGTAGCTGTGTGTATGTATTACATGCAAGTGTCGGGAATCACACCAGGTGTGATGGGGCCTGCTGCTCGCATTGGATTAGCATGAAGGGATGTAGGGAAAGGCTGTCTAGCCTTATTTCCTACAGGCATTATAGCAACAGTATGATCTTGTATGGTAACAAGGAGTTTATAATGGTGAATTCTCCCCAGTAGCAGGGGTCGGTTCGACATTATGGTGATGGAATATCACTGTGGGAAAGTGGGCATTTCGATGTGCCTAGCTCTGTGTGCTTGATGGCCCGTCTCCTAACTCACAACTGGGAGTTAGGGGGATAGCCACATCTGTGTATTACTGATAGAGGGCCATAAACTAGGGGTTCATGGGAATCTGCAGACCTCTGACATTGAAGTGTCTTTCTGGGATGGTTACATGGGGTTGGAACTGAGACCTGCATTCCAAGAGGCAGGGTCTTGGCCCCACTAAAGATTGTGATCAAATCTCATGTCTTCAAAGGGTCTAGTGGGTATAAAAACTAGGGTTTCGGCCTCCAAGACACTTTTGGATTTGAAACCATACTACGCTGGTATTGGGACCTTGAAATGAGGAATCATTAGTGCAGGAGGTACTGCAACGGGACTAGGACTATCTTCACACTTGTGGTGGCTTGAAGCTTGTCGTGCTCCAAGAAGGGGACTATCACTTGGTGGATTTTGCCTGGACATTGCTGACCTGTCGCTAGTGACAACTGTCTCGAAGCACTCTCTGAGGGCTGGTCAGCTGGCATCTTGTCCACAATTTCTCAAGGACACAAAGGATCTCACTATCTCCATGTGATCGTAAGGACTGTACTGGGTGCGGCAGAGATATGTGGAAGGGACTGCGGTTGGGACAAGGACTGTCCTGACATACACCATCATCTGTGCAAGAGGAGTGTGTGCGCAAAGATCAGTAGTCATCTGAGGTGCCGGGATATGAGGAGTGTGAGGAGTGCAGGGGAAGATTGCAAAGTAAGAGGGACCCGTGCTTACAACCAATAGGACCTGTGCTCGCTTGTGCTCCAGAGCGTGTGGTGTCAGAGTGGTGTTGGGGGCACCTGAGCTGAGACTGTCTTCAGCCTCCACATCGGGAGGATGGCACTGCCCGACATTGAGGCCTCTGTCTGAGGTCGTTGGCTCCCTCTCCCTGGACTTATGCAACAGGGTGCTTTGTTTTGGTAAACACTGTGATGAGACCCGATGGGTTTCGTGTGCCTTGCAGCTGACTCCCGGGGTCTACAGCAGTCACACCTACTCTTAAGGAGAAGACATTTCTCCAGACGGGGAGCACACCAGCTTCCTGGGTCACAACCTTTTGTCTAAGGGAGGGATAGCGATCCAGCCCTCGCACAGATGCCTTCAGGTATCTGGAGGTGGAATCTAGATGGACGAAGCAAAGTAATGGTTTCTTTAGTTGTTAGGGGGTTTCCGACTGTCTAGTCAACAGGGCTCCAGCAGGAGCAATGTGCATCGTTTGCTAGTATAGTTGAAAGGTTGAGGGGCTGAGTCATAAGGTGTAGTCGGAGACTAGTGATTGTTTGACCTTCCTGCAAGGGGAAAGTCTGACAATTGCATATAAGTGTAAAGTGTATATACAATGTGTGTTTTGTTGTTATTTCAATAATTTCAATTGTGTAGAATTGTAAAGTGTATATACAATGTGCCTCTTGTTTTGATTTCAGTATTTGTGTAATACAAGGACACGTGTTTTTTTCTTTTCAGTATGGAAAGTGCAATCTTTATTGTATTACTATTTGGGCCTGGAGACTTAGGATATTCTCTGTAGTGCTCTAAAATAACCAAAAGCTAGCTTTCAGCACTCTCGAAGACATTTGAATAAATTAAAAATGTAGAAACAACGTGCAAAAAATGCATGTGCAACGTAGATCCCAGAGACAGATTTTCAGGACAATAATGTACAAAAAATATATACATACAGTGAGTCTAAATGGGAATCATTTCTATTATAATCAGTTAAATTGAACATCTGACATTCTTTCTCCCCTCCTGAATCCACGTTGCCCATGTCTAGTTTGATACATTCTCCTTTCAATGGTAAAATGCTTGGTAGAGGTTAAAGTGAGTAAAAACAAGTGAAGAAACAATGTGCAATAGAAAAGGAATATTGTCCATAAGCAGCCACATGCTGCCTGGCACACTGTTGAGCTCAAAGCAGCCCTGCACATGCTGCATTTGTGCCCCATATCATGTGCGCTAGCTGCATTCCAAGCACTTGGACCAAGATTTGCAAAGGTTTTGCCTCAATCGTGACTTAGCCTTTTTTTTAAAATTGTTTTTATTGTTAACATTAACAGGGCATCTGTTAGATAAACGGTACATACATTGGATATGGCAGTTCATTATAGAAAACAGTGTCAGTACATTATGCAAGATATTAAATTGACATAATTCCATCTCTATTGGTAGAGTCCTATAGTCTATTTCCTCCCGTCTACGGATCAGAGTCACACTCTCCATCAGGCACTGGTGGATCACACAGATACCCTCTGTATTCATTCCAGGCAACCCAAATTTTGTCCCATTTCCTAGGGTACCCCTGGTGCAGAAACACCACTCTCTCCGCAAGCATTGCTGCATCTAGATCTCTGCACCAATCTCCAAGTGCGGGCACCTCCCCAGAACCCCAATATATGGCAATATTTCGCTTGGTGTACATTACACTCAACGTCACCCAATCCTGGACAGGGTGGGTAAGATTGTTTGGCTCCCAGATGTTCAACAGACAGAGCCTTTGGTCCGGTACTACAGATTCCTTTACCACCTGTGATATCGTTCTCATGACCTTGGCCCAATAGGCCGCAACCTGAGGGCATTGCCATATGGTGTGGAAGAATGTTCCATCCTCCCCGCAGCCTCTCAGACAAAGGCGGTGTGTGGCCCTTCCTATGGTGTGCAAAGTGACCCTAATGTAATACACACGATGAAGTATCTTCAGCTGTACCAGTCGGAGTTTAGAGGGTATGGCTACTTCCCGCGGGGAAGACAGTGCTGTTTGCCATTCCGCCTCATCTAAGTCCCCTAAATCATTAGACCATCTGCCCTTCAGTTTCAGTGTTGGGTCCGGTTAGTTATTAACTAGTTTGCGATATGTGAAGGACGTCGCTTTTTTGGGCTTGTGTTCAGTAAGTAGTCTGTCTTCCAACGGAGTGGATTCTGGTATATCAGTATCCGGCGGGATAACCGATCTTAGGGCGTGATTAATTTGCAAATACCTGAATCTTTCAGTGGGCGCTAAATCATACTGGGTTTGTAGCTTGTCAAATGGTATTACTGCACCACCCTTCCATAGGTCCCCTACCGTGGAAATGCCTATCAGGTGCCACTCTCTTAAACCCTTGCTATTGCCAAGTTTGCCGAGCCTACGTGCTGACCAAAGCGGAGTCATCTAGTAATAGTGTCCTTGCACTTAAGTTGGGTCTGTGCAGCACACCAAATGCCTACTGTGTGTACCGTTGGGCCAAAGAGGGATGATGTGCCCCTTGTATCATGCAGTGTAGAAATAACTCCTGCCTCTCCCAACTCTTATCTGTCTGCTTGGAATGCTGGTTCTGTGTGGGGTGTGTGCAACCATTGATTTATTATTTTTAGATGGGCGGCCCAATAGTACAACTGAATATCCGGAAGGGCAACACCTCCGTCATACCAGCCCCTAGTTAACTTGCTACGTGATATGCGTGCTGGCTTATTACCCCAGAGTAGACCTGAGACTAATGCAGCTATAATTTTGAAATACTTTACAGGGACAGGTGTGACCCACTTGTGGGACACCCCCGCGCCGCACGGCCACCAGCTGCTGCGTGTGCCCCATTGCCTTGCCCTCTGCCTCGCTGCCTGCCTCGCTGCCGGCCGACTCTGCTGTTGTCGTTTTGGTTTTTGATTTGTTTTGTCATCCATTTGTGCCTGTTTTGTTATATTTTCTGCCCGTGTTAGTGTGTTTTCCTTCCTGTTTGCCCGCCTACCTCGCCGCCCTCCGCCTTCCCTCCCCGCTCCCTGCTCCCGCCACCACCGCTGACCCCGCCCCTTTTTTCCTTCTGTTCCCTCCCCGCTCCCGCCTCCCAGCTGCTCCACCCACCCGCGCACTTCGCCTTATATGGCGACCGTGCGAACGCGCATCGGTCACGCGCAGCGGGCGCGCCGATTGTGCGCCGAAGGCGCGCCAAAGGTAAGCCCGTCTACGCCCGTCCGCGCCTGGACCGCGCCCAGTGCCAGGACCCCTGGCCCTCGAGGACCCCGACCGACCCGCCTGACGTACACCGCCGCCACCCTCACCGCACTCAACACCGGCCGAGTCCCGGGATGCTGCAGAGCCACCCCACGACGCATCAACGGACCCTTCAGCTGCAACACCTGCAAGTTCACCTGCATCAGGACCTGCCCGACACCAGCACCCGCCAAACCGAACACCAGCAGCAACCACCTCAAGTGCATCCTGCTCAACACCCGCTCCGTCCACAGACACGCCATCGAACTCTGGAACCTCCTCGACACCACAGCCCCTGACGTTGCCTTCATCACGGAGACCTGGATGAACGCCTCCTCAGCACCCGACATCGCCATCGCCATCCCAGAAGGATACAAGATCACCCGGAAGGACCGCAACACCAACCAGGTGGGAGGAGGCATCGCCATCATCCACAAGAACACCATCCGCATCACGACCAGCACCGACAACACCCCACCCTCCGCCGAACACCTGCATTTCCAGATCCACACCGACCCGAAGACCACCCTCAGAGGCACCCTGATCTACCGACCTCCGGGACCACGCACTCAATTCAGCGAGGACATCGCCGACTTCGTCAGCCCACACGCCCTCCCCTCCGCTGACTACATCCTCCTGGGGGACTTCAACTTCCACCTGGAGAACAACAACGACTGCAACACCAGCACCCTGCTCGACAACCTCGCCAACCTCGGACTCAAGCAGCTGGTGTCCACCCCCACCCACCTCGCCGGACACACACTCGACGCCATCTTCTCATCCAGCAGAGACATCGCCTTCAGCCACGCCACAGAACTCCACTGGACAGATCACAGATGCATCCACTTCACCTTCAGAAGAACGACGACCCACCACCACCAGCAACAGGTTGCCCGAAGAAGCTGGAACAAGATCACAGCCGACCAGCTCGCCGCCTCCCTGAGTCAGCTCCCTCCGGCCAGCTCAGCGAACCCCAGCCAGGCCGCCGACAACCTCACGAAGTGGATCAGCAACTGCGCAGACGAACTCGCCCCACTGAGGACCCCGCCCAGCAGACCCGGCAGTAAGAGAGCCCCATGGTTCACCGACGAACTCAAGAGCTCCAAGAAGAACTGCCGAGCCCTCGAGAAAGCCTGGAGAAGGGAACCCACGCCGGACAACAGGACCACCCTCAAGCTCGCCACCCGGAAACACCACCAACTGATCCGCATCGCCAAGAAAACGGCTTTCAAGAACCGACTGGACAACAACGCACACAACTGCAAGGAACTCTTCAACATCGTGAAAGAGCTCTCCAACCCCAACGCCGGAAACAATGACATCACCCCTTCGCAAGACCTCTGCAACTCCCTCGCTTCCTACTTCCACAACAAGATCGCTGACATACACGACAGCTTCAGCACTCAACCGACGCACGCCACGACCGCAGGACCTCCACCCACCACCACCCTCCGCGCCTGGACCCCGGTCAACACCGAAGACACCGTCCACACAATGAACTCCGTCCACTCCGGATCTCCAACCGACCCCTGCCCTCACCACGTCTTCAACAAAGCCGACGCTGTCATCGCACCCCACCTGCGGGACATCATCAACACCTCATTCGACACCGCCACCTTCCCCGAGAGCTGGAAGCACGCCGAACTCAGCGCTCTACTGAAGAAACCTACAGCAGACCCCACCGAACTCAAGAATTACCGCCCCATCTCGCTCCTCCCGTTCCCTGCCAAAGTCATCGAGAAGACCGTCAACAAACAGCTGGCCACCTTCCTCGAGACAAATGGATCCCTCGACCCATCGCAGTCCGGTTTCCGTGCCAACCACAGCACCGAGACCGCCCTCATCGCCGCCACCGACGACATCCGAGCCCTGATGGACAACGGGGAAACAGCGGCCCTCATCCTCCTAGACCTCTCCGCGGCTTTCGACACGGTCTGCCACCGCACCCTAGTGCAGCGCCTCAGCAACGTCGGAATCCAGGAGAAGGCGCTGGAATGGATCGTCTCCTTTCGACGGAAGAACACAAAGAGTCCGCCTACCACCGTACAAGTCAGAGGCCACCAAAGTCATCTGCGGCGTCCCTCAAGGATCCTCACTGAGCCCGACTCTCTTCAACGTCTACATGAGCCCCCTCGCGGCCATCGCACGCCAACACAACCTCAACATAATCTCCTACGCCGACGACACCCAGCTGATCCTCTTCCTGACCAACGACCCCGCCGCCGCCAGAGCCAACCTGCACGAAGGGATGAGAGAGGTAGCCGAGTGGATGACGATGAGCCGCCTGAAGCTGAACACAGATAAGACGGAGGTCCTCATCCTGGGCTCCTCGCCCTCCGCCTGGGACGACTCCTGGTGGCCCCCGCCCTGGGCACCGCACCCAAACCGACGGACCACGCACGCAACCTGGGTTTCATCTTGGACTCCTCCCTCTCCATGACCAGGCAAGTCAACGCTGTCTCCTCGTCATGCTTCAACATCCTGCGCATGCTGCGGAAGATCTTCCGGTGGATCCCCACAGAGACCAGGAAGACCGTCACCCAGGCCCTCGTCACCAGCCGACTGGACTACGGCAACGCACTCTACGCCGGAACCACCGCCAAGATCCAGAAGAGGCTCCAGCGCATCCAGAACGCCTCAGCCAGACTCATCCTCGACATCCCACGACACAGCCACATCTCCGGACACCTAAGAGACCTGCACTGGCTCCCGGTCAACAAGAGAATCACCTTCCGCCTCCTTACCCACGCACACAAAGCTCTCCACGACCAAGGCCCGAACTACCTCAACAACCGAATCAACTTCTACGCTCCCAAACGCCACCTCCGATCCGCCAGCCACGCCCTCGCCGCCGTCCCACGCATCCGCAGAGCCACTACAGGAGGAAGATCCTTCTCCTACCTGGCCACCAAGACCTGGAACTCCCTCCCGGCCGACCTGCGCCTGACCCAAGACCACCTCTCCTTCAGGAAGAAGCTCAAGACCTGGCTGTTCGAGCAGTAGCGGCACCCCCCCCCCAGCGCCTCGAGACCCTACGGGTAGGTAGCGCGCTCTATAAATGTCTTTGATTGATTGATTGACAGGGAACGGAGTATGTTCCAATATATACAACAGTCGAGGAAGTGTCATCATTTTATAAAGGGCTGCTTTACCCAGAAGTGTCAAAGGCAGATTATGCCAGTGTTTCACATCACTTCGGAATCGGTCAAGGGGGGGCTCTAAATTTTGAAGGAGGAAGGCATTTGAATTAGGTGTTACCCACACCCCCAGATATTTAAAGGACTCTTCCGTAACCCTTAGGGGGCATTCCGCCGGAAGTCGCAGAGGGGGGGCCTTTAAGAACAAGTAGGACAGATTTGGACCAATTGATGTTATAGCCGGACGCTCGCCCAAACATTTCACAAATATCTAAGAGCACTATGATAGACCACCTGGGGGAAGTCAAGTATAAAAGGACATCGTCTGCATACAGAGAAATGCGGTCTTCCCATGTTGCAGTCCAGGTTAGCCCCTTAATCATGTGATCCCATCGAATCCAGACCGCCAAATGGTTCCAATGCTAGAGCAAAGAGCAAAGGAGACAGTGGGCAGCCCTGGCACGTTCCACGACCTAACAAAAAGTCTCTTGAAATATGGCCATTGGCTACTTCGTGCGCCAGAGGATGAGAGTATAGCAGTTTCACCCATGCACAAAATTTGGGAACGAAGCCTAGATGCCTGAGGACCGCGAATAAATAAGGCCACTCCACCATGTCAAACGCCATTCGTGCATCTAAGGAGAGGATGACTGCTGGCTCCTGTAGACACTGCATGCGTGCCACTAACGCGTGCACCCTCCGCAAGTTGTGTGCGGTGCTGCTTTTGGGCATAAACCTGGATTGATCAATGTTTCGACATGTGGGGTTAGTCGGACAGCGATCATTTTAGCCAAAATCTTAGCTTCTGCGTTAAGCAGGGCTATTGGACGGTATGATGAACATTCATCTGGGGGTTTAGCAGGTTTCGGCACTGCAACTATGAGGACAAGTGTTTTATACATATGGTGTGCAATCTTTTTCTGGCCAACACAGTGTGTTGCTAGGGGTGGTTTAATGACAACGATTTACACTTGAGCCCTGAGGATAAGCCTGACTGCTCGATGCCACGCTGTCGGAGGGTGAGCACAGGTTATCGGACAAGTGTATTGTTCTCATCCTATTTGGAACAGTGGGATTTTTCTGGCTTTGATGAGTCTTAGCCAACCCAAAACCTCTGGGTCCAACATAGGGCAGTGGTGGCATAGGATGTGGGCTTAGCACAACCCCTAGCAACACAGTGGTTCGCTACAACTTCAGTATACAATATTGTTATCTTACCTTGGGGTTTCTTTCTGTGTGGCCAATCTAGTTTGGAATACTTTTGGTGCTCACAACAGTTATGTCTGAGTCGGGGGCAGCGGATGTACCTGCAGTAGGGAAGTTTGAGCTGGATATGTTGGAGACTTACACTGTACCCCTGCTCGAAGGGTTCTGTAGCAACCTGTACTGTTTTAAAAACCTCAAAAAGAAGGAGCAACTGCAAAAGGCATGGCGGGCCCAGCTGAAGGGCAGAGGTACAGTTGAGGATCTCGGGGAAGGTGAAGTAGTGGGTACTAAGGAGCCAGAGCTGCCAGAGACTCAGAGAGCAGCGCAGTACACTCTAGGTCGGCAATTAGTAGCTCTTCTAAGAGGCTTGCCCCAGAGGAGCTGGAGGACCGGTGGGAGGAAAGGAAGCTCAAGTTGGAACTGGCCAAACTTAGTTGGGAAAGTGAGAGGGCCAAGGTGGCAATGGAGGAAAAGAAAATCATGTTGGATGAGGAGTTGAGCCTGAGGGAGTTGTACATAAAAGCCCAGAGGCTGGGTCCAGCACAGATTGTGGCAGCATTTAGTTTGTGTAGTCGGAGAGAGGAGTTCACATACCTAAGGGGATGGTGCCTGATTATGGAGTGGGGGATGACATAGACCGGTGAATTGGGGGCCAATTAAATAGCTTTGCAAATGCACAGGATCCCTAAGTGGGATTGGGGGGTGAGTTTGTGGAAGCATATTTCACCAGTGGGGACGAACACCTTGTTGGCTGGGTTTCTGGTGTATGAACGTAAAGTGGCAGCCATCCCTACATAGATATCAGAATCTTGTGATATGCCTTCAACAGTTAATAAATGTCACCTAGGTTCACAACCCATGCTCCATTTTATCATGCTTTTACATGGGGGGAAAAGGGTATTTTATCCCTTCTTGATTGTGCCAGCTTTCCTATATATGGGCTTCTTAATTACCTTTTGCAATGTATTGTTAGTGAACCGCAAGTACAGTTTGGTAACTGAACAATGGTGGATGGAGAGAAAAAACGATTTCCTGCTTTTCCAATCTAATAGGTTTGGTTAGAAAACGGTCACAATCCAACTGAAATCCGAAAATTATTCTTTTTTACTGTTTCATATAGTTTTATTTTAAAATTGTAACAAAGTAATATATATATATATATATATATATATATATATATATATATATATATATATATATATATATATATATATATATATAGTGAAACACCACGAAAAATAGCACATCAATGTGGTGAATACAGGCTGAAAAACACTAGCTCCCACAAGAAGACAATGTAGGCTCCTAACCACAGAGAACACCGGCACAATTTTATATTATAACACAAGATGTAAGGTCAATATAGTTCTGCATGCCTAGTCACTTATACGCAAAGTGGACCCCAAATGTCTCTAGGGTGGGATGTACTGTGAAGAAAAGAAGCATAACATTCTGATTGTTCACTACCCATGGACATATCTTTCCGCCAGTCCTTAAACCGAGCCAGCCCTTACTCTCCCCCAGCACATAGCAACTGTACATTTGCCCAGAATCATTACCATTGCATCTAAATTCCTGAACGTTTTGGAATCTCTTTCACATATTCTAGGAGTGCTACAAAAGAGGTGAGGGCTGGACTACATCACCCCAAGGACTATAGAACCTGCGCTTAAAATGCTTTGAGCACAGGACTGTCCCAAGCTAAGTTTATAAAGCCCACACCAGGCGCACTGCATCACCAGCAATACGGGCTTGCGGACATGCCGAACTGCATCATGCCGGCATGTGCAGTACGCCCTGTGAATATTATTTTAAGAGTACTAACCTAAACCTCGAGAAACGTCCTTTGTCTGCTGGAAGCAGTATGCCATTTGGACATCCAAGACCTTGTAGTTCAAATCCTGAGCCCATTTGGCACTGGTCTGAAGTCGTTCAACTTCATGTTGTTCATTATACTATTGTACATTCTTGTAATGAGTCCAGGGGGGACAGGAGTTTGTGATATTCAGGGAGGGAAATCCCAGCTCCACGCGCTCCTCCGGCAATGAGTGATACATTCAACTCATAGTGCAGTGAATCCTCTGTTGCGTCAGCAAGCCTGGTGGCGTGAGTGGCACACTGTACAAATATTCCATAAGGGTCTTGAACTTACTGCTTAGAAAAGATCACCCAGTGTGCCCAACCACCAATTTTCAGGCTGCCTGATTGCTACTATCTTCCTAGTGCGGGGGATTTCAATCAAGGGTAACACATCTCACTAACCCTACACACCGCTGCTAGCCTAGACTAAGCCCAGTGTTAATCTCTCTTTTAGGTCTCTTTTAGGTCTGTGTGGTGTTAGGATCAGAGCAGTGTTGAGGAGAACTGGGGCAGCAAGCCACACCTCAAGGTCATGATTGGGGGCGGGGTGGGACTGCTTGGTCTTGTGAAACGAGTTATGTGAAAGTGGAGCTTGGGAGATTAGATAACATTTTTGAATCTGAAAATCCACCCTCCCTGTAGGGTAATTGCATTTCATACGATGCTATTCTGGGTTACCATCCTGCCCATGCAAGCTTGACCATTAGCGATCTAAGCTGGTCAAACAATTGTCTAGAGGGAGGGATAGGGATATTCTGAAACAGGCAGAGCAGCTTAGACAACAGTACAATTTTCATTACAGCCACCCTGTCCACCACTGTTAAAGGCAACATTATCCACTTTTCAGTCAAAGAGGCCAAAGATTTCATTCACTTGCCATAATGTTCCCTAATGATTATGCCTACATCTCAATTATATTGATTACCCAGACATCTTGTAAGCTCCACCTTAATTCTGACTACTGGAGTGTTTTCAATGTGTTTAATCTATTGGAGTATGGTCATATCCATGCCCATCCCCACCACTGTGAATAGAATTCCCATTTGGTAAAGTTGAAAGCCTAATTGGCATACAAAGAAATGACAACTGAAGAAATATTTGTGTCAATTTCAAGGGGAACTGCAAATAGTAGGTTGTCTTCCGTAGATCTGCCAGGTTTAAAATGAGATTGGTCAAAGTGAACCAGCCCTGGCAGCAGGGACAGCTGCCTATCAGCTATGCATGTGGTCAAAATCCTGTTATCCAGGTTAATGAGCTATAGTGGTCTATATAATTTGCAAGTTGAGGGGAGGAGGGGTGCCCAGCTTAAGTATGATGATTGCTATTGCCTCACAACGACAGTGGCAACATTTCCTGTTCCATCACACTCTCATATAATGCCAGCAGGAACAGGGCCAATTGATCTATATAGTCTTTGTAGAATTCAACAGGTAACTCATCCCCACCAATAGCACTTTCATTCCTCATAATTATTATCACTTAGCTTGGACTGTATGGAATAAAATTCAGAGGTAAGAGCCTGCCCTCTCTCGTTACCAAATAATGTTTGCTGTGGCTCATAGTGATCGGGTAAGCCCCTTCAGAGTGTGGTCTGACAATCACCCTCCCCCTATTGTCTTGGTAGATGCATACTTGCCCAGGAACCTAATTTCTCGTTCTGCTTCAACCCTGAAGCCAGCAAGTTTGGAGTGGGGATTTAGTAGGAGGCTGAGATGTTTACAGAGGCTGTGGGCATGCTCCAATGACCGGATATCTTCTTTTAGTGGACTCGGTCTATTGCGAATTCACTGGAAATTTCCATGGCCCATCGGAATGCATTCACCCCAAATAACAGTTTTAAATGCCACAGTGTCACATAAGTGGATACTGATCCCCGATTTGTTTACAAGTAAGACTGATTTTTTTTGTCTAATCTCTTCTCTAAACACTGTATCAATCAAGGCTGATGGTTTCAGCTTCCATATTCTATGTATATGTACATCCATGGGGAAAAAAGGGGATCCTGATGGGAGAATGACCAGAGCGTGTCTTGTGAAGTTGTGTAGTGGGACTGACCCAGCCCACCACATCCCTAGTAACCAGCTAAAAATCTGTTATAGGACAGAATGAAACGCTAATTCCCAGGCACCACTGTACCTAGTGTGCAAAAGGTCTGGAAAGCTGAATTATTTTAAGTCCTTGATTTGGAATTCTCCTCAGCAAATCAATTTAAAATGTTTAAATGTAAAATGTTATGTTTTGAACCAATAGCTTATGAACAGGTTCATGTGCACCTAAACACGCGAATAAGATTCTTGCATTGTACATTATTTAACTGAAAATGTCTGGAAGAGTACATAACACATTTACACCAAATCAGAAAAGATATATTTTTTGGCTCGACTTCTGTTTCCGCAACCAGTTTGACACGTTTTTACTATAGCAAAGAGGGAAAAAGGGGGGGGGGGGGTGTTTGTTTCATCGCCCACAAATGTAATTCCTTTAATAACTTTAACTTTCAACCGCTTGACTTTGTCAGAGCAGAAACGAATTATCAAAAATGTCAGAACTAGGTCTCTGCCAACTGCTGTTAATATTTTAGAGATTCATTTTGGAATTCATTTTGGTTGCAACCTTAACTACTATTTTTTTTTCCAAATTGCAAAATAGGCTGTTACTAATTGGAATATTAAACAAAGGAAATATTATTACCGAAAGGGGTTGTCTTTCCTTCTCTTATTACAAATCAAAAAGGTTGGATAGTATTGGAATCCATGAAGGTTGTGCATCCCTAGTAATACGACTAATACACAGACCAGTCATTGGTCCGTGCAAAGTATGAGGCAGGTGTAGGACTCTGTGTCTGTGGTGTGCACATTTCCTTTTTGGATAAGGTCCAGACGTGTGTCTCGCATGTATTAGATTAAATAATTGAGCCATAGCTTAAGTATTCCACTGGTCATCAGGATTATTTGAATTGTTCATGAAGTGTTGGGTTTGTTTAGGAGTATACAAACATCAAAATGTCAAACAATATGGACGTCCTTTGGACGAAATAACACATGGATCTAGAAGTGTTTGATGTATGTTGAATTCCACTAAGGCTGCACAAATGTCACAGTTGCAGACCTGCCAACTCACTTGGTCCTACCATGTATCACACAAGATCATCTCCCTTCACATGGTCACCCGATGATGAGGTGGTATCGCATTTTAGGAGACAAAGTGAGCTGGAAACCCATTTTGAGAGTAGGTTTCTAGCACATGTGGGGAGGTACTGCACAGCCAAAGTTCCTTGGGGGTTTTGCAATCCTTCAGCATATCGGTGGCAGCCTCAGGAGCAATGGTTTTCTTTTTCTTTTAGAGAGGGGCATGAGACTAGATTGGACATCTGATCAGTACTTCCAAGAGCCACGTCTCTCTTCCATAGCCCTCCACGACAGGTCATTCAGTAACGGACTGAAGGACCCGCTCCCTCAAGAGAACCGCACCCTCAAAAATTTTTTTTTTTCTTCAGTTTGGCAGGTATGAAGTTGTACAGGTGTTACATACAAGAGGGGTACAGCAGCATCCTACTGAATAGTGTACAGTTAGTTACTTGTACTATGTGGAGCAGAGGGTTAAATGCTAGAATACATGTATATCTGTGTTTGTGCAGATTGGTCTTCTTTTTCGTGTATGTGGGATTCATTTAATAGTGGATGCTTAAGTGTTCCTTGTCATTACAGGGTGGTGAGGCACTGTAAGACTCAAAACAGGCTTGGGTCAGATGTCAGGCTCAGCCAAAGTTCCTCTTGGACTCTAGACCCAAATATTACCCGAACTGTCATGGACTTTTTTTTCAAAGAGCCAGCACTTTTAGCTTCCACAGCAAACAAGTTGGTGGTTAGCGATGCACTGTGGTTTTTTTTGCAAGTTTGAATAAGCTTTACTAGAATAATATCTTCAAGAAGTACATAATAAACAGCCATAGATTACGGCAGCAGTTTCAATAGAAACAAGGCAATATTTATAATAAAGTTAAAAATTATAATAAAAAAAACTATACAGTTAGATGCTAATAATATAAATATATAATATAGTACCTTAATAATTTAGCTGTTTATACATTTTTGTGTTTTATAGTATGCAGAGAAAAAAGAAAAGAAGAGTAAAAGGCTAGAAAAGGATAAAGAAAGAAAGGAAAGAGAAATAACATCTCACAGTTATTAGTAACTGGTTATTAATATGGTTGTCAAAGAAATAATGCAATTATACAGTATTTTAAAACTGCATAAAATAAACCAGTAATTCAAGGAGACTGGAATCTAATAATTCTGCCCTGTGTTTGATTATGCATACAGTTTAAATATGAGGTCAGAGATGACCAAAAAGTTCCTTTACAATAAGTTGTTGCGTGGAGGCTGCATATGCCCTATAGAACCTGTGATGATGACACAGTAAGTTCCACCATCTGGTGAAGGTAACCATATTAGAATTCTTCCAGCTGGATGTAATCATTTGTAAAGCAATGGCAGTAAGTAGGTCCACCAATATACTCAATTTTCATTTGCCAGTCCAAATGTCAGAAGAGCTACTCAAAAAATACTTTGAATTTCAAAAGAAAAAGTGCTAGAACACATTTTTGAAATTATATTCCATACCTCCAGCCAAAAAGATTATTACTACTACTACTACTACTAATAATAATAATATCAAAATAATAAGCAAATAGGGTGCCATTAAGCGATGCACTGATGTTTTTACATTAAAAATTATAACATGGAAAGTGTGTTCAAATCGATTAGTTATGAAGATGCTACAGTGCAGATGAAGTACATGGGGAGAGGAGGTTATACTGGTGATTTTTCTGCAGTGATTTCTTAGGACTGGAAAAATCACCGCATTACGTCCCTCTCTGAATATTTTCTCAGCATTCCATAGCTTCTTCAAGATCAGTCCATATGAACAACTGGCACACCAAAGAAGGTAGTCAAAAATCCAAAAAAAGCCTGCAGTCACAAGTGACTGTGAGAACGCTGTATGAAGGTCTATCTGCAGCCACAATCTGCAATTTACTTCCATCTCAGGGAATGCTAACAACTCTGTGGGATCTCCGCAATACCTTAGTTTTACTAATATGTATAACTTTCTTTTAGATGTGTTGACAAGCTTGGGTAACTCCTGAAATCGGTGTCTTTGTTAAGTCAATGAAAGATCATGATAATCTAAACAAGCCATTGTCCCGGGCTGCTTGGAAAGTGAAAGCACGCATGGCGCACTGAGTGTTACAGGAAAAGCATGTCGTGCCTTTAGTAGGAGAAACTCATTAAAGATAATAGTGCTTACAGACCAAATAAGACATACCGTGTAACAGAAGTAAAACGGCTAGTCATCATGGGAGGTTTCAAATAAAGACAAGGCATTACTAAGGAAGGACTAACAAGCCTATTAACGAGTCAGAAGCCAGTATTTACAAAGGACAAGGACGCAAGCCAATAGAAAATATGAGTGGAAAGTGGGAGGAAATTCAAGGTCATAGTCTAATACAGCATGCCTCACAGAGCAGCACATGCGCTGCCCAGGATCAACCTAAAAACTAGAATGTTAATTAAACAAAAAGAATCCTACTCAGGGTGGACAGGAGGAGTGTAAACCCCATGAATGGGGAACACTCAGTGTTTTGTAAAATACCCCTCACACACCAACAGGCCCCTTGGTGTCATGCTTCATCATCGGGGTCTTCGCACCCCACTAGAGGGATGTGGCGTGCTGCGACCTGCGACTACGCGGGAGCCCTTTAAGGGTAGACTATGTGTGGTGTGTGTATGGTGTAAGTGATGGGGTATTTGTAAATGTGAGTGGTGGGGTGTAGTGAAGGTTAAAAAGTACCTGGCTCGTAGGTTCTAAGAAAAAACGTTATTCATAACCTCGGGCTGGTACTAGTAAAAGAAGGGCAATGTGAGGTTAGTTGTCGTAATTATGGACATTTACCTCTGGTGTGCGTCGACATGTTTCGGAACTTGTGTTCCTTCATCAGGACGGGGGCACAACTTCCCCACCTTACTCACGTATTTTTATAGAAATTTTTTTTTTCTTTGGGTATAGAAATAAAAAGTGAATTTATTTACAGTGATGGACAAAGCTATGGTGTGCCTACAGCGGTATAAGTCTATGCAGTTGCATGACTCATTATTTTGTATTTTCTTGCTTCATGAGCATTTCCAGAACGTCAGGGTTGGTTGATTGATTCGTAGTAGAATCCGCAAGAGATTACCTCCGTGTTCCCCCTAACGCTGCTTACTGATCCATGCACTGATGCTGTGGTTGGGCTGCACTATGGCTGAGCTTTGGCACAGATGTGGAGGTGGTGCTGTGCTGATGCTGAGCTGGTGCTGCGGTGGTGTTGAGTGATGCTGAGGAGATGTGCCGGTGCAGTGCTGGTGCTATGCTGATGTGGTAGTGCTGCAATGGTATAGAGGTAGTGCTGTGATGGTGTTTCATTGAAGCAGAGGTGGTGCTGCAATGGGACTGAGTGATGCTGAGTTAGTGCTGTGCAGCTGTTGGCGTGGTTGTGTTCAGGTGCTGCTGAGTGATGCTCAGATGGCGCTGTAATGATGCTGCTAAGGTGGTGCTGAGTGACGTTGACTGGTGCTGAAGTGGTGTTGCGCTGATGCTGAGATGGTGGTGCACGGTCTACTTGAAGGATATAATGTTAATCAACCTTAAATGCCACATTTGGAGAGCAAGAGGAGGCATCCCTTGATATTGATTTAAGTTCACCAATGATTGAAACCTAAAAGAAAGTATCAACAGCTGGAAGTGCGCAACTTAAACAGAGAAATACCAGCATGTTTACCTCTTAAAGTGTATCTAAAAATCAACGCTGTCAAAAGCACAATGTTAAAAGGTTGATCCTATTGTCAGCTGTCTTTTTAAACTACACTACCATTACGTAAGTATATTATTTACGGTTTGGATATTTGAGCTAATGAAACCAAAAATGTTATAGCCTCCGTCTGAAAACGCACTTGTGAAATCAAAGACAGTGGAAAACAAGATACAGACATGATTTGCAGCGCTCGGCTGAGCGTGTTGAGTAAGCCAAGCAAGCAAAGGCAAAAGAAAAAGTAGTGCGTTGAAACTAACATAAACTGATCCATGTAACAGGGCAAGTCTCCAGGGTGTGACCAAAACAGCCAAAGGAGGAGCAAATGTAAACTATTCAGCAACGAAAACAAGCATGAAAATGGATGGGCCTGCTGACTGCCCGTACATTAGATACAGCATGTCTTGAGAGACAGTGCTTGCACTGCCTAGGCGAGGCCTAAAAATGAGACACATGGGAGCAAATCAATGCACATTTTACACACAACATCTAGGTTAATGCAGTCTTTTCAAATGGCATACAAATGCTAGATTCAGAAAGGATACACCTTCCAATTTATCAAATGCCATGCATGTTTGTTCGGTACACGTAGAACTGTGGGGTGGAATGGTGTGGGGGTGATATGTGTGTGTGGGTAAGTGCATTTCCCTTTGAGTGACATATTGGATTGCGGCATGAGTGACTGCAATGTATTAAGTGGAGACTTCGGACAACACTCTTTATTTCCAACTCCAAATCCAACCAATTTTATAATAAATACACTGCCAGCTCTTCCTTAAGCGAAACATTTCTTGACTGAGGTAAAAGAAGTGGAACAAGAAGGCCACATACTACACCACAAACAAAAATGATCTTCCACAGAAAAACTCCAAACTGCACCTGATCAAAAAGGCAGTTCTAAAAGAATAAGATCTGTTAAAATCATATTATCTTTCACAATTTAAAAGCCCAAAAAGTCTCAGCTCTCCGATTTTCAGCTTAATTCTTAAGGTGCAAAACAAGCAATCCATTGTGCTAGCCAATCCTAGAAAATGCAGTGTGAAATGCAAAAACAGCCACATTCTCCCTACCAGAAAGGTGAATTTTAATTTTGTTGGTTTTTATGCCACCAATATTTACAAACTTATCTCTTAACGTTAAAATTATTTTTATTGAAATACGTGCAACTGTAAATTGGCAAGTACGTTTAGAATTTTAAAAAATAACCTACGTACAGAGCTTGATGAGATGCGGATAGAGTGCAGTGTCAGCGTTAGGGGTGAACCAAGCATGGGTACAGTACTGTCAGATAAAGGTAATGCCAGGTAGCATGGAAGTAACGATGGCAACAGCAAATAAGTAAACTTGATACTGGGGGATTCCACGATTCAAATTTTAATACACACCTGTCACACAATGATAGTGTGCATTTAGGGCCTTTAGGGGATCAAAAATGATCAAATCGGTTTGGTTTCAGGTCAGACTGAGGATTAGGGACCAAGAACACATACTCATGTTCTATATCACAGAGACTACTAGTGAATAACAAAAATCAAGGAAGGACAAGGGCCAACAAGCTGATGAAGGAGGCCTGCCCTGATTCTTTGGTCTAACCAGCAAATTGGCAGTTGCTTCGCTTGGGCCAGTTTGAACCTGCACTCCACTTAAATTGAGGACACCGGAGAATGCTGTGACATCATGGCTGTTTTTTGTGTGAAGAAGATGCAGACCTTGTGTTTCTTTAAAAAAACAAAAACATTTAAACTACTAAAAATAATATTTACACTTATAATGGAACGCAGAGATTTAGAGCAGAATAGACCATCAGAACACATGTGAGGGGCAGCACACAAGTGTGGTGGGAAACTGCATAGAATGGGTGCATTCTTGAGGTCTAGATTATTTAGAACCATGTGCAGTGATTTGTAATAGCTCCATTGAACTATTCTTCAAAGACACCTTTATTCTACTAGTCATTACAAAATCAGTCAAATGCTTCTTTTTGCTGTTTGGCCATCTTGCATGAGACCTCCTTTTTATTTCCATTTCCTACAATGGAATAAAGAATTCCTTAAATGTTACCCTCTATGTAATAAATACCAAGTGGCAGGTCAGTCAGATGGTGCCTAATATAGTCTCATTGTGGTTTCACATGCATCCTGTCAGTTTTATTCTCTTTTCTTGGGTGGGGGGTGCTTTGCTTGCAGGTTTGTACCTGTCACAGAAGTTGCCCTTTGGTTATCATTCATGTTTTACCTCATTATACTCTTGTCTGAAGCTTACCACCATTCTTTAGTGGATTTAGCGTTTTGAAGAGTTAACAGGCTGTCAGTCTCTGACTGAGCAATTGGAAACGCTGCCACTGTCAATCTCTGCTTTAGAGAGTTGCATCTTGGCCCCTTTTCATTTAGTGAGTCGGGCTAGAGTCTCACAAGCTTTATGTCCCTCCCCCATTTTTTTTTTATAAAAAACTATATACATACAACGAATATCACTCAGACATTTTCATCCATGCATTCAAATGTCATTCAAATGTCTCTGCTCACCACAGCATACAGGATGAGGAAATGTGTCAGGCCACATCATGCACTAGACATCTTACACTGTGCGCAGCAGCCTAGAAATTAATACAGTTGCATTCCAGGGCTGCTCGACCCCTCCTTTATTATTTTTATACTATTTCCAATTATTTCCATATTATATGTTTAAAAAAAAGCAAAAAATGGCAGGCTTGCCAAAGCCAGACCTGTTGGTTTGTCAAAGCTTGTTTTCTTATGTTTCACCTGATGACAGCTTCTAGTGGCCTGTTTTTAAAGACCTGCTGTGTACTATACCAATATTTACAGTAGGCATTGCGTCAACCAATTGCTTATCATGGTCAATCTCATTTTCTTGGTTCTTAGTCAATGACTTTCGTTCCTCTTGTTGTGTTGGTCTCTCCCTGTAAAGCTCATTACCCATTGTTTTGAATGGCTGACTTTTATCCTCCGAGTGCTTTCCCTCAGAGCACCAATTCTTAGGTCCAGCATCATGCAAAACCAGTTTATGTTACTAAAACTGTATACTTCAAATGCTTACTTACTGGCATTTCAGCCAGTACTCTAAGTCCGTTGGTCTGGTATATCATTCACATTTTTCTTATGTCCACTATAGCATACAGCATACAGCACAAGGCAGTGGGTAAACCCACTTCAGTCATTGGCTACCTTCAATGTGTGTGACCACGTTCTGTTCTTTCGCAATGAGCACATCTGCACACAAAGTATTTCCCTTCAGTACCAGGGACTTCCATAGCAATGTGTGCTTTTTTCGATTAAAAAAAATTGAAAGGTTTGCTTTTTGCAAATTGTTTGTTGTGCAGAGACGGGCAACCATTTTTTGTAAAAAAGCATGACAAAACAAAACAGGCACTGGCGAAGCTTGACATTGGCAGCCAACTCCAGACCTTTTGGCTTTCGAAATGTTTATTTTCTTTTACATCTAGCACTCCTTGGGAGTGTATGCGTTTTCTTGCTCTCTGCCTCATATAATCTTCACCATCCTATGCTCTACATGTTGCTCCAACCCCTTCAGCTTGCCCTCTTCTTCTCGCGCCTCTATCTGTCGAGCTTTTTTAAATTTTATATCTCCAGCCAGCTGCTTGTTTCTCTTAATGTGCATTCATTCTTTTTTTTTTAGCTTACACTCCAAAACTGATGTCAGCCATCTTGGAAAAATAAACTAAAAGTCAATAAATGTCCTCCACATCATGATACATCCTTGAGCATGTGTGGTGATGTATGCACGTCATCATCCTGCGGAGCTCTTTTTTTGAAGATGCTGTCCTATAAAAGCAAAACAATAATTAATTTTTCTTATTGTCGGTTCAGGTCATCATCAGAAAAAAAATCATCGGCAAAGTAAAAAAGAAGGAACGCCATTGAATGGTGAGAGCAATTGGTTTTGCAAGTGCTTTTTTGAAATCTTTTTGCTTTTATAAGGATACTAGGTCGAAGTGTCTGTTCTTTTCACCTCTGCGTGTTAGTTTGTGCAGAGTCGGTCTTTTCCACCCTACACAACATTTTTGCCGTTTTAGAGTAGGTTTACTTCTACAATTTAAATGTGGTGGGTTCTGTCACGTGCTATGACTCTACTCCTTTAGAGGGGCTAAAGCACATCCATGCTTTATTGAACAATGAGAAAACAGAGGGTGTCAAACGTCAGCCTTCCACACTGTTCAATAAAGCATGGTACACATCCACTATACATTTATGCTACAGATATATTTTATATTTTGCTTCCAAACCAGAAACAAAGGATATGACATCGCAACTGTGAGTTGTGGGATATCACTTTTATGAATTACGTCACATCAGTTACTTGCAGCAGTTCTCATTTCCCCCAACAAGGGGTCTTTACTGCTTTTTTTTCCTCTTTAAAAATGCAACAGCTGTTCTCTTTCAGTTTTAATCACTCTTAAGCTGCTGGGTGCTGGTCTAGGTCATGGCTGTGTTTTCTCCATCATTATCTTTCTTTCAGCCCAGCTCCAGGGCTGCTAACAAAAGAGGGCTGTACTTTTTCCAGGAGTAACACGTCAGCTACAACATGTTTGACACTTTTGTACACATATGGACTTTTTCCAAATTATTTTGAACTTTTTTTGTATAACCGGCAGCATTCTGAGCTCTCCCTTTCTCAGGCGAGGAGATAAACAACCGGAGAGGTACTTTCCTAAAACCACACTGTGTATCATACTGTTCGCATGGACTCTAAATCAGGTCAAAGTGTTTCACAAAGTAAAATGCAGAGCTAAGACAATAAAGGCTATACCTAATTTAGGTTTTGGAAAATACTTTTCCCTAAGAAAGCTTCAGTTGTTTAAGCACAGAATGTATCCTCAACTGCTGTACCTCATCACCAAGTCAACATCATTCTTATGCACAGTTTTTAGTTTTTATTGTATTGCAGCATTTATATATAGTGCTTAATACCCCTATGTGGGGCACTGAAGCACTTGCCTACATGAGTAGTATGTTACTCTATGTAGGGTTTGTGGTTGGAAGGATGTGGTTTTAGTTTGATCCTGAAGTGTTTTCATGTCGAGCGAGATGATCATGAGGTGCAGTTATGTGTAATGGGACACAGTACATTGTATTGTATAATGAAGTGTAAGTGACCAACGCACAGTTTTGAAAGGACTCGTGTCCCAGCCATGCTCAATGTTTTCATCAATCATGTCATTTCAGATGGTGCAGGGATGTAATCAGTGAAGTCATAGAAAATGTCATGGGGTATGTAATATGGAAAGTAATTAGCAGTGCATGGTGAAGGTGCAAGTTATAATTACTTTAGGGCATGAATTATAGTTACTTGAGAAACCTATACTGGTGATTTTCAGTGGCTTTTCTTTTTTAAAATGGTATGTTTTAACTGACATTTTCACCTAACTAGAACATCCCTTTAGGCTTTGTTGTTTTTCCAGTAATTTTCAATTTTTTAATGTAAAGTAAAATGTCAATTGCAGTGTCTGTCATGACGTTGGGCGAATCCTATTGGTGGCCAGTTATGGGCGCAGTGCAAGGCCTATGGCCAGGACTTTCACTCAAACCCCCAGCAGGCGCGCACTGCTGGCTGTGATGTTATAAAGGGGTAATTTATTTATTTTTTAAAAAAATTTTAAAACCTTTATTTTCAAACAATGCACACAGCTATTCAGCCTTACATCCCGGAGGCTAGGCAGCAGAGTGGGACATAGTAAATCAAAGTGCAAGAAACAGTATACCAGAACGAATGAAGGTTAAATTTTTCAAGTTTTATATAACAAAATAGAAGAAAAAGGAAAGGGACGGAAAGAGGCGCCAAAACGGGCGCAAAGAAGAAGGCAATGAAACTAATATACAGTGAGGCATAGTCAAGGGGCCGGTCAATCACAATGAACACAGTAATAACCAGTACAATAGAGATACTAGGAACGCAGGGGGAGGGAAACACAGGATAACAAGATATCAAATCGTCAGTTGGAATCATAGGCTATGGGGACAGGTGTTCTTCTTGTGGAGCGGACTCTGGAGGTACGCAAATGTCACCCCTATACTCATTCATAAAGGGGTAATTTTAAGTAAGGCAGACCTATTGACGTTGTCAAAGGGTAAGAACAGTAAAATATAAAATGTCGGCCTATTGGCTTTCTGAGGGGGTAAGCATATGAACATATATAAAGTAGACAGTTATGTTTGCAAAAAAGTCACCAATAATTATAATCAAATTTACATTATATAAATGTGAATGTCAAATTATTTTTTAACAAAGCCTTATTAAAAAAAAATCATGTGTTAGAGTTTTTGTTTTAACATTTTTCAGGCCATAAAGTGCATCGATTAAACCCACCACAAAAGGGCCCTGCACTCCAGCTGTAGAGTATTCATTTCCAACTCAGAGCGCTTTAAAAAAAAAAAAAAAGAAGAAGAATATGGTAAGCTTTACTGGGGGTTATGGATTTACGGACCTTGGAGACTTACTGTGTTTTTAAATGTTGCAGGTTGGTACTGAATACACTGCAGCCCCCACAACATAAAACATTTTAGTGGTCCCCTGCCCCTTTTAGGGACACCACAAGGAATAACAAAAAAAAGTTATTTAAAAAAAAAAAATTAAAAAAAGGGGGCCTAGGGCTTTATGGGACCCTCTTTGCCAGGAGCCATGAACAATAAAAGAGCATCTTCAGCTGCTCATTTTTTATTCTTCCTTTTGTTTTTTTGTCTATTTTTGTGCTTGTCTCCATATTACATGGGACACCCACAGCTTTAAATTTATGTAGTGTTTCATGGGAGGAGGTTCAAGTCAACTGCGGCCCCACTGGCTGGGCATGCAGGAGCTGGCCACAGCATTTTTTTAAATTATTTTTTAACTCAAGGTGCCTTGGTGCCCACTGTGGGCATCCCATAGCATTTTTTACATTAGGAGCTGCAGAGGGAGCTCCAGGGCCGCCACAACCATGCATGGCGCCTATCCTACAAGTTCCCATCCAGTGCGTGGTGTGAGCCAGCATCAATCCCACCCAGCAGGAGCAGCTTTTTTTTCTGCTCCCACCAGGCAGAAGCACTTATATGTTTCCTTGAACGCAAGACCATGGACTGGGAGAAACATTTGTGATCCTACCCGACGGGAGCAGCTTTCTGCTTCCTCCCGAATGAGAGTACAAAAGACTTCCCTGTTCCTGCTATAGCTGGCCCCTAGTCCTTGGTCCCAGGGCCCATAGCACTAGTGAGGGAGGTGGCTACACGCCCCACTCCCCATATCCTTAAACTCTGCCTCAGACGATGGAGTCTGTAGTCTCCATGGCTGGAAATGGCTGGGGAAGGGGTGCATGCCCCAACCCCTCGTTTAAATGAATCCGCCCCAGGGGACGGGCCTCCTGGAGCGTACAACAGGCTTGCGGAGGTGGCTGCATGCCCACTCCTCTTAAAATATAAGGCACTGCACACCGGGACCACACTGGGTTTTTTAAATTTCACAGCAGATCTGCAGATCCACCGCAAATCCATTGTAAAATAAAAATAAAATGTGTTTTGGGCCTCAGTGGGCCCCTGTGGAATCCCCTCCACCAGGCTGTCCCCTGATAGGTTTTTGAAAACTTTTTTTCAGAACAGGGGCTTAGTCCCCAAGTTCTAAAATGGGCATCATCACATCTTTGTTGATGTGCTGGCAGCCAATCTGATCTTATTTCTAGATCTGCTATCAACACGGATCCTCCGCTACATGAAATATCTATATTTTCTATCCTTAATTTCCCAACATCAACAAATTGGAATTACATATATACACCAAATTACACAAAGCATGCTTCCAGAACAAAGATTTTACTTTCTGCAATTTCATTCTGTCGTTTCGGCTGTAGCTGTATCGAATTTTCCTGTGGAAAAATGAATGGGACAAAAGTGTTTTGGGACCCCCTTACTTTCTAAACCTCCGCCGACAGATCATACCGAAAATATTTCCGGGAAGGAGCGGAAGCAGATGACCTTTTGCTCTTTAAAGTTTCATGAAGATTTATCAAACAGCACTGAAGGTATTAGAAAAACAAAAATCACCCTTCCTATGGAAAGTCTGCTTTAACTATAAATACGCTGTGGCAATCTTTACGGTAGCCACTCTATAGTTATAGTTGACCAGCGGTAGGGATTTTTAGGATTTATGTCCCTTAATAAATTTGCACCCATTGGACAAATGTTCACGAAACTTTGCAGACCTGGTGCCCCAGCTCATTCTTTGAGTCCTGAAAGTTTTGTGGTATTTTGTCAAGGGGTGCAAAGAAAAAAACTGGAGGTCCGAAAATGGGTTTAAAATACAATCCATTTTACATAGACTTTTGTAATTCACATAGCACATAAACGTCAGTCTGATATAGACATTTTCAAGGACTATATATTATATAGTGCAGATGATTCTGTGGGGTACTGAGGGTAAGTATTTGATCAATTTTAAGTGTTTTTAATTTAGTTATATCTATGGCAACAGTAGTACTGTGGTACTCCTGAAGTAAACAGCGATGACAAGTCTTTAGCTGATTGACTAATGACTGCCTTTATAAAAGTTAAAGGCAGCCATTTTGTTTTCACCTTGAGTTTCCCTGTGTTCTGCGTTCCCTAGTCAATGTAGGTAAGTATTGGATTTGCTATTTTCCTAAACCGATTACCAGTTTATCAAAGTTGTAATAGGTAGAGAAAAATAATTATAAATTTATATAAAGGTTTGGAAAAAAAAACAGAGCTTCATGGGAGCACAACGAATCAAAATAAATGTTTTCTTTCATTTAACATACAATGTAAGGCGATATATTTTATTATCATAGTGTGCTAAAGTGTTTTTTCAAATTTTTAGATATTTCAATATGCACACAAGTATTTGGAGTAGTGTGGTAATTGTGCTACTTTAAAACAACGCACTTCACCTTACAGAGGTACAAAAAAAAGCAGAAAAATGTATAAACAAAAATGTTAACCACTGAAATGTTTTGGGGATACCGCAGTACTGCTGCGCTACTCTGCAGTTTTTGGAAAATAATATATAGAAAGTTATAACTATTCTGCTCTACCTATTACCACTTTAATAAAGTGATAACATTTAGGGCAAACATAGGAAAACCTTATACTTACCTACATCGCAAGGTGTAACACACAACACATGGAAAGAGTACCTAAAAACAACATGGCCACCTTAAATTTTGGAAAGCCAATGATTACCTAATAAGCTGATTACTTGTGATAGCTATGCACGGTCGTACTAACGCTAATTACACCCACAGTTCGCAAAAATACTGCATGAACAGATATCACTAACTTTAAATACATTAAAACTTACCCAATAATTAAATTACTTGCCTGCACTACACAAAATACACATGTATGCAACATAATATCTAAACCTGGTAAATTTGAACAAAATATCACTCACGGTTTTGGCCCAATGAAAAATATGAAGCTGTATGTTAAATATATTGGATTAGACCAGAATTTGGGACCACTTTTTGCTTTTCAGCCAGTACACCCAGACCCACAAACGTTTGACCTGTTCAAGAATTAAACCGCTGGAAGAAGTGTGAAAAGTTATTAAGAGATACATTTTTAAATTATCCATAGGCGAATAATGTTTACAAATTTGTAAAAAAAATGTAAACATTTTGCTTAAAGAAATTATGAATAAGTTATTAACAATATAAAAAGTTAATACATAACTATATGTAGCACCCTAACCTACAAGTCAGCGACACACTGGTTGCATAATAATGCAAATTTAACATTTACACAATATAAATGATTTTTTTGAGAAATAACGGACATGTTTTCATATTATTTTATGGGATCTTTTATTTAATTTACCCACTCCACTTTACACCACTCCAATCTATGACAGTTGAGTTTACGCCACTGCACTCTACACTATTTACAGCATACCGGGCCTATTTATGACACCACTATGCAGCACTAAATTCTACACTAAGTCACTGTAAGTTACTACACTCTACTCCACCCAACTCCACTGTGTTCTACGCCATTATATTGTTCACTACTGTATTAGACTACACTTGTGTAGGCCACTTTACTTGACACCCAGACATTATACTGCTCCCAACTGAACACTTATCCACCGTACACAAGTACACTGTACGCCTTTCCACTATATACTACTCCAGTATGCCCCACTTTATGGTACGCTACTGCAATGTATGCTATTCTAGTGTACTTTACTCCACTCTATGACACTCAATTCTACTAAAATGCAGAATACACCACTGCACTGCAGTGTACCACAATATACTGTAATGTATTTCAGCTAACAAAACTCTATTGTCACCATTCTTGTAAGCAACTCTTCAGTGTACGCTACTAGACTTCTATAATTAACTCCATTACACTCTATGACAGTCTATTGTACGCTACTCCACTGTATGCCACTGCAATGTATGTCTCAAGACTAAATGCTAGTAAACTCAACATTATTACAGGAAACACTACTTAATTGTATGCTACTCCACTGCATGGTACTACACTTTATGGTACTCCAGTATATGCCGTTGCACTGTACCCTATTACACTGTACGCTATTTCACTCTGCCCTACTCCACTGTAATATACACCACTAGACTTTACACAATTTTACTTTACAACATTACACAATACCAGAGTTGACTATACGCAAGCAAGTCTACTGTATACCACTCAACTCTTTGTCACTCCACTGTATCCCACTTCAGTGTATACTATTACAGTTTACCGCACTCCCCTCTACCATACTCCGCTGTACGACACTCAACTGTATGCTATTTTAGTACATAATATATGTCCCTACACTATAAAACACTCCACTCTATGCCACTGCACACCACTACAGTGTACATGAATAAAATCAACAATAGTTACAGAATGTAACCCAACTTTAGCACACTCCACTTTGTGCTATTCCACTGTATACCACTACAGTATACACTACTAAACTTTATGCCACTGCAATATACCGTACTCTACTCTATCCGACTTTAGTGCACGCCCCTGCACTGTATGCGACTCTACTCTTTACCACTCTGCTGAATGCCATTCCAGTGTACGCTACTGCAATCTACCTCATTCCACTTTATTTCAGTATGCCAAAATATACTGTACCCCAGTAGACGTTATAACACTATCCTCCCCTATATTATACCACACTCTACTTTATAACACTCCACTCCAGAACAGTAAACTGTACCAATATAACACATTTGTCAGTAACATTTAAAAAACCATTGAAATGCACGGAAAAAAAACATTTTAAAAAAAAGAAAATGTTAAACAAAGCTATAGTTAGGCCAACTATATTTATTTCTACAAGCCCACCTTAAACTACACAAAAAATTTGAAATTGTACAGTTATGGTTATGTCTTAAATTTATCATTTAAACCACTGTCTCACAAATATAAGTCATACGTATAATTCTATGTCAGGACCGGAGGCTCCGATTATGCTTCTCATTTCTTTACTAAAGCTTCTCAGCAGCCAATAAAAACAGGAAAACAAAACCATGTGAAGCAGTGTGGCTCACTGGTTAGAGGCGGCAGACCCGAGAGCAGAGGACGGCCCGGGACCAGGGTTCGATTCCCGGCGTGGCAGGTTTCTGGACCAGGGTCAGCGGACTCGATAATTCTCTCGCCTCGGTGCCCACTCTGATCAGCGATCACACTCGGCAACTCTGGGCATTAGCTTGCCTCATCTTCACTAACGGCCCCACCAGACCGCCGGGGATGCCTGGTCTCACCCTGGAGATACCCATTAAGGGACCATCTCTCAGGGAAGCCAGGAAGGGTTTCGCAGCGGTCGAAGCGCCTTGGGACCCTACGGGTAAGTAGTGCGCTATATAAATGCCTATACATTTACATCAACCATAGAGTCCCAGGGTATATAAGGTCCCTGCATGAACATAGAGTCCTCTTTTTTTGCTGCTCCGTGGCCAGTTAAGTACTTTTACCCTCTTGTCTTCATTGATAGCTTGAGGGTGTTTATGTGTTCTTTACTGTTTATGTAAATTACTTATTGCGTTATATAGCGCTTACTTGTGCTTGCCTGCATGGTATTGCTGTTGGTTGAGATTCGCCACTTTGTGCTTGCCTGCAGGGTATTGCTTTAGTGAAATTCGCAGCTCTTTCAGCTCTCTACCGCGCCTCCATCGGAGTTTCCGAGCGCATTCGGTGCTCGCTCCTCGTAGCGCAGGTGAAACGCTACATACCTTGGGCTAATTATCGCCGGACTGCCAAAAGTCTTTATTCCTCGCAGTATTTCTTTATTCGCGCTTGCAAAGTAGCTCGTGGAGCTGGAGGTACCGGGGAGCTGGGACACGAGTCTCACTGATGCGTAGTCATATTTCTATTACAAACAAGTGGCCATTTCCGTGCATGCACGGCGGCCATTTTGCCTCTATTCTTTCCCTCGAGAGGCTTTAATGAATGCCGGAGCTGCATATTAAGCTCCTGGCCCCGTTTTTTACCTGCATTTGTCTAAAATTGCATTAAACCAAGCTCGTTTTGCTTCCCTTACGCCCTGCACCTTGTGATTGGATGGGGCTGCACAATACAGCATAGGCTTTGCCTAGAGTGGTGCTTGGCAAGCTTCCTCTCTCCACATCCTAATAGCATTGTGTTACAGATCTTCCAGTTGGATTGTTTAAGCTTGCCTGGAGTTGACACTCCCCCGACCTCCTACAAACCTATACCTTGTTTTATTTATTTATTTACAGTCCTTCTGGGTCTTGAATACACACTCTGTGTGCAAAATAGCTGAGTATTACTATGAGGAGGAACCCTCTAGGTCAATGGAGCAAGACCTTGTTGAGGCATTGGATGCAGGTGTCCAACATTCTGTAAATAGAGTGCTAGTCAGAGCTATTGAACCCCTTAAGCGTCATCCTTTCTCTTATGCCAAGCAACAAGGCTGGCTTCCTTCTTCAGGCTCTCGCCCCAAAAGTGGGCATGGACTGTCCAACCCGCATGCAGCAGATTTTGCTAGATTGGCCAAGTCCATGGCGGAACCAGATCGCACTACCACTAGCAGGGAGGCCACGATTACTGAACTCCCTCAGGACACTGACCAAGACACCTCTCCAGATACTTCTACAGATGAAGAAGAGAAGAGGCTCCTAGGCCTGCAAAAAAGGCCAGGAAAGAGAAGCACAGAGAAACCTTCAACCCCCAAGGTCCTCAGTTTCGAACCGTCTGACATTATTCATCCCAATTCCTCGGCCTGGCTCCCAATTTAGAAGGTGGCGGATTATGTTCATGCCCATATTAGACAAGCGTTCGATAAGGAGGGGCGAGCAAGACTTTGGTCTGAATTCCCCCGTCCAGATCTTCCTGGTAAGGTAGCTGAGATACCTGAAGTAGATCCGTCCATGCTAACCTACCTCAAAAAGTACACTAAGAACCCCAAGAAGGGCCTTGATCGATCGTGGAGATGTTATGTTATGTAAAACAATTTGTACCGCGCACGTACACCAGGACGGTTCCTGTCAGGATAAACTCTTAGATTGGACTGGTCCTCTGACCAAAATTCTTGAATTAGGATTCCGTGCCAAAGAGTCTCAAATGGGTATCGACCCGGAAGAACTGATTGGCTGGGCACAAAGGGCAGTTTACCAACTGGGAATTGCCAACTGTGCATTGTCTGCGGAACGTCGTTCTATCCTACTGAAATTAGACCCTAAACTCGCTGAGCTGTCTACTTCGGAATTGGGCCCATTGGCTCACCGAATGCTGTTTGGATAACCTTTTCTGAAAGAGTTAACAACATTTGCAGCTTCTTTCAGCAGCTTGGATAAAGCCCAAGAGTCCATCAAGCGAGCGTTCCACCCGGTTTTCGGTAGGGCCGGACCATTTCGGGCGCTCGTTTGGCCGTGATCAAGGCACCCCTCGTGGTCAGCAGAGAGGAGGATATCAAGATTCAGGCTACAATACCTCCTCCTTCTACCCCACGTAAAGATCCCGGAACAGATTCCGCAGAGGCAGGTTTGGCGGTAATTCCGGCGGTCAGCAGGACTAAGGAAACTCAGGTGAGCTTGATTCCCTGTTCAGAGGTGATTTGGGCGGGGGAGTAATGTGTTCTCGACAGATGGAGAGAGATCTCTCAAGATGCTTGGGTGTTGGAAACAGTTATGGGGTACAAGCTAGAGCTGTACGATTCCCCTTCCCAAGGAGTGCTCCCACGCCCTCTGTCTTTTTACCCAATGAGATCAGAACTTTATCCCAGTAGAAATCGAGTCCTTACTGCGGAAAGGCTCGATAGTGGCTTCCACTCTCCACTCTCGTGGATTCTTAAGCAATGTCTTCCTAGTGGAGAAGAAAGGGGGTGGGTCCAGACTGGTGTTAAACCTCAGATTTCAACTCATGGATTGTTTACAGACTCTTCAAGATGGGAGGTATCCATCTGTTACGCGATCTACTCCAAGAAGGAGACTGGATGGTCCGGCTGGACCTGAAAGATGCGTATTTGTCCATTCCTGTATTTCCCCCTCATCGTCGGTTTCTACAGTTTCTATGGAACGGGGTTTGCTACGAGTACAAAGTTCTCCCGTTTGGCCTTTCATCAGCACCATGGTGCTTCACAAAGCTTTTGAGACCAGTGGTTGAGTCGCTCAGAGCCTGGGAGTCCGTCTCATAATATATCTAGACGACATCATCATTATGGCGAAAACCCCCAGCTAGTTCAACTACACCTCAATTGGGTGGTCTGTCTATTGCAGAATTTGGGGATCATTGTGAATCAGGATGAGTGAAGCCTTTGCAAAAAATGACAATTTCATGCAGGGATCTGATTGGTTGGCAACACTATAACCAGGAAGTACTGGCAGCCATTTTGGGACTCGGCTATAGCCAAAAAACTAAGAACAGGGGGCAGGGTAGGAATACTCGGCATCAAGCTCTGGTGCTTCTGTCCCCCAAAGACCCTTCCAGGGAACAAAACTTTTCTTTTCAATAAAATTTGCCCCAATCACAAATATTTGTGAATTTTTGGCAAAAAAAAAAACAGGCACAGTGAATACGTGGGCGCGAGAGTAAATGTATGTGTGAGTGTGTGGCTGTGTGACTTGCTAAATGGGTGAGTGAGTGGATGTGCGAGTAGCTGTATGGGTGAGTGGCTGTGTGAGTAGCTCTATGTTTGAGTGAGTGGGTGGGTGAATGAGTGGCCCCAACAGTCTGTGAATTGATATGTGAATGGTTCTGTGGGTGTGTGAGTATATGTGAGGGTGTGGGAGTGTTTTTGTGGATGATGTCATCAGTGATGTCACTGACTGTCATAAGTGATGTAATATGCTAAGTCATAAGCAGTGTATTGCGGGGGCGTATGTTATAGGTGGTTTAGGTAACTAGAACTGCTGACATTCAATGGGTTTATAGAAGAGAAATTTGAGTCTAACTATAACGTCCCTGTAACCTTTGTTTAAAAAATATATAATATCCAACCAAACCCATCCATGAATGAAGACAGGTTCTGATACAACACCTGATGCCAGTTTACTCAACCACCGAGTTTTTAATCCACAATTAAAGCCAACATGATGCGTTTCGGCCGAGGCACCGGCCTTTGGTAAACATACTCGGTGCCATATTGAGCTCACCTTTTAAAGTGTAAGCAGATCACGTGATGAATGAACATGAAAGAAAAGAAAATTACAAATACAAATTATTTTAATAATTATATCAGTTTCAACTTTCTAACTTTGTTTATGCAAACCCAGCTCATTTTAGATATAATTCTTGCTTCCTAAAATGCACACACATACACACGCGTAATTTTTCATGGTTGACCATAATCTCCAATTGGATAGGTTATTAACTACTGTCCCCTTTCATGCAAAGTATTGAAGAGCCAATGTTACCATTTCCTACTACAATCCTATGTGAATTGCTTTAACATTCCTTGAGGTAATGGCTGCACATGCACAATAGAATTAACCAAAATAGAAGGATGCCCCATGTAGATTAAATGGTGCCAGATTTTGATAAACCTCAACTGTGTAACTAAATTCACTTTAGTTTCACTGTATCTAATCAATCTTACTGGGCTGCCCTAACATTTAGCATGATCTGGCCCTTCTCAGCGCACTTAGAGAAACCTTGACAGCCCTATCATTCTCAATACGTAAAGGGCCTACATATCAGGTCTATATCTGGAGTCTTCTATATCATAGACTAATGGATCACTCCCAAACTATAAAAGACACAAGCACACATACTCCTCTGGCAAGCAACCAACATACTTACATTCAATCATGAGACATGAGGTATCTAAGCAACCAATATTTCAGAACAGGGCTGTAGTCATAGAAATACAAAATAACACATGAATTAAGGAAATAATTAACAGTAAAATGTTCATCTCTAGACTGAGGAATAAAGTTCTCCTGAGAGACAGCAGATAAAAAATGGTGCCATGCTGCAGGTAGATATGTAGGACAGTGACTGAGGATTGGCAACTTTGTATTAATGATCATTAGAGTGGTTTTCGTTGACAGCTTGTTCTTGCGTTGGTTTAGCTTTAAAGTTTAGACCATTTTAGTTTGAGAGGAGTGAAAGGAGAATTCTCTGAATTGGTGGCATCAAGAAATATGCTGTATTGTTTCTGGAAAAGCTAAGATTTACCACTCGGACTACAAAAGCGCAAACATTAAATGTAAACAACACTGCGAAAAGAGTTCACCTCCGTATATCTGGGGACTCAATGCTCTTCTCTGAACACACCAGTAAATATAGCACGCCAACAGTAGCAAGCAAATGATTAGAACAGTTTGGGGGTGGCAAGAGAAACCTTGGAACACCCCTATGATCCAATTGTTAATGATACAGTTATTGTGATTTGGGGCCGTAGGTAGGTAATATATGTTTTGCTAATCTCAAATTGCGATTTTAACCTCTTCGAGGCTATTGACGGAATCGTTCCGTCACGGCTCGCGGGTGAGCTGTGCTCATGATGGAACGGTTCCGTCACGGCCCGGCCGCCTTGCCTGCGCGGCGCTGATTTCGCGCCTGCGCGGCACGTTTAATTGAGCGGGCGGGGCCGTGACGGAACCGTTCCATCATGAGCACAGCTCACCCACGAGCCGTGACGGAACGGTTCTGTCACCCGCGCAGCTCACCCGCGCCCCCCCCCACGACCGTTAGCGCTACGGCGGAATAGCCGCCGCAGCGAAAGGGTTAAGGGAATCACAATTAGAGAATCGCAAGACGCAATGTAGGTAGGATTAGCAAAATATTTTGCGAATCCCACCTATTCCTTATTTGTGAATCGCAAATTGAGATTCGCAAATAAGGAATACCTTTCCATTCATTCCTATGGGCTAGAAGGCCCATAGGAATCACAGGGAAGACGTTCTCAATTTGCAATTCTCAATTAGAGAATCACAAATTGAGAATGCAATTTCAAGGTTGCAAGGTTGTCAATGGGACACCCTTTTGCACATGTGGCGCACATACATGCACTAAGGGCATGTATGTGCGCCACATGGCACTTTGAAAAATGCAAAAAAGTGCATTTTTCAAAGAATTCGCAAATTACTACCAACCTGTAGTTGGTGGTAATTTGCGATTCCTTAAGCCAAATTTGCACAACTTGGGTGCTACCTACATTGCATTTAAGGAATTGCAATTTGGGATTCCTTAAATGCATTAGCAAAATAAGGAATCGCAAATTTTGCGATTCCTTATTTTGCGTGTGGGTTTTTGTGTGCTACAGAGCACACTGCCCAAATTGCGATCGCAAATGCAGAAATTCTGCGAATTCCTGCATTTGCGATCGCAATTTTGCTACCTACATATGGCCCAAAGTCAATAGGTTTCGCTGCTGATATGGGTGTTCAGCAGCCCCTCCTTTGCTTTCCAAATCCGAGACAAAGATAAATAATGATAGCTATTACCCTGTTGAGTGTAGGCAGGGAGCCTGGTTTATGAGTGGGGGGAGCCAAAAATATGTCATGATGCCCCGCTCTCTCCAAAAATGTTAATAAATAACATATTACACTCTGATGTTTTGTCATGTGCATGACTTACACATTTATTAAACCAGAACTAAAATACAAATGGTTAAATGCATGCTTTAATGTATGTTCACCATGATTAGGCCCCCATCGCTAATGGCAGAGTTGTTTTTCTCGGTCAAGGTTTTGAATCATGAATGCAGGGGACAATAAGTAGGGTTATCTTCTTGCCAGTTATTCTGTACCACGGTTATACCATGAAAGTTGACCTTCGCACAGTACTAATACATTTATGAATGTGAGTTTATTAGTTCAATTTTCTAAATAACATGTTACAATACCACATTTATTTTGACTAGGATGGCAGAAAATGTATTATACACGCACACAAAGCACAGTGCAATGAGTTATTAACAAAGTTGATTCCTTTGCCGGCCATAGTCATTGCCTGTGGTATGTTCTATCTTTCCCCGAGTAGGAAGGCCGGCAGTGGCCTCCAAGAAGTGGTCCTAAATATTCAGAAAAGCTGGCTAATGGGAAGCCTGTGCACCAGAAAAATGTGGAAAGGTTCACATGTTTTAGATTTGAACATATGTTTCACAACAGAATGTTCATAGTCCAATTGTTTTGGAATAGGTTTTGTACTTTTTATGGTATAACCTGCTATAGTATTCAATGCAATATGTTATTACATCAGTGCCTATGCTCAGTTTCTATTCTTCAGTGTTTTGGTTTGTAGAGTGCCTTTATTACCAGATGTTTATAACTTTTAGTAAGAAACTAACTCCATCCTGTGTGCGAGCTGATTCCTTTTTAGCTATCCTTGGCATCATAGTGTTTCTGATGAAATGGACTAATTAGGACAGAGTTAGTCCCAGGCATGGGTTAATTTATTCCGGGGTGCTCTTTGGGAAGGACAAATTGTGATCACTAAGGCGGAACAATTCATTGCATTAATGATTTCATGCAGAAAAACAAGGCAGTGGTGCGCGAGAAATGGCCGAGCAACAGATTAGTACAGCTTGAAGCACCAGGCTACCCTGGAGTGAAAAGCAATCCTTATGCATTAAAACCGAGTCATCCAAGGTAGGCCCAGAACTATGCATGCTAAGCCATGTCATGCAATCGGGTAACCGACGATTACGTAAATGAAAACCACTTTTTTTTTGCAGTTTTATATAGTGTAATCCTGGTCCAATGGCATCAAAGAGCTTTAGTGAGCACCATAATACATTACACCGTGTCAGATTTTTTTTTGGGGCACAGGGAGACTATGGGGCCCATTAGAATGTCAGGCGGACCTCAGTCCACCTGCCATCTTTGTGGTGCTGAGACCGACCGCCATATGTGCGGCGGACCCGCACCACTGATTAGGATGCAACCACAACCCTGGTGGTTGGAGTCTGCATACTTAACATTGCGGCGGGTGCTGCTTACAGCAGCACCCACCGCAATGCCAAATGGACATGTGCATTCCCGTGCACAACGTGGCAGGCACTGTGTGGTGCTTGCCACCTTGTGCATGGGAATGCAGGGGGGGTACCATGGGTACCCACCCCCACCCCTCTTGGGGACCCGTAACGGGCCCCCAAAGCACATTCCCGCCAGCCTTTCCATGGCGGTATCGCCGCCATGGAAAGGCCTTTACAACCAGGCATCATAATATGGATGCCATATTATGCCCCAGCTCCGCCCGGTCGGCAATCGTAATGGATTGCCGACCAGGGGAAAAGTGGCGGACGGACATTTCGTCTGCCTTGGTATTCCCCGCCATGGTAATATGGCGAGGAGGGTAAAATGAGGTTGTGATGGCGGGCAGGTCGCCACTGCCGGATGGGTGGTAGTGATCTGCCCGCCATCATAATCACCCCTATGTGATTTGCCCGGAACCACAGGATGTTGTACCCGGACTCGAACCTGTTTCAGTTCCTAAGTTGACAGCTCTGGTAGTTAGGTCACATACCCTCCGTTCTAGATTCATAATGTGTATGATGACTTTATTTGGATCACAGAAGATTTTAACATGGATAAATGCTTCCTCGCCTACAATGGATCCCTGGGATAGCAACCTCACTTCCTGTCATCAGGTTTGCAGTGTCCAGATGGAGCTTTTCATCTATATATTATTGCTGGCAGGTGTTAGTCTAATCAGTCCAATGAAAGCAATGGCCTACAGGAATTGTGAAACTGGATGTGTGCCACGTGTGGTGCTCTCAACATTCAAGAACCTGCATGGTAAATGCACTGAACAGGTATAGAATTACCGCACAAATGAACGTCCAAGGTATTATCTATGGCAAAGATAATGGTATTTCATCCACCCTTAGACTCATATTTAAAGATCATAAAGCCTGCACCAAGGGGTGTATGCTGCCATTGAGTCTTTACTGTGACAGAAGGGACAAGAAAAGAGTTCTGGGAAAAGCAGAGGAACGCTAAATTGCCATCTCGAGCCTTATTGAGACAGGTAACTCTAATGCAATCAAACGTTATAAACCAGTTTTGATGTTATTGAATAAGGGAATGGAGTCAATACATGTTGCGCCAGTCTATATTGCAGAAATTAAATGGAACAAACTGATTTGCCTCAAACTTAGTCTATTCTTCACATTTGAAAAATGTATCTATTTTCTCCAGTTGTTAACCTGCAAACACAGGGAGAATAGCGTGATCTAAGTCAAGTCAAGGTTTCCCCAAATACATTTATTAATTAGGAGCACATTTCTTATTTCTACATTCCTTTCTACACCATCAGCACACATTCTGCAAAAGGAGGTGCACTGTTATTTTGCCCAGTTCAAAAATGTTAAGAGGGCCTCCAGGGAGCCCTGGGAAACGAATGTACAATAAAAGTATGAAAGGGAATCCGAGCAGAAGTGTGATAGTAATGAAATAATAACTTGGTGGTGAAGAAAATCAACAGAGCAGCGAGTGGAGCATGGAGAACTGCATTCTGAACGTACTACAAGTGAGAAAGGAGTCCTTCAAATTGTGCATGTCACATCGCCGAGTAGATCATGAAACGCACAAAGAACCAATGTAACATCTGGCTACCTCTGGGGAGAGTTTTAGTTCGTGCTCAAAGGCTTTAAACAACACTGAACATATTTTTTTTGTTACTAATAGTAAACCATAGGGAATAGCAGAAATGGCAACATGACTTAAAGATAGGTCTCACCGAAGCACAAAGGCAGACAGGCAGGCATGCTTTCCGATTAGCATCTCTTTTTTCTACATCCATGTTTTACTCCTGGAAATTCAGAGGTAAGACAGAGCTGACCAAAGAGTAAGAGTAATGCTAAAAAAATTGGACCCGTGATGTCCTGAATGGACAATGACAGAAGAGATACATATGAAACAGACAAGAACAGACGAAAAATTAGAAGTACACCTAGGGATATGAACATTTTTAGCAATTAATATTCTTCCCACCCGGATGTACCTGTAAATACATTCTGGAAAGCAAAAGTATCAATTACATTTTTTGTCACCACAATATGCTAAAAGGTAGTCAGAAGAATGTAAGAAAAGCTACGTTTCTCACACTTATCTACACATGTATTTGCCAATTTATACCACGAATAGGTTTGTGATAATACGATTTCATACACTGAAATGCAAGTAAAAATATGTTTAATGTATAAAAAAAACTAGGGTGACCACCTCACTCTATGCCACCATGGACACTGCCGCAGTCTTTGGCTTTTAGCTGACAAATAATTTCTTTCAGTTTATTCTGCTCAATGGAAGCAAGCTAAGACTACAACACCCAAAATGCACTAGGTTTTCACAGTAAAGCCTAGATCTATAAATAGTGTCAGTGATGACTTGGGCTGAGATGGTCACCCTAAGAAGACACAGTAACTCAAAGGAATTGCTTTGTGAATCAGGCCCTTTAGGTCATACAGGTCTTAGATTTACCTACCAACTATGCACATAGTAGGCTGTTACATGACATAACATTCGTTTTAAGATTACCATGTAGGAAACAATATGGAATAGCACCCATGACCTATGTGCCCTTCATAACACAACACAATAAATCTTTATTTTGGTATGGAAAACAAGATACTAGTCGCCTAGTGTTGTTCATGTCATCAGGTCCCACGAGTCAGAGATGCTTCTGTTGCAATAACAAAAATCTGCATACGGTTCCATTGCCCCTGCCCAAGGTTCACACTAAATGAAATATCTAATAGGTACAGAACAAGTGTAAAATATGACAGTAGAGGATGGTGGAGAGAATTGCCAACCGTCCAGGGGTTAGGACACAGGTGAAAAGTGGAGAAGTGATGCTACAATATCAAGTGACAGTGACAAGCCGAGAAGAGCCTTGTTTGTGTACGGTGGTTGTGGTAGGTGGACAACAGAGATCATTTTTTAAAGGACCCACTAAACCTTTTTTTCATCATAAGACTTTGACCCAGAGGAAGAGAGAGAAAGACAGTGTTAGAAGGTAGTTGACACTATGGGCCGCCCGGATTTTTCGCTTTTTGAACACCTAATTGTTGAGCTTTAACTGTGGGGGAGCCTCATAATCTGGGACTCACCCACAGTGAACTCATAATGAAGGCGAGACGACTGCATGGAGATTTTATTGGTGTACCCCTGGCTTGACTAGGCTGCTGACACAGGTGTACATGCGTGTGTACACATGTAGGGGCTGCGCAGGAGAGATTCCTAGCAAGCGCAGTCCAGGAGCAGCTACAGAGTGAATGGTGTGGCTGGACTTATGCAGAATTGGGTGGTGACATGGAATAGGCTTTATGCACTGGAAAGGAACATGCCAGGTAAAGTCAGTGTGTTTTACTGTGTTTTCACTTCATTATTCCCCTTTTGGGGATGTGGGGCCCATGGCTAAAATGACTTCCACAAGGCCTACAGATTCCAGACACGCACTAAAGGCTAGTGTAGCAGATGTGAAAAATAAGTATTCTGCAGAGTCCAAAGTCATATTTGTACTGCTTTTGGATCCTTCAGAAATGTCCTATTTCTCTGAGTCCCTGGCTGGGGTCTGGCCCTGGCAGGTTAGATGAATGACCTTTCTTCCCAGAGAGAAGATCTTCCCTCCAAGGAGAAAAGATAGGTGGAGCTACCAGTCAATCCATCAACTGCTGTTGCTGGGTGCCAGGCACCAAGCTGAACCAAGGCAGCAAGGGGGGAAGGAGTTGAGTTTCAGAGGCTATGTGGCCAGAGACATTGGACGACGCCATGTTTGAACAACCCCAGTGGCTGGACAAGAAGGAGGGAGCAGGGGCAGGGAAGTGATGTGTCGCTGTTTGATAAGACCCACAGAGACTTCCTGCCAGCCCCCTATTCAACTTTTAAAAAGTACTTGCACAGGAATAGAAGCTCTCTCTGGGGTGTGGTCTGCTGAGGCGAAAGGTGCTGGAGCCTGGCGCAATGGGCAGTTGGAGGAAGGACACCCATGACTGCCCCCCCAGGCCCCTAAAAGTGCCAGATGAAGAGCCCAGGACCAGTGCGCAGAAGAAGAGGCCTCTGCACAGGGAGAAGAGAGGCACAGGGAGCCAGGGAAGACTGCTCCCTTCAGAATCCACCCTCTTAAAGACCCAGAGGATGAAGGAGAGTACTCCTAGTGGCTGGGGGACGCCACCAGGAGCAGGAAAATGCAGAAATCGGGCAGATCGGACCCCCAGGGGCTGAGATATGGCCCCCGGAAGGTAGGCGACATTTGACCCTTGAGAAGACCGATGAAGCGCGTGGGGCTCCGCCGCCGGTCTCACAGATACCCCCGGGGTGGGCCAGGTACCGATGGCTGCCCCCAAGGAGAAGTAAAGCCGTGGAGCGCCGTCGCGCTCCCCGTGAAGGTGCCCTGCATGGGGGCCAGGAGCCCACCCTGGCCCCCACCGAAGATGGAGGCAGGGGAGCACCGTTGCGCCCCCCCCCGTGAGGAGGAATGCCGGGGAGCACCACCAAATGGTGATGGGGCGCGCCGTCGCGCAACCCCATGCGGAGTGAGCCAGAGCGCCGTCACCCCCCCCCCCCTGAGAGCTGAGGTTGGGGAGCGCCGTCGCGGGGGGCCCAGGACCCCATCTCCGGGCCCCGTGAGGAAGAACAGGGGGAGTGCTGCACACTTCCCCGTGGCCCTGCCCGAACAGCGGAACCCGGCGTGGAGCAGGCAGATCCGGTCAGAGCGGCCGGCTCCCGTGGCCGCACAAGAGAGTGCTGGCCCATCGGGGAGTCAGCAGGGGCAGCCGGGGGTGGGGTCCTGGGCTACCCTGCAACGAAGCAGCCATGCAAGGGGTCCCGGGTGGGACTGAAACTCCCGAAGGAAAGGAGTAGGCACTCACGGGGAGAGGAGCAGCCGGGGTGGGCTCCCTGAGCTGTGAAGTGTACCCTGGGGGTCCGGGTGGGACCTGACCCCCCATCAAGGCCCCAGAAGCTGCGTAGCACCAGCGTGGCACTCCCTGGCACAGCGGGAGAGCCGCTCATCTATTATGTAGGAATAGGAGCACAATCGCCCCATAATGCCTTGCCAGGCATTTGGAAGACGGCTGTTCTGGTGCGAGGTGGCCCCCTCAAAGAGGGTGTGTCACCCTCAATGGTGAAAAGGGTGCTGGGGGGAGCTGCTAGAGAAGCGCTGTCTCCCCCCTGCATGAAGACTCAAGTCCCACCCCAAGTGTCTTTGGGATTTAAAGGAATCAACCCCTCCAAGGCTCAACCTGCATTGAACACCTTCTGGGCTGGAACTTTTGTTCTTTAGCTGAAGGCGTTTTGCTAATTGCATCAAGAAATGAAGGGCTGAGTTGGGGATGTCTGGGGAAAGGCATCCCCTGGAGGTGAAGAGGTGTAATTGCACTGAAATGCATTTACTAATGGCTTTTTCGTTTAGAGGGACTGCATTTATTTCACCTGTTTAATGTGAAGGGCTGGTGCAAGGCGATGTCATAAGCAAAGTGGATTTAAGTGGCTAGACATTCCTGCTAGGGTGTCTGACTGTATGTACTTAAACCTGTGATTTTATCTGTGATGCCTTAGGGGTTGTAATTGCAATGCATTCTAATGATATCCAAATGTTATGAGTACTGTTATTCTAAAGTGTGCGTAAACATGTATTCTTGCTGCTGCACTTAGGTGAGGACCCCAGACTATTAGCCCTTAAGATGTAGAGGTGCATACTGTATGGCCAGTAGAAGATGCTCAGTCAGGGTCATGTGTCACCAAGGCAGGTGTAGTCTGTTTAATGCTTGTTGAGGTAATGGGGGGGGGGGGGCACTGGGATGGTGCCAGTGCGCAGGACCCTCGCTCCAGGTTAAGCCCAATTCACTGCATTTGGGGCAAGATGATGTGTATACATGGGAGTGGTGGTACTAGACCCCACCCTCCCCTACGGGGTGGAGATGTTGTGCAATGTCACAAAGTAATTCCATCAGCTTATGTATATTTGTAAATTGGTGTATAGTATTGAGTGGTGTGTGTGTGTTTAATAAATGTACTCTTACTTTTATAAAGCAAAGGACAGACTGCACAATCAATTATTGAGTCTTATTTTTGCGCACCTGCAAATGGCGATTACTAATCCACACAAACCTCCCTTGAGTAAGCCTCAGACTGCTCTGCAACGCTACCCTCTGAGAGTCAGGCGCTGCCCTAGGGTGTTTGGTTCCCAGTGAAGGACAAATGTGTCATGTTATTTGTGCAGGCCTCACCGATGCTGCCTCGTTTTCCAACAGACAGCAAATGGAAATCTAAGGGGGAAGTAAAAGATAAAACACCTGTGATGAAATGAAGAAGCGGGGATGAAAAAGAACTCTCAAGAGACAGGGAGTGTAGTGTGGTGAAAGAAAGGGAAGTGGTAGAATCAAAACGAGATAGCCTTGGTACTGAGCAACCTGGCATCTACCAGGTGTGACTCCAATGATCTAGTGGTAACGCTACAGTTCAATAATTTTTCCCACTCAGTTATGGTTATGCGAGATCTCCGACACTACAGCAGAGTCCTGATGTTGTTAGCCTAAATATACTAAGATGTATTCACAGATTATATCCAGAACGGACAGCAACAAGTTAAAGTGCTGCCTGATAACCAATGGAGAGCTCATGTCAAAGAATGTTCATGTAATTTCAGGTAACAGTGCTAGGATCCATAATCGAGTAAGGCTTACAGAGCTGAATACACATCTCTAACGCCACTCCAATATTTGGGGCCCGAGGATAGGCTGACATATGAAATGTACTGCCAGGTCTGCAAATTATGAATCACACGTGTTAAGATGAATGAAACAGTCCGCCCTTTAGACAGAATGTTAGACAGTCGTGTGAACGCTTTTTCTGTCCATGAAAAGATCTGTCTTCAGTCTGTACATACAAAAATGTGTTGTGTCTTGCAAATAAATGTCAAATAAATTTTCAGAGCAGTGATATAGTATCCCATATGGGTGTATATCTCTTTTAGGGAGAAAGAAAACTATTGCTCAGTTTTTCATTGGCACCACAACTCTGTATTTGAGTTAATCTAGGAAACAACTGACTCCTTGTCTCATCCATTTTCAGTATGGTTATAACAACGGAGGTAACCAACATTGTACACGTTTTCTAGGATTAATTTTATTGTAATGGTTTGTAGGGTGATCTATACTATAAACATCTGTTCACGTTTTAGGGGGTTTCGGACACTGATGTCACTCACCAGAGTACAACTTCTTGTGACTGTCCCTGGCTCAGTCCAGGCTCAATGAGTGAAAATACTGTGTGCTGTTGTTCAAACCAGAATCCCACGAAGTCCCAAAACCCAAGGCAACATGACCTTTGGTCAATCCTTGCAATTTGCTCACTCGGTTTGGCCCTGGACCATTTCTTGGGCAAGCGTGGCTTGCTGTTGTGGTCTCTACCTTTACAAAGCAGTGCAAAAAGTTCAATCAGTTGATTTGTAAAGTGCCACTGATCACCCATGAGAGAATCAAGGCTATGCTCAGTCGAAAAGGAAGGTCTTCACTGCTTTTCAGAAATCTTTAACCACTGGGGAGGTGCGGAGCTGCAAGAGTAGGTCACTTCAGGCCTTGCTGAAAAGTAGGAGAGGGGGCGCCCTCCACTTGTGCTTCTGTGGATGCGTGGAGTGTGGTGATCAATCGGGAGGTGGCTCAGAGTTGTCTGGCTTGTTAGTAGAAGTTCAAGTGCTGGTTAATGTAGGCAGGTCCAATGTTGTGAAGGCTCTTGTATGCGTGGGTCAGTGTCTTGAATTGATGTCTCATCTGTACTGGTAGTCAGTGGAGTTCTTGGAGGTGGAGGGGAGATGTGGGCCCAACGGGGAAGGTCAAGGAGGAGTCTGGCTGAAGTATTCTGGATGGCCTGTAGCCTCTTGAGGGGGAGGGCAGATATCCTGTAGTACAGGGCATTACCATAGTCGAGTCCATTCAGGAAAGGGCCTGTGTGACGGTGTGTCTGATGTTGTTGAGGAGCCACTTCAAGATTTTACATAGCTTGCAATGGGTGAAGAAGCAGGCTGATGAAACCGCTTTGAATCGGGAGTTCGTGGTGAGTTTGCGGTCGCGGATGATGCTGATATTTTCTGGCATGATTGGAAGGGGTGGGTGCAGGCCTAGTTCCGTGGGCCACGAGGAGGAGTTCAAGGGAGTGGAGTTTTTGCCGAAGAGCAGAACTTACATTTTGTCAATGTTGAGTATTCTGGCAGTTCTAGCTTATCCAGTTGATAACACTTGTCATGCATCTGTGGAATCTGGTTCTGGTGATGGTTGGGTCTCTGGAGAGGGAGAGGATACGTTGAGTGATGTCTGCGTATAAGATGTTGAGTCCATTGGATCCGACGATGTTGGACCAGGGTGTCAATGTAGGTGTTAAAGAGGGTTAGGCTGAGGGAAGGGACCTGGGAGACCTGGCAGATGATGTCCTTGGATTTGGAGGTGAAAGGAGGGAGGTGGACTTTCTGAGTTCTTCCGGTAAGGAAAGAGGCAATCCATCTGAGGGTATTACCTGGGATACCGATGTTGAGTAGTCAAGTGATCAGATTGTGGTGGGATACCGTTTTGGATGTTGTTGTGAGGTCGAGGATGATCAGGGCTGCCGTCTCTCCTTAAGCAAGAAGGGTTTGGATGTCTGTTGATGCAATGAGAGCAGTGTCAGAGCTATAGTTGCTGCAGAATCCAGTCTAGGAGTCGTTGCGAAGATGGTGTTGCTAGGAGTCGTCGATACGGTGGTGTTGCTCCAGGTGAATGGTGAGTGGTTTGTTGATGGCCTTTTCTAGAATTTTGGCCGGGAAGGGCAGTACAGAAATGGGACAGTAGTTCTTGAGTTCTCTGGGGTAGACTGATGGTTTCTTGAGTAAGGGTTGTGGGAATGTGGACGTGATGATGGAGGTGTTAAGCATGGATGAGAGTTCTTGGCTGATTTTGTCTGTTCCGAGGTTGAAGATGGGATGAGGGCAGGGGTCACTCGGTGCTCCTAAGTGGATAGTGTTCATGATGGAGGCAGTTTCCTGGGTGGAGATTGTGTTCCAGGTGACAAGTCAGGGTCCAGTGCATGAAGTGGCGGTGCGGTGTAGTTTGAGGAACTCGTGCGTTCAGGTTGGGGATTCAATGTTCTTGCAGATGATGGAGATGTTTCAGACCTCATTAGAGGGGGTGATGCTGTTCTGAGGCCATGAGGTTGGAGAACTACCTGAGGATGTTGAAGAGACTCTTTTTTTCTCTTAGAAGCCGATGGTAGAATCTTAAACCTTATAGTGTGTGTTCTGAGATTATAAAGCGCAGGTTTGTTTACAGCTGAGTTGGGAGCCCACTTACAGAGTAGACGCACTGCTGGAAGACAAACGGAACTTGATTACCTGTCGCGAGTCCAAGCCAGCTGTGAACAGGCCCCCCAGCGAGGATTGGCAAGGATGTCGAGTGAACGATCGGGTGAGGTGATTTGTTTCTGACTAGTGCCCTTGTGATGCGTGGTTCCAGTGGCTGTGGTCATTTGAGGTGTTTAAGTTTTGATTATTGTCATTGTGATGTGTGGCCAGTGGCTTTGCTCATTTGTGGTGTTTTCTTTGTGATGTGTGAATGAGTGAGGGACACATCCCTAGTAATCATTTGATGTACTCATTGTAAATATCTTTCTGATTATTCTTTTGAGGACGTCACATAGTTTATTTTCTTGCATGTTATCTCATATTATTTGCTGCTTGTTTATTCATGCATTTAACTGTTGCATTTACCACGTGTATTATTATTGCTTGCATATAAATATATTTATATCTATGTGTAATTGAATGTTGTTACTTTGGCATCTGGGAAAGCCTTTCTGTTAGAGAGCAGTGTGTAAAATAAAACCCCAAGCCATATTCTAAAAAGAGAGTCTTTGCATTTTGTAAAATAAAACCCTTTTCTAGGTGTTGTTGTGTTATGTCTCCTGCTTCACCGTGTGTTTTGAGCCACCATGTGGGAGATTCTGTATTATCTGAAAGGCGAAGCAAGACAAGGAGGCTGGTGGTGTTGGCGTCGCTGTGGTCATTGAAATGGAAATTGAGGTCGCTGAGGAAGATGTAGTCTTTTCAGCCAATGGCAAGGGGTGCGACGAAGTCGGTGGTGGTGTTGCAGAAGTTGGGGCGAGGTCCTGGAGGTCGGTAGGCAAGGGTGCCTCTGATGGTTGACTTGCTGTTGGGTTGGAGTTTGAAGTTGAGGTGTTACATGGTTGGGTTGGAAGCGTCCGTAGTGGTGGTACAGTTATGTCAGAGGTTAGTGTTAGAGTCATGAGCAAAAGGCTGGTATTTAGGAGTTATGAATATGCAACCTAAAATGTATCTTCTCTGTTATGCTCTCAATGGGTGACATGGGATAAACTGGTCTGCTGCAATGCCACTAACAGTGTTTCTGCATTCAGGCTCCAGGTGGTGCCTGCGGGTGATTAACAGCGGAGGTAGGCGAGTGGCGCAGCAGTGTACATCACATATACCCCTCATTCAAGAATAGGAGGCCTTCCCAGATTTTGCTGCAACACTATTAATCCTGGGAGCAGTAGAGTGCCATTATCTTCATGTCACGTTGCCCGAGTGGATGTTTTAGGGACCAATGAGTAGATACACGCCTACCATCATTGGCCTATATGTGCCAATCTAGACTAGCAGGCGGCAGCCGGGAAGCATTCAATTACCCAAATCACAGCACGCATTAGTCATGGAAACGCTGCAACGGGGAACTCTGCATTAATGAATTACATGCATTTACATTTAAAACGTATCGAATTAGCTTGCAAAATGGCACTGCTCACCTATGTTGCACATATCCAAATCCACTAGGAATCAAGCACAGGGGCACATTGGGACCAACAAGAGAGTTCAGGGAGGTGTTACAACTCTAGATGCCCTTTCGGACATCCTTTCCTCTGACGCGGGCCTTGGAATCAATGATTTATACTCCCTTTTCTTAAGAGAATAAAATGTGGATATTTGCAGAATCAATCAAAGTTTTACGTCACTAGTGTAAAGATCATGGGCCCCAGGCCATAACATTCTGAAGACTGTATTTTCATGTTTAGTGTTCTTCAGCAGTAACACATTCATGTTAGGCGTACTGTGTTCCAGTCTTAATGTAAGGGCCCTCTGATCAGCCACATTCAACCGCCCACTCTTTTGCTTCGGAAATTGCAGCCATTAGCTTGAGTCATTGTTAATCACATCTAGGATCAGCCCACAGGTGTACTTTAGTTTCACTGTTATTCTATTGCCAGTTTGGGAGTGTCTTTCTACCACCTGGGGTTTTTTATTTCTATAATCAGTCCATGAGTGGTCAGAACAGGGTAGGTTTGCTGACAAAAGAATGTAAAAATAGATGCAATAGAAAATACAGATCTGCTTCTGTGATGTGTGGCAAAGAAACATAAGCAAATCAAATAGTTTTAATGTTAGTCCTACGTGTGCATGCCTGGTCCATCCGACATACAAATGTCCTACCTATTGGCTTTGCTCGTTTGTTTTTTTTATCACCAGGAGACGTGGACCTGCTGTCTAGTATAATTACATTTTGAGTTAAAAACATCTCTCTTCCGACTGTGTCAAATTGGATACATTTTCGTTGGTTGAGTTTGTTTAGGGCCTCAACCCTGAGAACAAATGAATCATCCATGGGTATAGCATTTTTAACAAAACTTTAATTGTACAATTTAGCTCATGGTTTTACAGCATTACCAATAACAGTTCCTGCATTGTTGGAAAGAGATTTCACTGTTTGGAATCCGTGTCTGCTATCACATGGCGGTGTGAAAGGCAAATTTGTAGATACTGAAAGCTCTTCCTGCCTGGAAATCTGGACATGCAATTCAGTAAGCTCCCATCTCAACACCCCCCCCCCCATCTTATGCAAAATAGAGCAAATCTATGAGACTTATCTTAACCGATTGCAGCGCCAGGATACCTGTAAGGAGATAGTTTGAGCGTTATAAAAGCAATCAATGTTATGTTATGTTAATTGTTTTATTAAGCGTGTCTGTTACCCTTGGGTGTCCTGGCGCTAACTGCTGTCCTGGAGAGGAGAGAGATTATGGAGGAGACTAACAACCAAGTTTTAAGCATTCTCCTGAACAGTAGCAAATCAGTGCTATTCCTCTGAAAAAGGGGAAGCTGGTTCCACATCTTTGCGGCACCTACCACAAAGCTTTTCCCTCCCCAACGGGCTTTTTTTACAGGTGGGACTTTCACTAATTTTTGAGCCGATGAACGTAGCGGCCTAGAAGGCAGATACCATTGGAATTGATTCTGCAGGTAGCGTGGTTCCTGGTTATGGAGCAATTTAAAAACAAGACATAAGGATTTAAAGCACACTTGTTGCCTTACTGGCAGCCAATGTAGTCTACGGATTTCATTAGAAATCAGAGAGAATTTTGGTATGCCAGATATCAGCATGGCAGCGGTGTTCTGCAGCATCTGGAGTCTATGCAGCAGACTCTCTTGGATGTTGCAATAGTCCAGTGGCGACATAATCAATGCCGTGACCACTGTCTGCAACTCTCCTTATGCAGAAAAGGAAGAATTTTCTTGGTGGTCCTGAGAGTGAACATAGTAGATGACACAATGGCATTAACTTGCCTTTTCATGTCCAGTTTATCATCTAAGTACACTCCCAGGTTTTTCACTTGCGTGGAAAGTGATGGAAGGGGCCCCAAGGAGTCAGGCCAACATTCAGGGGTCCATAAGTTAAAATCATTCCCAAATAGGATAACTTCAGTCTTGCCTGAATTTAATTTAAGGCAATTACTGGACATCCAGGAGCTGACAGCCTCCATACAGTCATGTAACTTGTGGCTTAAAGTTCTTTTAGATCCCGGGAGAAGAGACACCACTATCTGCGTATCGTCTGCATAGGAGGTAAGATGGAAACCAAAGGATCTAATCAGTGGAGCCAGAGACGATACGTAGACGTTAAATAAGGTGGGGCTTAATGATGACCCTTGTGGCACCCCACATGGTAGTTGGAAAGGAGGGGAGCAGAAATCACCCAGGGCCACTATCTGCCGGCGATCGGAAAGAAAAGATTTTAAAACCTTCCGGGCGGTGTTCTATACTGCGCAGGCTGAAAAACGGTCCATCAGAAGAACATGGTGGACCTTGTCAAACGCTGCGGAGAGGTCCAGCATGATCATTGCTGCTCTGCCACCCTGGTCCAAAGTTTTCCTGATCTCGCCAGTAGACTTTAAGAGGGGCAGATGTGCAAGAAAGTGACGCATCTGTAGAAATACGTCACTTTCCCTGCACCACCCTAAGAAACCCTTGCACCAGCATGGCTGTGCCGTATTTACAATACGGTGCACCATGGAGCAAGGATTGACAGATGCGTCAGAAATTGTGACGCATTTGTTGGGGCAAAAGTCACGCATTGCTAGAGCCGAGTCACAAGCACGACGCAACTCCAGCAATTCACTTTGAGACCTATTCCCAATACACTGCATCACTCCTTATGCCTGCTTCAAGCAGTGGCATCCTAGAAGTGATGCAGTGAAATCTTGTTGTTTTCACTGTGTCAGTTTAAGAGGCTTTCTTGCGTGGGAACGCTCACCCTGCATACATTATACCTGAAGCAGGTATAATGTGACGCAGGGCTCTACAATGTGATGCATCTCCCTAGATGCATCACGTTGTAAATTGGCCACATTTTTTTACACCACTGCTGCTTCACAAAAGTGTCTCAACAGCAGCGCAAAAGTGTCACAAGGGGCCTGTAAATCTGCCCGAAAGTGGTTTTTTGCTTTTATTTTATAGATGGAGGGTTAATTATCTAAGATCACTGATGTCTCCATTCTACTAGCGTGGATCAGTGGCAGGGAAATGGATCTGATTCTGCTCCGAGATGACATGCTACAGCTATCCATTTCAGCTAAAGACTCCACAATTCCTATAGTGGTTCACACTTATTTGACAAAATGTGTTGGATGGTGCTAAAGATGGAAAAGTCATAGGGAGCAAAAGAGTGTTCCCATTCACCTTTCCATTAGACAGAATTAATCTAAGGCTGCTAAAAAAGACCTTCAAAATATTGAACAGACGTTACAACACAATCACGTGCAGAAGCCTTTCACATTATTTATTCGGATTCGTAAAATGTGCCTCCACCCTGCATTCTAGTTTCCAAACTTCAAATTATTATTTTTTTACAAATCTAGATTTAAAAAATGTCTTCAGTCTGTTTTGAGGTTTTCATCTCTTGCTTTTTGGGTCTTTTATCATATCACTGTGCTGGCTATATCCTGATATGAAGTCTGAATGTTAAGCAGCATAGCACAGCGATCCACCAATAAATAGTGTCGGAACCCCTTTCAGAGGACCACTGGGCACACAGGGGCTACGAGGCCCAGCCATGGAGGTGGAAGCCTTTTTCTCCTGATGTCCCGGGCCCCGTACTACTATGGACCTTGCTCAACCGGGCTCTCAGTGGTAGCTGTGGCTGAGCAGTCAAGACTCTCTCGGGAGGCAGGGGGGTGTGTGATGTAGATACAGATCAATGACTCATTAACTCGAAGTTGAGACAGTATGAACAATAAATAAATGTCCAGCCAAATACTTCAGTTTATAAGAAAATGTAGTATTTTATGTCTACCTCTACACATGCAAAGGAATACAACATTCAGAAGCAACAACACAATCCTTTGAGGCTGGGACTCTAGCAGTTAACATGCAAATCCCCGTCTCACCCTCCTTATTGTAAACAGTCAAGGGTTATTCCCCATTCACTGGTGGCCACATTAGGAGATGAAAACTATTTGGCCATACACAAGAGTTCTCTTTTGACAATTCAGGCTTTCAGTCAAAAGAGTCTATGCTGCCACAGCACCTTCAGCAGTGAATCTTCTGGGGCCCCAGAGGCCTTGTGCTAATCTTACCAGCTCCGGTGGTGTGACAGTGTTCGAGGGAGCAGCGAGTACCCTCTCCTTGGGCACCCCCAAGTCCTGATCCTGCACGATGTCAAGATGCTCTAGATGGATGCAGCAGCACCCAGTGGCGCAGGATCTTCCTGTCAAACTGCGCTTCCGGGCAGTTTCCAGAGATCAAAGCAGCTCCCGCTTGGCCTACCCAATAGGAAAGTTGCGCTGCTCGTAGCAAAAGGGGAGGTGGCTGGGAGTTTTTCAGTTCCAGAATTGAGCTCGATGAGGGTGTGACATCCTCAGCGGCATCCTGCAATCTTCAGGGAAAACAGTCAGGAGCAGTTGGTGGGTTAGACCCGCAAGTCACTGCAATAATCTGTTTGTCAGGGCTGTGGCCCAAACAGTTGGCCAGAGCGATACAGGCAGCCTCTGTGTTGCCGCTTGTACGACTATTCACAAACTCTCTGGGGCAGCTGCCCTAAAAAATCTCATGCTTCAGCTCATTAGAAGTTCACCAGTGGCATCACTGTGGCGGTGAAGACCTGGTGCTTCCTGGGCTACAGGGCGCATTTCACATACCCGAGATCACAGTTGCCCTCTCCTGATATATGGGTGGGGTGAGGGGGTTACTGGACTGTTCCTTCACATGGCAACATCCTAATCAGTGCACAGCCACTCTCCTCACTAAGGGATTCTTCTAAGCAGGGCTCCCCGCTGGACCTTGTTCCTCCAACGCCCTCCTCTTCCTTGCAGGGCACATTGGTCTTGGCAAGAAGGCATACATACCATGGTGCTCCAGGGCAGGTTGTCTTGGTGTCCCTGGGTGATATCCCCTCAGTGAGCAGGGAGTCTAGCAGGCCTTGGCCCCAGTCCTGCTGACAGGCAGGCATCTTGCAGAGCTTCCCCCTTTTATACAGCTATTCTGGCTGACAAAAACATTGTTTGACATAAATATTGCATCCTAAATATCATTTACAAAAATATTGCCTCTTCGGATGTAGATCTATTATTAACTCCAGTGGGTTTGCAAACCAAAATTAGGACACAATATTTTTGTCAGACAATATTAAGTTCATGATTGTCTGGAACCCTACCATACATAATGGGCCTCTGGGGGGCGTGGAAGGTTGCAGCCATCACGAATATAATATTGCTAAATGAGGTTTGAAAAAGCCCTAGCATGTACGTGTGTAGCTTCTGTCTCCCTCAGGGCCGGACTGGGAACCAAAACCGGCCCTGGCAGAGTGCTTGGGCGACCCCACCACACCCCCCGGGTGCCGCCGAGCTCTATGCCAGGACCGGTTTTCGGCCGATTTTCTTATAGGGCCGATTTTGCAGCTATGCTGCAAAAACGGCCCTGTAACAAAATCGGCCCCCATGCGCACAAAACCGGCCCCCAGCCGTGCGGCGCACCGTAGGATTGCCAGGTGCCCGCTACGGCCAGTCCGGGCCTGGTCTCCCTTTCTGAAGTATCAAATTATGAAAGATGTCAGCGTTTACTCTGAATTGGTCAGTTGAATAGAACTTCCAATGCTTTATCGAAAATGTTTTAAAAGATTTACCCAGGTGCAAGTGTTGGATAAACACATCTTGAATATTGGGTCAACAGATCCCCTAACATCAGGCCACTTAATCTGCCAATCCATTTGACAAGTTGTCAGACTTGTTACAACAAAATAAAAAACAAATATGCGCAATTTTAGGTTGTAAGTCATACACTTCAACTACCCCACTCCATTAAGCTAGAAACAAGTGAATGAATGACGACATTGTGAAATAACCAGTTGAATTGTACACTGAGGTCACATATAACCCTAGACGATTTTTGTGAGGAAAGACACGTGCCCGGTGAATGATCTTACATACGTGTTGGCTCCTGTGATTGGTGGAAAATAAAATGCATGTAACAATGCACAGAGTGAATGGTAAACAGTCCCAAACTTGTGTCAAGCTCGAGCGGCAAATATTTCCTTAAAGAAATTTATAGGAAAACTGGGAATCCCCATTCTCCTGAATGCAGGGGGGGGGGATATATACATATACATACATATATATATATATATATATATATATATACACATATACGTTTAAAACTTATGATGAAGGAGGACTTTTTTAATGTGCCATAGGACGATTCCTTCAATGCAATGAAGAATGGGCAGTTAGTATTCACCCTGCTTTAGAGCCTGTGCAAAGTAAAAGCATCAGTTATTTATTTATTTATTGAACAGTTTTATATAGCGCGAACATGACCCATGGGTATCAGAGCGCTTAACAACATATGGAATATGTTAAAACACAAACCTATACAATATGACAACACAAACATATATAATATACAATAAGACTAAAAGGTAATTAGTTAGGAATAATTCCAGGGCCTGTCCCGAGTAAAGCTGGAAGTGAGGACATGAAATCAGAAGCAATGCTTTCAGAGCATACTTTAGTGAGCACAGCCTTAAACTTGAATTGTTTAAGCTCATACTCTAAATCCCAAAGATGCATATTTAAATATAGAATTCAGATCATTACTTTAATCTGAAAATAGCTCAAAGTAACTTTGTTTTATAGTTATGATGCTACTAAAGATATATCTATTCCTTCACTTGGATGGTATGGCTTTAATACACGTTTTTCTCCATACAAAGGAGGTCAACCCTCATTACACCACAAGAGCAGGCTTCTAATTTTGCTTTATAGACCCTGCATTGGAAGGCTGCACTCAGCAGAATAGAAATATGGCATTATGCTGGTCAACTGCTGAGCTCGGACAACAGGGTTCACAGGTGTGTTTCACAGATATCAACCAGGGGGTGAAGAAAGCACCAGGGGTCCCTAGTCACCCACAGTCAGAGGAATACAGAGGAACCCTCTACTAAGAGTGTACCACAAAGCCCACAGACAAAACATTTCCATTTGCCATTCCTATACACCATGAGCAGGAGTGGGGTTACTTTCCAAGGTCCTAACTACCCCCTCAATGCAGTTGTTGGTAACTTTACCAATCGGGATCCTTTAGTCTGGATTTCAGAGTCGTACAAGAAATGGGCTGAACACATGAACCCTCAGTCTTGTGTCTAGTGCCACCACCGTATATGTTTATTTTGTTCCACTAAAAATGCATGCAAAATGAATAACATAGAACATAAAACAAGGAAATAGAAATGAATAGATAGCATACCGTGCCGAGTGTAATATACTATGTAATATCGTTGTGGAGTGTGGGGAGACACCACGACTCAGGAGAGATGAAGCCTCGAGGAGATAAAATTCCTCTCCTTCAAAAATTGTAACAAAAAGTACAGTTTTCAATGCGAATCTGCAGAAATAGTTTATGCCTGGGTGTTTTAGGTCTCAGCTACCAGACAGATTTTGGGGGTCTGTAGGCAGATGCCTCTTGACCATATCAAAAACTTACAGTGGGCTTGGAGCCCACCCTTGCCTACATTTGTTTGGTTTATGGTCACTCACTGGACTGTTTCTTACTTGTTGGCTTGCCTTTCACTTCTTGTGTTGTCCTCTCCACTGGAGCATAGTCTCCTTACCATCCTTTTGATTGGCTGACTTGTATCCTTCGACTGCTCACAATTAGGGAACTATTTGTTTGCATGTTTCCTTGCTTGCCCTCCTGCTGCGAGAATTCCCCTGCCACATACTAGCCCCGCCCATTGCTTCACCTGCTCCTCCCAACCAGCCCTCCGTTTGCTCCACTACCCTTGTAGTAGTTATAATTAGTCTGGCAGGGCCTGGCAGCGGCCATTCGCTGCTGGGCTGCCCTGCATTGCATAAAGCACTTTGTGCACCTCTGTTTCTCCCTCGCCCTCTGCCCACTTCCCATTGCTTCTTCCCTGCCTGCTCGCCCACAAACAACCACCATCTCTCTTGGTCATTCGTTTCATTTTTTGGACGGCTTGGCAGTAAGAATTTGCGACTCCAATTAATGACAAGCGCTTTTGCACAAATACATTTTTTTTAATTACTTACAGGTCTAAGTGGCACCTGCAGGCACGTGCATACGTCATCACTCATCTATGTGCCTACAGCATGACGTGGCCACATCATTATGCCTTTTTTCTGTTGCTCGTTTTTGCCGATGCTGTTTAGCATAGGCAAAAAGAAAAAAGAGTTTTGGCAAAGTCAATAGGATAACAAGGCAAGACCTATTGGATTTGTTAATGTCATGTTGAATGTGCATTTGTTTAAAAGAAAACATGAATCCAAAACCAGGATTGCCCGGGATTACAGTACAGTCTGGTGAAATGACGCTGAAGAGATCGAGTGGAGTTGCTTCCGTCTATAAAGCCATTTCTGACATAGAATTCAGTGAAGCCCCACAAACAGTATTTTTCTTATGCCCCATTTGCTGCCCTGTGGTAATAAATGTGTGAATGTGCGTTTACTGGCACATTTGCTCTAAGTAAGATATGATATTGGCCCACGTTTATTTTCCCTGACATGGCATAGATGGTAATATAAGTTCATGGGTAACTTTATAGACTGACGTTGAAGCAAATGTTTGGCTTTTGCTTGGCAACACTCTGGCTGTGTTTGAGACATCATAAAATATGTGGCAGCCTCCTTCTGACCAGCTGCCCCCTGGAGGCCTAAGTGGATCTCTGCTCAAAGTGAGTAAAGCCAGGGACCAATCAGTGTCCAGGGCGTGAGTCAACAGAGTCCTGGCAGATGCCATGGTGCAACCAATGGTCACTTAGGTTACAGACAATGAGGCGTGAGGCCTTCGTCTCCAGGCTGTGTACACAATAGAACAAACACTAAAAACTGGACATCAGAGGCACCCAAGGCCAAACTAGAACAGGCCCAAAAAGAAACACATATACAAAACCATTTACTTCTGAAAAACACCCAAGCCTCCAAGGCAGACGTGAGAAATAGCAGATCCGCTGAGAGACCGGCGGGATGAGGTCATAGTGTTAAGTTTTGTAAATTATCAACCCAAGATTTACCATATTCAAACCAGGCCTTCAGAGGCATTCATGAGAACTTGATGGACAAAGAATATTTCTCCAGTGGTCATCTAACATACTTGGCAAGGGTCAATCTGTCAAAAAGCATTCACAACAGGCCCGGCTCCAGGAATTTTTGTTTGGGTGGGCCAAGGGCGCATTTGGGTGGGCCACTGCGGGCTCAATGTGTCGCTTCTGGAGGCAGCCTACAAATAAAAAAAACTGTACTCCTGCGTGTGATAGAAGGGGATAACAGGAGATTCAGGGCCCTCCATTATTTTCCAAATCTCTTTCTAATCGTTAACACTCTCAAAAAGTGTTTTGATCCCATGTAAGGTCCTTTTGATGGGCAGAGGAGGTTTCTGAGGTGGGAGTATCAGGCAAGTAACACTACTCAGCCTGCCTCGTTGCCAGCCTTCAGAGAGAATCTCTCTTCATTATTACCTCCATCTGACCCCAGACTCTGCAGTACACTCCCATCCAGGCCTGATCATCAATTTTCTACAATCTCTCTACCGTGCACCTTAACTCACAGCTAACCTTGGTCCCCGGCCCCATATCAGGCACCACCTGGTTTCATTCTCCATAATCCCACTAAAAAGATTTGTAAAATCACCTTCAAACTGAAAACCCTGAATATAAGAGTAAATATAATTAGCACACACTTTAAACTATGTTACACAGTGGCCCTAATGACCCAACTGCTAATTAAATAAGCAAAAACATTACAGGGTCTATTATAGCGCCGATGCAAAAGTATTTATTGGTGTCCCACCACTGACCTCTTACTCGATAGACAACTTTACTACCACCCTCCAACAGTGCACTTCATCTCTCCTTAGCCCCTTTCAGTCATGAACTCATCAGACTCCCTCCCTACCTGCCACCCACCAGTGTCCCTCATCAGTCCAAAGCCCCTCCCCATGACCACCTCCTCAGACTCCCACACAAATACCCTCCACTAGTGCCCCTCATCGCTCCATAACCCCTCCCCCCATTGACCTCCTCCTGAGTCCCTCACTGCCACCCTCCACCAGTGTCCCTCATCGCTCCAAAGCACCTCCCCCATGACCTCATTGGATTCCCTCATTGCCACCCTCCTCCCAGACTCCCCCACTACCACCCTCCACCAGTGCCCCTCATCACTCCGTAGCTCCTCCCCATGACCTCCCCCTCCTCGGATTCCCTCATTGCCATCCTCCAACACTGGCCTTCATCTCTCCGTAGCCTCTTCCCCTCATGACCTCCTCCTCAGACTCCCTCCCTACCACCCTCCACCAGTGCCCCTCAGCGCTCCATAGCCCCTCTCCATTACCTCCTCCTCAGACTCCCTCCCTACCACCGTTCACCAGTGCCCCTCATCACTCCAAAGCCCCTCTGCCTCATGACCTCCTCCTCAGACTCCCTACCTACCACCCTCCACCAGTGCCCATCACTCCAAAGCAATCCCCTCATGACCGCCTTCTCAGACTCCCTCCCTACCACCCTCCACCAGTGCCCCTCATGCCCTCCTCCTCAGACTCCCTCCCTACCACCCTCCACCAGTGCCCATCCCTCAAAAGCAACCCCCCCCATGACCGCCTCCTCAGACTCCCTACCTACCACCCTCCACCAGTGCCCATCATCACTCCAAGCAACACCCCCTCATGATCTCCTCCTCAGACTCCCTTCCTACCCCTCCACCAGTGCCCCTCATCAATCCAAAGCAACTCCCCCTTATGACCTCCTCCTCAGAATCCCTTCCTACCACCCTCCACCAGTGCCTCTCATCACTCCAAAGCCCCTCCCCCATGACCTCCTCTTCAGACTCCCTCACAAACAACCTCCACCAGTGCCTTCCATCTCTCCGTATCTCCACCCCTCATGATGCCCCCTCGGATTCCCTCATTGCCACCCTCCAACAGAGCCCATCATCACTCCATAGCCCCTCTCTCATATGCATTTTATTTCTTGTATAGCGCTACTCGTAGTGTAGGGTATCACAGTACCGTACATCACACACACATTATGCAGACACAATGATTCATAAATGTATCCAAATCAGCCTATAGGGAATGTCACATAAGCTAATGAAGATTACCAGGTGTAGGAATCACATCTCATCCATGCTGCTGGGCAATATGTATTAAGAGGGTTGGGTCTGGAGAACCACAAACACAGGATTTAAAGCATACCCCAGTGGTTGGCTGTACTGATTAGAAATTATATCTGCCCAAACTCTGTATTGCAACATTAGAATATTGAAATACTGGGAAAATTCGAACTAACTAGCAATACAAAAAAAAATCTAATTATACCATTCTGGTTTGTATACACGTCTTTGATCACACTGTCCTATGTATCAAAGGTTCTCTGTGACAAAGGCAGTAACCCACTGAGCTATCCACGTTAACTACAGTTCTATTGCATTTAAATACTACAAACCAAAAAAAAACGCTCTCCAGCAAGATCAACCCCAAGGTTATTTGGACATTTAGTTGTCATGCATCCTTGCAGAACCACTCATGAATGATACCAACGATTTAAACACACGATGTAAATGAAAATGAAATAAACACGGCGTTTTAAGTAGGTCTTTCTCACTGATTTAAAAAAACACAATAGCCACACATTCTCTTACCTGCTCCTTATGAACTCTGTCACAGCCGGATCGGGTAAACAAACAGCTCAAGGGGTCAGGAAGGTCAGGAAAACGAAACGGCAAAACAAACTCCTCTTTACCAGCAGAAAAGAATTAACTATCCACAAATCCAGTTCCAACGAAAGGCTTTGTCCCCTTCGCAGTGCCCCTAATGTACCTGCACGAGTCGGCGGGCACACAGCCCACCTGCCTAATAGGAGATGCGTGATTGGGGGTGCGAGCCCAGGCCCAATCACTCAACTCCTAAAGAAAGATAACGTTCGAAGAACGTTTTAACTTGCAGTGGCCATATTCTGCTGGCCTTGCTGACGTCACTGCCAGGGCCAAGGGTTATGTTTGGGTGGGCCAGGCCAAAGTTTGGGTGGGCCCGGCCCACCCGGCCCACCCTCTAGAACCGGGCCTGATTCACAAACAATTGTTTTAGGTCCTTATAACAGTGCCATTAACCCCCTATTAGGAGGCGATGCATATAAAGCAAACCAAAATGTAATATTTTGAAGCTGCACTAGAATATGTATGCTGCATTGCTAAGAGAGGTGTCCAGTGCAGCGAGGAAGCCAGAAAGGGACATGCCATGCCACCTGCCACCCGAAGCAGCCCCCAGCTCCCTGTGCCTTGGAGAGCAGGACAAAGCGCTCATTAATCACAATTATGACATGGCCGCGTTCATCACAAATACAGGGCTGCCTTTCAGGCCTTTGTGGTGCAGCTGGGGCCACTACATTCAAGTCGAAAAGGGACTCTTATTACACCGCACAACTTGCAATGTTTTCTGAAATCAACCTCCAACTTAACAAGCTAAACGGACTAAATGGGGCACGGAATGCAAGGTTTAGCCCCAACAAGGCCGAAACAGGGCCTGGTGGTTTGGAAATCGAATTGTGATCACCATTCAGGCTAACTGTGACAGTGACCAATGCGTGCTGTCTAGGAGGCAGAGAAAATGCAGCGCCGGTGCTCTGCACGCAGCGCGTGCAATCACTCCTGGAGAAGAGGGGGAGCCGTCTGCTAGTCTCCAGTTCGTGTTCTCAAATAACGCTTGCCCCCGTTAACCCGTGCGAGGTCGGAGCGGCGCATTCTGTGGAGTGCGACAACTGCCCCGCTGTCACCGCGTCGTTCTAGGCAGGGGGACACCTCGGGCCCAGTCACACACCCGGAGACTCTTGCAGCTCGCCGGTTCTGCAGCGCTGCACGTTTAGCGCTTCTCCGTGCAATATCCACTGCACTACAATGTACATGTGAACTGGCCGGCAATATCATACATTCCAAGCAAGAACAGAGCCAGTACATGTGACCCGCGAATGTCGTGCCCCGTGTCCTGGGCCTTCTTTCTACGCCTCTCCAGCCACTGGTGTCCTTACCATTTCCCGTCGGGTGTACATGCCATTGGAACGTGTACTCATCGTGTCCGGGGCACCTGCCCTGCTCATTACCCTTCTGCCTGCGTGCCAAGTCCCGGTCAATAACCTGCCTTCTGTGCAGGCAAGTCACCCACTCGCCTCTGCCTGTGCCCGGGCCCCGTTCCTTCCCCGTGTGTGCGTGTTCTCTCTCACCTGCTCTGCCCGTGGTTCCCATGCATCCCTTGGACTCGTCCGCTCTACTTCCTCTAAACTAGCCCATGTGCGGTACCATGTTTAGTCCTTTTCGGTTCCCTGTCCTTTGTACATGTGCTGTCTTTTCTATCCCTGCCCAGTGTACACATGCTGTCCACCTCTGATCAGGTGCACATGTGCTGCCATGTCCTGTTCCTTCCAGAGTCTGTTCTGTGTACAGACACTTTCCATGCTTGCCCCGTGTAGATACTGACCGGGTAATGTATTCTATGTATATTCATTGCCCATGCTCTGCCTTTTATCGGGTGCATGTTTGCCGCCCCTGTCTTGCGTACATGTGCTACCCATGTTTTCTCCATGGCCTCTCCAGGTCTGCATGACGATACATGCTCGGTCACTGTCGCGTACACTGCTGCTAATCCATATTCTAGGTCCGATACATGTATGCATGTGCTATCCACAATTGAGCCATGTACAGGGCAGATTAACTGTACGCATGCTGTCCATGCTCAACCTCACCCCTTTGCCTAGTGTGTCTCTGTCCAGCTGACCTGTATACATGTGCGATCCATTTCCATAACCAGGCATGCACATCTGTATTTCATATCACCTATACGTTGCCTTGCCACATGCCCTATGTCCTGCACCTGCCCAGTGTGCATGCGCTGTCCACACTCTGATCCCATCTTTTAACGGTCCTCTGTACAGATCATACAAACACACACGTGTGCCCTGTCCATAGTCGGGTAGTAAACGTGCTCTGTGCACCGGCACCAAGAGCTGCTTAGCCTCCGACATGCCGGAGGTCTGCAGAGCGTGTAACACTAACTGGATACACAAGAACACCACGAAGGCTTAACGAGGAGGCTTTTAATCACGTCAGCCCCAGTGCACTAACCGGCGTCACCACAGAGCTCCGCTGCGCCTCGGTGGAGCGGCGCCTCCGGCACAGGGCGGCATGTGCTGCGCGGCGAGGGTGAAACTTTGTGGGGGAAGCCGGTCACCCGCAGCAAAGGCCGCCTGTGCGTGACAGCAGTGCACTGTAGCACCTGACAATACTATGACATCATTGAGTTCTCGAGGCGCTAAACTCGTTACTGAGCCCGCACAAATGTGGCAATGGGCACCGATAGGTGCACCAGCTAGCCGCCCGCTGTGATGCCCCGTTATACACCCCGCGTGTGGTCAGCGTTATACCTAGGTTTGGGTTACATTCCCCCCAGGTGTATACCCACCTTTACCGGCCCCGCCCCCTTTGCACCGACAGTGGCATCCTCAGATAGAATGCCCCGTGGAGCATCCTCCGCAACCCCCGGGTCTGCACGGACCTCCGCCCCCAGTCCAGCGGCCCGTGCAGACGCTCCACAGCACCCCTAGACCTTCTGCTCCCCAGCCTCCCGGGCTCGGCAGCTGCCCCGCAGCCGCCCGGGCTCCGCACTGCCCCGTCCGCTCACCTTGGCTGTTGTGCTGGTTGTTTTCCATGTCCGAGGGCTCGGAGCCGCTCAGCTCGCACCGCAGGCTGCTCCCCTCCCGGCCACAGGGCTGCACCGCCCCATCGATGCGCAGCACCAGCTGCTTGTTGTCCTCCATCCTCAGGAGCGCGGCCACGGGGTGCCGGAAAGCCTCATGCTGCCCGCTCTCCGCCCCCGGCGCGGCCCGGCTGCGCCGAACGCTTCCCCCGGGGGAGAAGAGGGTTCCTCGGGGCACAGCAACTGGGGAATCCAGCAGACGCGGCAGGGAGAAGGGCCTCGGGCGGCCACAGCAGTTTGGAGGTCCCGCCCTCAAAGAAGGAAAAGGGAGCCCCGGCCCCCCCAGTGAAGGCGCTCCAGTCGGCGCAGCAGAGGGGAGCCCCAGCACGCCGCGGTAAGCAATGGGGAGCTCCAGCACCCAGACCCGCAGCCATCCACAGCACTGCGGCTCTGGAGCACCACGGGCACCCTATAAATGGACTCTACCATTGCGCGATCTGTGTGCGGGGGGCAGCACTTCGCCACGAGACATCCAGCACTCCTTTCAAGCTCGATAAATGCCAATGGTTAGTACTGCGAAAAGTAACAAAACTCTTGCTAAATTTTTGTTGTTTCTATGAAGTACCCAGCACTCTGATTCTGACTGTTAAAAGTACTCATGTCGAACCCCTCCCCCTTTCAATGTTTGCACCATTCAGTGTACACAGTCCTCGCTTCATTTCACATCTTTCATTATTTATTCTCAGTTTGTGTCCCCAGACATATTGTCCTCAGTGAAAGAGGATGGGATGCGGGGAGAAGCACATAAACAAAAGCCCCCACACCTGAACTGACCCAGACTTGAGCCCCTGTTTATGCACATAGATGCGACGCTCCATTTTCGAGGGGGTTGGCTGCCCCAGGACAAGTCGCCGGAAGTCAGAGATAAAATACATCGTCAGACTTTTGTCCCTACCTCTGGAATAATGAGAAACAGCGTAAACTATGCACACTTGAAAGAATGTTTCAACTACTTTGCGAACAGTGTTTCAGTGACACATTGTCCCTGTTGCAGTAAAACAATGTGTCCGTTAGCAGTGCATAACTCTAGTGTGTAAGAGTGCAAAGGTGTTTAAAAAAAAACGCGAAACCGGCACGTTGGTAGCTTTTCGAGCATCTGAAAGAAAAATTCGTCTGAAGCGGAGACAGAAACGGTGACATCTCGTGCAAAGGCACATTCCGCTCTCCCCAGTTGGCAAAGTGCCTGGCTCGCCCCGCCCCCTCTTTTTGCACTCTCCTGAGGGATTCATTTGTTGTTCTGCGGTTGTGCTCATCACTTCCTGTCAGTCACTGTCCTGCTGTCACAAAGGGCTGCCTGGTGAGGACTGAAGCTTCAGCCCATGCTGTGCACACAGACACCCGGGCTTCGTGCCCTGTGCCCTGCTGCCCTTCTAGAGCAGCTGTACTATTCTTCAGTTCTACATTTGCGGGATATCCAATTTAAGGAATATTTATAGCTCTCGAACAACTTTTTCTGTAGTTTTCTAGTTAACATCAATGATATTCATCATATTTTTTCTACATCGTACTAAAAGCAAAATGAATTCGAGAACTGTAGTAGCACGCATCCTGGAGTGGCGTCTTGAAAGCTGATAAGCTGTATAGTTTCGAGTCAGCATACGTCACATGTGATACGGGTCGCCCCTTTGCTGGGGCAGCTGCGCGCTTTAAAAAACGACCTAACAATAACAATAACAATTTCAAGCTTAGCTTCTTGGCCAAAGCCCTGTTGAATTCTCGGATTTGTAGTTTCACTTTTGACTTTGTATGAGCACGGAAATCCCAGCATGCACAGTGCTGTTGGCAAAAAGTTTACAAATGACTCATGGTTCAGCATCCAATAGAAAAACATCACTCAGTGCTTAATTTGTAAAATATAAAAAAATGGAGAAAGTGCTGGGGCCCAAAACTTTGCTCAGAAGGCCGGGGCGGATGGCATCAAACGACGGTGGGGGTGTCGGATACCAAGACCGCGTAATCTTGCAGGGCCGGCTCTAGGCTCATGGTGGCCCTGTGCAGGGAGCGTAGGTGGGGGCCCCGGAAGAGATTGTCCGGACGGTGCGGAGCTCAGGAAGGTGTTTTAATAATACGTCCAGAAAAGTCGTTAGATGACCAGTACCTGCGGCTGCTCCTACCCTTCCGAATTCGTTTCAGAACGAAACAATTTAGGTGGAGGAGGGCATTGTGACACTCGACATGAGGGACTGGGGGTGCTTGATGTCCGGACTGAGGTGCCTTAGCAGAGCTCTGTGGGCACCAGCACTGTTAGAAGTGGGGGTGCTCAATGTCTGGACTGAGGTGCACTGATAGAGCTGCGTAGTGGTTTTAACGTGTATAACCGGAGAGCTGCAGGTCAGCATTTAGATGACCTGGCAGGGTTTTGAGTCAGTGTGTCCTATTTGGCTACCGCCAGCCAGGACTGAGGGTCACTGGCAGAACTACATAGGGGGTTCAGTACTGTTGCTTGTGAAGCTGAGGTCCGCTGGCAGACACCTGCAACTAGGAAGGTCCGAGCAGTGCAACAACCAGTAGGGCTGTGAGTCAGGCCTGAGGTGCATTGGTGGGGTGGGGCTCCCAGTAGTGGAAGAGCTTTGGAAGCAGCCTCACTCTCTGTACTTGAAGGAGGGGGCAGAGGCATTCTGTTTCCTAAGAGTCTCAATCTGAGTGGCATCAGATATCTTTTCTTTAGGAAGTAGTAATTGAAGGCTCTGGAGAGGACAGGTTAAAATTAAGTCCCCAGTGGTGTGTTTGTATGTTGATAAGAAGTGTGGCTGACTTCTGGTGGCGTTTGGTACAGAGAGGCACAGACAAGCTTGCTTTAGGTGTTAAATTTGGTGCACTTTTAGCACTCCCGCTGCATAGGCATGCTGCATCCTCCCCTAAACAGTGGTCCATCAGAAAGCATATGACTGGTACCAGAAGCTCTAAGGCTCATGCAATAAAAAGTGAAAAGTTTGCTTGAAGAAGGTATACGATTGCTCAAAATGGTGATAAAGGTCAAAATGTGTGACCCAAGTACAGTTACATTTTATTCATGTCGATGGACACAATCACAAAGCAAGATAGATGAACAGCGTATAAACCGAAATGTCAAATCGTTGGTTCTAAGGCAGAGAAACATTGATGCTCAGAGGGAATTCTGAGCCTACCGATTGATGCTACTTGCAGAACTAAACATCAGAGCTCTAGGTGCAATGACAATAATTCCAACCAACAGAGAAATTTGACTAATGTCAGGAGCCAGTAGTGACATACTGAATCGGTCCACACCTTGTCTTGTGGCAAAAAACGCTTGCTTGAGAACCTCAGGTTTGCACATCAGTTGTCATGGGCCATTGATGTGCCACCCTTAAAAATTGTCAGAAATGTGGTGTGTCTTTTTGCGGATTTCGCTCACCTCTCTTGGACATGCCCTAAAATACACCAATACTGGTCCCTGATTCACTCCACTCTTGGCGACATCCTTTCCATGCAGCTGATCCCCACCCCTGAAATAGCACTGATGCGCTACGTGGGCAATTACCCCCGGGTGGTTAGGAAACTGGCTGCTTTGGGCTTTCTTTTGGCCAAAAGGGAGATTGTGGGACAGTAAGAGATCCCCTACGTTGAAGGCATGGCTTGGTAGTTTGGCATTCTGTAACGTTAACTGTGAAGAGTACTCCAGTCTGCTCCCTAGTTCGTCTTAACCATTGGACATTTGGGGCCCGTAGAGAGCATACGCCGCTAAGACCAGGGCTGATCAATATTCTCAGACCGCAAGTGGTATTGTTCCTCCAGGGGTAGGCTAGGTGGAACTATCGGGCGCATATGCCTGTCTCACTGATACATTTTTCACTAGTGCCACTGCTGTGGTCATGTTGCATAGGACGGCTCCGCTTCTTTGGGACTGTAGTCTAATATTACGACACACCTCCGCTTTGTACACATTTGACTTGTCATTGATACATATTTGCAATTCCTAATTCAACTATGTCTAATAGCTGCTAATGTTTATGCTTGACTGCTGTACATGTTCTTCCGATTGCTGCTGCCATTATACTCTGCAATGTCTTGATCATTATTACTCCTTTATGCAAACTTTGGGAAAATATAGTTTAAAAATAAAAATAACAAAATTCAACCTTAAAAGAATGCTGGTATGGGTAGGATATAGCACACGTCGACCCAGATCTGTGGTAGACCCCTTATTTATTAAGCAGAATGCAGTGTGTTCAGAAATTAGGTTATAAGTACGATTGTGAACGATGCTTACTATCTCTGTATTAGCAACAATCTAAAACCAGCATTTTAGCATGTTAAAAAATGGAAGATTTCACGGTTGGGGCATTTTTTGTGGCTCTCCAAAACAGAATGTGAGCCATGGAAAAACTGAATAACTTTCTAAACATCTGTAAACCTATCCGTTCTCATGGTTAGTGTAATTCTTACTAGACCTCATTTCAGAGGTTGGAACCGCCCGAGCTGCCCAGAAGGGTCATTTCTAGGTTCATGTGCCTTTATTTTTCTTTTAATGTAGGAGGTAGCCAGTTCACGAAATTTAGTCAGAAATCATTTCTGTAACTGTAAAATAGAAAAAAAAACATCGAGCAGTACTCTTAATCCCACCTCTAATCCCCATCACTTTCTGTAACTCCCTAGACAGCAGCAACTGCCAGAGAAGCGCAAGTCACGGAGAGAGATAAGCGGAACCAGTAACTTGCCTTAAGAGTAATGAAGGTTACCAGTAAGTAATCTGATTATTACCTTCTCATCCATCTTTGTTCCAGTCCCTATGCATTGAGGACACGTCAAACTGAGCACGAGCCTTTAGATGAAACCACACCCAGCACTGAATAAAAAAGAAAACACAGATACTAAGTACATCTACACAAATGGTTACAGTCAGAACTGCAAAATAGAAGACTACGATGCAGAAAAACACTCCCAGAGACCCGCTCTCATAAGGCCTGGCACGCCTCAACTATGGAGACCCCGTTCCACTGCACTCAGGTGAGACCCTGGAGCACAGGAGAGAAGGAAGAATTTCCAAAACCTAATATGCCTTATTCCCTAATCATATCCCCAAAGCTAATAGCCACAAGGAAAGCCAAATTCACTAATAGCAGGGAAAAGGGAACCTGGTCAAGAGGCTTAAAGTGAAGCTTGTGGAAAAAGGTCAAGACCGAAAGGAAATCGTAGCGCAGATCAGTGGAACCTAGCACAAAGGTCTCTGAAGCCAGAAACTACACAGTAGCTGAGCAACACGCAATTCTAGAGACGACGGAGCATTTCAAGGGCTACTACTTGCACCTGGCAATCCGGAGACTCAGAGTCGGATACGGGACAGGTGTTCTCTGATGATCGTCGGTGGACTGGCCGCGTAATTGTTCTTTATTCTCACAGTCACAGACAAGATGACGACGCACAGTCAGTGGCACCACCGCTCACGCACTCTCCCTGGCGGGAGCGTGACCCGCTGTGACGCGTCAGAGTGGCAGCAGGTGTGCAGTTCCGCACTGCGCACAGCGCGCGGGGGCTGTCCCAGGGCCGTCGCGTCATACGCTCATTGGTAGTAGGCTAAGAGATTGACGGCCCTGGGACCCAAACTGCTGGCTGGCTGGGCAAAGTGAAACTGTCACAACAAGATTGAACAACGCTGCCATTGCTAGCCGGGGTCGGAGCCGGAGGCCGCCAAATCCTGCCAGGGGTCCGCCACTGCCACGATTATCAGATCCTTCCGATCCGATCCTAGTCGTGGCAGCCCCTGGGGTTTGGCGGCTCTGTGCAGGTGCACACTTTGCACATGCCTAGGGCCGGCCCTGAGTCTTGATTCTAATCCATGCCTTTTTAACTCACCACCAGACACTCCCTGCCTGTTCATTTTACACTGGCATATTCTTTTTTTTTCAATTATTACTCAAGAGATGTCTGTATTTTCATTATCTTTATTGTTCTAGCCATGCATCAGAAAATAACTGCCTGGGTAGCGCTACAAGGCTCATTTCTTGTCACATCTGGGTTTAGAAACATTAGCAAAATAATCTCCCCCCCCCCCAAAAAAAGTACCTTTCTGGTATTAAACACAATTTCCTCTACAATCATATTGTCAACTACCATGACCTGATTTTTCCATTGGAAATTGATAATAACCTGAAGGTCATTCTGGTAAACACAGCCTTAGATGGGTGAGCCCGATTATTCCTCTCACGAATAATAAACAATACACACCCAAACTCCAAACACATTTATCCTAGCACTTCAATACTCAATGCTTGATACGCAATTGGATTAATATCATTGGGTTCTAAGGATTACCTTCTCCAAGTCTCTATCTATAATTGTCTCGGTACTGTGGTGGTCATTGAGCCAGATTCTACCATGAGATCCACCTGCTTACCATTATTAGAAGTTTTGGCTTGCACGACCATAGTTGTTCTTCTTCAGCTCCTATGTTCAATAATTTTTCTACATATTTGTCGTCTACATCAACGAGGCATGATTATTTTTGTCAATGGAGCTACACATCCTTGCAGCATGTCTTCTCCTAGCGCATTTCTTACACTCTTTATTAAATGCAAAACAGTTTCTTGACTTTGAATTAGGAAAAGTACCAACACATCTACTACACATCTTGTTAGGCTCATAACTCATGTGATTTCCACCAAGCCTATTGTTGTGGGTCTTTGTACTGTTGAAAATCTTCTTGCTGATCACTGCTGCATTTGTTTGTGTTATAGCTACTTCTTGACTACTTTCTATTTAGTTCACTTCTTTTTTTCCCATTCAGACACTGGATTCCTCCATATTTGCAATTCCAATGACTTCCTTGAGGGAAAGATTTTTTGCCATACAGTGCCCTTCTGGATCCCGGTCTAATAGGTTTGAGGCACTGCTGCACTCCTGTCTTTCTCTCTGCCCTTTTCTCTATTGCTCTCCCTCTATCTCTTATTTGCATGTTTTTTTCTCGCTTATCAATTTAGTCTTGATTTTTGCCACAAATTTCTCTTTTTTTTGCCTAGTGCACGTTGCCACTGTTTTCTCTGCTGCCATTCTGCCGTGTCTGTTATTACCACTGTTTTTCCTTTCACATTTTTCTGCCCTGTTTATTGTGCCAATGATTTTCTCTTTGCCTTGCTCTGCCCTGCCTTTTCTTCCACTGTTTTTCGCCACTACCTTGTCCATTTTTGCCACTGTTGTTCTCTTTTTCCGGGCTTGTCTGTTTTAGCCACAGTTTTTCTCTTTTGCCTTTTTCCGACTTGCCTATTTTGCCACTGTTCTTCGCTTTCCATTTTGTGCTTTGTCTGCTTTCTTTTTCGGTCAATTTCTGCCTTACTGCCTCTGTACCACCATCTCCCACTCTTTCTTATCCCCTCTCCCGCCTCTCTGCTGATCCTTACCTCTTCCTCATGCTGCTTGACTTTTCCAACTTTCTTGCCTCCTCTACCCCCTTGGTTATTCCCAGCACCCCATACACCCGACCAGGACCTACATTATAATGGCTGTAACACAGACCAGCCACTAAGCAGGTGTACAGCCAAACCCGATGACTTCCCTGGCCTGGTCCTCAGAGCAGGAAAAACAATTTCTGATCCCATTCCGATAAGGTTGAGACACCGGCCTCACTCATATCTTTCTCTCTCTCTCTCTCTCTCTCTCTCTCTCTCTCTCTCTCTCGTACTTGTTCTGTTTTTCTCACTCATCATTTCAGCCTCCTAAATATTGACATTATTTTCTCTTT